>NC_136062.1:365768461-366238461 GCF_964261635.1 Lissotriton helveticus
TTCACGAGCCACATTACTTGGCACACCATTGGGTTTTTAGACTTACAACTAGTGGTCAACAAAAATAGATTAGAGTCCAACTTACAACGCAAGAAAATTACTGGCAATAACTTATCAACATGCCACCAGCAGTCATCCTTGAAATCTTATTTGGAATATAGTGTATGGGGAATTACTGAGAGTGAGGAGAAAGTGCAGTACAGACAAATAGTTCTTGAGAGTAGCAGATAACATGACCAAAGATTTAAAGAAAGGGGCCATTCTAAACAAAGCATAGAAAAAGCTATCAGAAGCTGACCATAGGTTCTGCACCTCAATCCCTTTCACATTTAATTCAATGTATAGTCCTGTGCAACCTCTTCCAGCACTTGCCGCTGTTTAGTGCCATAGGAAACCAGAAGAACAGATATTTGGCAGTATTGTGACTGGTGGGGATGCCACCTAGCCAGTGGCTTACAGGGAGGCCATGTTCTACAAGCGGGCTACAAGGGCAGAGTGCGCATGACTGGTTTAGGCGGCCCCAGATGGCCAACCAAACAGTCATTATGCCCTCAAGAGTGGGCACACCACTCCTCCCCAGCTCGCAGAGCAGCCCTGCCCACCCACCTGCCCGTAACTAAACATAAAACGGTAATAATGGGAAGTTATTACCATTTTATGTTTCTGCATCTCACACTGCAAGTAAGACGTGGGCCGATGCTCCTCCACCCTAGTGGAGGAGCCACCCCTGCCAGGTTTAGAATGACCAAATATAGTTCTATAACGTCAAGAATTACAAAATGGTAAATCATTATAGCAAAAACAAATTTTACACAAAGTACAAATAGCAGTGAAAAAGTTGTAAGCACCTGAAATGAAGGTAGTGTAGTTCTGTGCCACAACGTGAGTGAACATATTTCCCCTGGAGAAGATTAGCTGCAATATCTTAGCTAAAATATTGTGGTAGGAGGAGTACTTTCAGTTTTGTTTTGAAGGTCGCCAGCCAGGTGGTATTGCTTAGGTGTGGCGGTAGTGAGTTCCAATTTTTGATTGCACTCCCGGAGTAGGATTGTACTAGGACTCATTCCTTTTTAAAGGTTGGGGTTCTAGCAGCAATGATTCAGAATTTTGCGATGGTCTAGAATCTCCTGAAAGCTTGAGCTTGTCAGCCAGGTAACTGTGAGTGAGTGTGTGTAGGGCAAACAGTCCAATATAGAGTCCTGGCCTCAAAGAGCAACCAGTGGAGAGAGCCCAGCATAGGTGTGATGTGGGCATTCCTTTTGGCCCTATAGACAAAGCTTCCTGACAAGTGTAGAATCAATTAAGGTGGGGTGATATGAGTTTTGGGGAGACAAACCAAGAGAGTGTTACAATAGTCTATGCTGGAGAACACCAGTGTATGACTAAGATGTTTCAGATATAGCCCTGGAACGTAGCAGTGGATTCCCCAGAGAAGAGGCAGCTGATAGCGTATGTATCTGGCCATGGTGCTGTTTTGAGATTGTAAGTTCAGCTTCTTGTCTAGGGTGCTTTCTAGGAATTTGGCACTGTCAATGATGGTGGGTTTACTGTTGAGGATGTTTAGTCCATCCAGGACTGTAAGGGAAGTGTTGACTCTCAAGGGAGATCTTGAGGAATTAAGTTTGGAAAGGTTCAGTTTTAGTTGATGAGAAGTGATCTAGTTTTGAAGAGAGCTAAGGATGATGGTGAGGTGCCTCATATTAACAATAGAAGATTCCTGCTTTCTTAAGGAGGACTCAAAGCAGTTCGTTGTCCAGGCTGAATAGAGTCTAGGCAAGGATAGACCCTTGGGGGACCGCTAGCACAACCACCATTCTTTTTTATCCTCTGCGACCTGCCCATAGGGAGTTATTTGTATTATTTAAGGACCACACCATCAATGCACATTCATTTTTTGAGCGTGTCTAGGAACATGTAGTGGGTGACCGTGTTAAAAGCTGATACTAGGTCGAGAAGAACTGGGAGGCTAGGATTCAGGGTACATCATCGACCATCTGTAGTATTGCTGTGTCTGTGCTGTAACCCTGATTAAAACCAGATTGGTATACATTTTGGAGGTAGTTGTGTTTGATGTTTAGGGTGAGTTGCTACACTACATACCATTCAATAATTTTGGTGAGGAAAAGCAAGTTGGAGATAGGGCGATAGTTGTTGAGGTCATTATTATCTGTGGAATGGTTTTTGTTAAGAGGGGTGAATTATCCAGTTTTGAGGCTTTCAGAAAATGTTCCTTGGCGGAGGGAGAGGTTCACCAACTTTTTTTGTGAATATAAAGCTCTTTGGCAATTTTGCTTGGGATTAGGTCTAAAAAGTGGTATGAGTGTTTGGTTTTCATGATAATTTTGAGTAAGTCTCCCTCTCTTATGATTTTAAATATTTGCCAATTGTCTTTGCATTTTCACACCAAACAACAGGTGGGAGGAACATCTTGATTTAGGAGCGATTTTACTTTGGAGTCGAAGAACTGTAGAGACTTTTTCTGCTTTCACTGGAGGGTTGTCAAAATTGATGAATGTGAGCATGGAGGCTTGTTGGCAGTTTCAACCAGATTGAAGAGCTGATTTGGTTGGTTCTTGGTTTACTATGGATCTAATGTGATTATATTTGTTGCAAAAGATATATCTTTTGGACATGGAACCTGTGTTTCAGAGACATTTGATGTTAAAGGTGAAGGGCGTATATCTCCATTTCGTTTCTAGAATTCTTAAGGGAAACCTTGCTGTACCATGGAGCTGATGCTTTAGGTCATTTTGTTTTCATTTGGAGTAGAGCAGTTCAGAAAGACATTTCGGGCTGTGGGAGACCAAGTCATTAACATCTGTGATGGGGCCGATTGGAGGTAGAATCTTCTGAGCAGTGTTGCTGAGTATGCAGATGTCCATGTTCCTGATTCCATGAGACCAGGTAATTGCTCTTTTTGGTAGGCCCATTATCACTGTATGAGAGAATTGTAAAGGGAAGAGAATACAGAAATAATTGAACCAGCATCCTGGTATGGGTTTATTCACCAAGAACAGGTATTCTATAGAGATAATTTTGTAATATGAAACCTTTTGTGTGTATTGGTTTAGGTTGTCTAGGATCAGATCATTGCCAGGGTAGTGGAGGTATAGTGGTTTACTGCAGAGTCTTTTGTGGTGTCCCAGTGAAGAACAAAGTCTCCTAAAACAGATCGCTTTGTCACTTTGTGTGCTTTGTCATTTATGAAGTCCATGCATTCCTCAACAAAGGTTGTGTTATCATGTGGTGGGTAGTAGAATGCATTTATTCTTATATGGGAATTGTGTTGAGCACACAGATCCATAGTGAGGCATTGGAATGTGGAAGAAGAGCCATTGGGTATCTCCCTGCATTGCAGGGAATCGCTGAAGATGGCTGCAATACCTGCCCTGACACTGCCTAACCGGTACTTTCTGATGATGGAGTAGTTTGGAGGAAATAGAAAATCAAAAGTGTTGATGTGGGCTGTGTCATTAAAGTAGGTCTCTTTTAGAATTAATAGATCGAGGTTGTAGTGTGTGATAGTGTCAGAAATTTCCAGCTTGTGCTTCATGGCAGATCTGCAATTGTGGAGCATACAGTGTAAAGCTGAGGTAATTGATGTGGTGTGAGGGTTGTCAGGGAGTTTGGTCATGATATAAATAATGCTTCTATTAGTCAACGTTTCCTTTAGGGAGGTCTGGTGTATGGGGCGAGTCAAGGGAATCACCAGAATTCTGTACTGTTTGAGTTGTCTAGAGAGGTGGTGATAGTGAGAGTAGAGGAAGTAGAGGAGGCTGGGGAAATCAGGATGCTGTAACTTGAAAGTAGGTTGATAGTGTCAGATTGAGAGAAAATGGGTGGGAATCTTCTGGGATTAGGTAGATGACTTTATCTCTGTTTTGAGTGCCAGGGATAGTGTGCCTTCAACTGGAGGAATATAGAGTCTAAGAGAGAGGATATTCTGTTGGGGGTCACCTAGTTGGGAGACTTTCAAGTTGAAGAGATCTAGTTTGTGTTCTAGGTGGTGGGTTATTGAGAAGAAGGTATGTAGGACTAGGGTTTGAAGGGTGGGTGGGAAGATGTGTGGTATGTAGTACTGGTGTGTGGTAGAAGGTTACTTTGCTTTAATCGACAAGGTGAAGAGCAGTGTATGGTGCAGTATAAGGGAGAAAAGTTAGGTGATGTGTGAAGTGTGTCCTCAATGGTGTTGCAGAAGGTGGCCTTACTGGTAGTGGTTGAATGAAGTGGGGACGGATACCTGCTCCTGTGCTTGAATGTCATGTGGGTAGAAGGAGTAAACTAAATGATAGACAAGGAATTGTCATTTTAGTGAATGAGGGAGATGCGTACATAGGGGTCGATAATGATGTCATCCACCAAGGCTCCGAATGGCATCCGATTGGGTCGAATCCGATTCGGAAGCCTTGTTTCCGACCGACTCAGACACATTTCCGGACGAGCGATATAATGTCCCGAAAGCATCCGAACTGTCTAACTCGGTTCAGAATGGTATTCGGAGTAACAGTGTCGTTCGGAGCCGATTCGTACAGCTCTACGGGCTTCATTTCCGGACGAGTGATTAGGATTTTGGATTAGGACAGCTTTTCCGAGTCATTAGTTCCAACATGGATTGGCTGCCGGAATCTGACTTTGGGGGCCCGTAGCAGGAACCCGTTCACCCATGGCCCTCCGAATTAGGCCTGCGAGGGTACCTATGTGTCCCCCCCCTTTCCCTGCATACACAGTATGGCAGGCACCATGGGGTGCCTGCCACAGGGTGCAAGGTTTTGCCCAACCACCCCTTTTCTCAATAGGAGCCTGTGTTCTTATTCAGGACACAGGCTCCCATTATAGTCAACTGTGTACGAACACATCGTAATCAGTCAGTTGGACTCCTCGAACTTGAGTCGTTCGAAAAGCATTCCTAAACCGATTTGATTGGAATGCTTTACGGATGACATCATAAACGGGCCCATAGTGAGAGGAAGGTAGCTGTGAGATTTATTGTTCAGGTGTGTGGGTTCCAGTATGGCGAGGAAGGGTATGATTGTTTAGGTGGGGATTCGGTTTGAGAGGAGAGTAAGGGATCGATAGTTGCAAGGTAGTGTAGCCACGACTCATCACATGAGGTGGTGTGTAATGTGAGAGATCAATCAGAGGGATTGTAGCAGGGGTAGATGAGGGAGCGGCAGTGCTGAGGGATCTATCCCATAATAGGATGGTGATGTGTGTAGGAGTTTGTAATGTGGGAGGATTGTATGATGTTAAGGGGTGGTTTCATTGTGTGGGTGAATACTCCAGGTGTGTGTGAGTGCAAGGTGAGAAGAGGAGTGACTTGACGTTGGAGGGTCTGGTGGTTTGCTGTGACCTGGCAGAATAGAGGTATACAATTGGTGTCTGCTTGGGGGGCTTGCAGTTTCAAAGCAGTTCAGGAATGGTACTCAGGGGAGTAGGATAAACGTGATGAGAAGAGCATTGTTGGAGAAGAAAGAGGAAGTAGGGTATTTGAGGTATTTTTGGGAGGGTGGAGTAGACTTTAGGAGGTAAATTTGGGAGGGTGTGTATGTGTAAGTGGAGATCAGGTGTTGAAATGTGGGCGTTTATGGGTGGGCGTAGTTCACGGAGTGTCACTTCACAGAATTACATGGAGTTGTAGAAAAACTCAGCCAAATTCCGCCGAGTTCCGCAAGTCAGCAGAGTATTGCTAGACACCTGTAAACATTGCCATTAAGCACCAGAATTAATATTTCAGTTGAAAATTAGTAGAAACCTGCACAGTGAAGAAGCCACTAGTTGGAGCTGCAAGCTTAAATACATCATGCCGAAACCAAAGTGAAGGCTTGAATATAAGCGGATTAGCAGCATACCAGGCATTTCAATCCACATCTATCAGTGTGTGACATGGCACCACAAACTCCCACACATGTATCACTGATACATATGCAGGCAGGCAAGCATATACAATTGAACACGTTTTCCTAGCACAGTTGGCTGGCATAAAAATTGGGGGATTACTTATTTTTAGCATATAATAAATATGGCATATTACGATTTACTATTTAGTTATTTATTTCAACCTTCCAAAGGCCAAGTATTTGTATCATTCAGGTGGGTCCCTCTCAAAATGCCACAAACTGAAAGTGCAGAGCTTTTTTTTTTTTAAACATATGTGAAATTAATAATTAGCTATTACTGAATAGGGGCTGGAATATATGAGAGGACGCTGCGAGCATTAGAAAACTTCACTTGTACCAGAGCGTGGTTACATGTCGGAAAGAAAGGGAGGAGGCTTTCATTTTATATAAACACGGGGATTCGCAATCCATGGTAAGCGCAGAGTAGCTATGTTTAAAAAGCTCGTTAAGGAGAGAAAATCATGGTAATATGTTTTATTAAGAGGGCTTAAAACATAGGGAAATGTAGTATTGAAGGCGAGGGGTAAGATTATGGAGGTAATTTAAATGTTTCTGAATGTGGGTTAAACTATTTTTTGAAAGGCTTGTAAATATGTCTCTGTTGGACAACTGATTAATTTCGTTTGCTGAAATGTTACTGAATATTTCACATAGTGAAACATGTTAGCTAAAAACATTCATCTTGTGTTTGTAGATGGACCTGATGAAGGGAATTTATTTCTCGAAATACATTGGGCTGCCAAAAAAAAATCATGGCACGTGGAACCTAACTCGGACTCCAGAGCTTTTGTGAACAAATGCACGTCATGATATATTGAGTAAAATGAATTGAGCATGACATGAGAGTAAAAGTGTAAATCGGACAGTTTAACTATGAAGAAAAAGAGAGTAAAAATTACGTAATTGATTCATTTGATTCAAACTTTATAGTGTGGCAGTGCAGCCTGAGGGAATCGGATTGGAGGTTCCTTGTTGTTCTTCAACAAAGAAAGAAAGCCAGAGGACCAAGTTATTGAAATAACCAGTCGAAAAGAGAGTCGTTGGGAAAAAGAATAGAAGTTGTCCAAAGGCCAAAAAGAGTGAGAAGACCAAATCAGAAGTACAAATCACTTGAATGGACATATATAATACTGCCTCCAATTGAAGTAGTAAACAGCAGTCAAGAAAATCTGAACTGCCCAAAGATAAATGGGAAAAGTGAGTAAAGAACTGTATCACAGAGAAAAGTGGTAATTGATCAAAAGATAAGGTGAAGATAAAACCTAAAACTCTGATAAAAGAGAGGGCACTGTAAGTGAAAAATAAAAGCTTGTAGGTGACACAAGGTCGAAGAAAATCTGTTAGAAAAATCGCTGTGTAAATTTTTTTTTTTTTAAATGGTTAACAATGAGCATAAAACGAAATGTTCTATTGTTAGAAAATGGTGTAGATTATGTTTGATATGTACTGGATTACTAATATTGATATGGATAATCTTGGCTATTGTCATTCCTTTCCAGGATAACTTAGTAAAGTGAAAACATAATGTGAGTTCAGGTTAACAAAATGTGGAATCAGAGTCTAACAAGCAGCATGTATAAAGCCCAGCAAAACATCAGGATAGTTCTATTAGTGATTTCACTAAAAAAACATTTTCAAGGTTATTGTCTTAATATGTCAGGACAATGGATGCTAGGGACTGTTATGTGTGTGTGTAGTTACCTGCATCTGTTTCCGAAGGGGTGACATATCACCACCTTCCGCTTACATATGGAGTCACGTGTAGTGTGATTGCAAGCCTGTTTTATCAAACAGGAAAATTAAAATATCAATATTCTAATACAGATGTAGTTTTTGCAAAATTGAAAATCGATAGTACACTGAATAAGAAAAAGCCAGCCACAGTTATGGGAGAATTCATTTTAGAAATAGATGAATTGAGCCATGATTACGCTTTTAAAAATAATTAGACATGTAAAATGAGAGTGGAAGAGAAAGCACTTTTAGATATGGTTGTGGAAAGAAGAATCACCTATAAACGTAAAGAAAAAGTAAAGCATGAGAAATCCAAATATTGGACTTTGATGACGAAAATCTTGATGAAAGAAATGTGAATGTAGCTATAAATATAGATACTCCATTGTTAGGGAAATTTTGTATTAGGAGAGACAATACTGTGTATGACAATTATTTTTGGGAACAAGTCAATGTACAGATACTTCTAGAATCCTAGGGGGTTGGGCATTTAAAGGGGGAAAAGATACAGTTTTTCCTGGCATTTATTTCATTTGTGGCTTATTATAGATTACCTGACCACTGGTACGGGACTTGCTACGTGGGCTTGGTCTTGCCTAAAATCTTTCATGTAGATAGAGGTACTAATAGCATTCATGAGATAGGTAAACCTTTAAGTCGTAGAAAAAGAGAGAGTGTTATAGAAATAATAGGTGATGTTTTGGAGCACTGATACCAGCAGTGGGAATATCTTTTAATGCAAATCAAATTCGAAGATTATCAATGATAGTAGATCGTTTGTCAACAGACACCGCAGGTGGATTTTTAATGGTAAACACTGAAATGATTACTATGAGAACCATGGTAATGCAAAAACGTCTTGCTCTTGACATAATATTAGCAAAAGAAGGAGGAGTTTGTGGAATTTTGAAAGTACAGCACTGCTGCACCTATATTCCAGACAAAAGTCAAAATATAAAAAAGTACATCACAAATATTACAGAGTAGCATAGAGAAATTGTACCACTGGAGGTTGATGGTATCCTTGAACGACTTGGTAAAAGTTTTACAGCAGTTAAACAATGGTTTCAAGAAATAGGTAGTTCAATTATAGGCAAAATACTAATTCCAGTAACAGTGGTAGTATTAGTGATTTTAATGATTAGATTATGTTGTATATACAGAAAAAGAAGGAATGTTAGAAAGTCATTAAAGAAAGTAATCCAAGAAAAACGAGAGAGAGAAAGGAAAAAAGGTGATCTAGAAATGGAGGAATTCCGAGAGAAGATCTTTAAAGAAACTAGAGAAAAATATAGTAGAGTATAGATTCATACTAATCTGAAGAATTTGAAACATGTTTTGATAAAATTTGAAACATTTAGGGAAAGATTTGGTGATAAAATCACCAAAGGGGGGAGTTGATGGAGCAAGGTGAAGAAACAAAATTTTGTGTACCCCTTGTAAAATCACACTTCCATAATCATAACTGGAACTAATTGAGTAATGTGTAAAATTAACCAACCTAGAATAAAAATTGCACCTATACAGACATACGTGGGAACTAATTTTGCTTATGTTGGAATCATAATTAACTAATTATGTGATTTTGTTGTGTCCTAAACTAATAAGCAGCTTTCAAATAATGAAATGCCACATAAATGTGCTTTTTTTTAAAGTATTTTGTGGCAAAACATGAAGACAGGTGAGCATTTAACTCCTAAATGTTGCTTATTTCGCTAGGTAACTACTAATAGAAAAAAACCTTAGTAGGGGGGAAGGTAAACAGAAGGGTTACATTTCTAAAATTAACGTTCGTTTGTCTTTCTCTCTATGATAGTTCCCAATCTGGCCTGTGAGGCCTAGTGAAAACATGGCTGTTGTATTAAACTGTGAATAGAAGATGAACTGAGCATGCGCAGCCAAAGTCTGAGTTCGAATGCGAGCTGCTTGTGCCTGAAGTGAATGCGGTACAAGGACTCAGTGGCCTGGAAGTCCAGATGGCTGCCAAAAAGAATGAGCACAATGGGTCTAAACGTGAGAAGATTTTGTGAAGTTGGTAATTGAGAACGTGACTAGGCCGTACGTTGCCTAAACAATTAACCTTTTTCAATTTTAGCTGATGGAAGAAAAATGAATATTGTAATGATGAGGCGATGCTCATCCAAACCAAAATTGTCCAATCAGAACTCGAATTTATGCTGAAAGTTGCTCTTTTAGATAGATAGAGCTAGTGAAAAAGGTATAAAAAGTGCTGGTTTTACTGAGGAAAAAACTTCTCTTCGATATCTTCCCGAGATGCTGCCGGTATGCTGATTTTCCTGAGATGTGAGACTCTAAATAATTTTCTATTTCTTTTTGAATGAGGACTGAGCTTTAGATGAGGTTATTAGTCAGGGAAGTTAGGAGAAAAAATGTACTTTGGGAACTATCTGTCTTTTGCTAATACTTGCATTTCTGAAATCTAAATAAAATGTCTATTTCTGAATTTTCTAAAATAAATGAAAAATAACTGAGATAAACTCATCCTTTTAAATGTCGTTTTTGTATAAAGAAATAAATAAAGTGAATAAAACTTTTAGACATGCTAAATTTTGCTTATAATACAAATTAGATAAATGGAGAATTAAGCTGGTCTTGAGTTTTCCTACGCCTAATTTTTTACTAGCAGATTCGTCGGCCATAATGGTGGTGTGTCTAAATAAAAGTTTTGTTAATAGAACCATGGTAAATTAATTTAAACTGTAGGGGTAAATAGTATAAATATCCAGTTTTAGTTTTAGACACTCCACTATGATACAGCAGTTCTCCTTTGAATCTCACCGATCCATGAAGTAGGATGGAAGTGTTTTGTGAGCGACTTGCAGTGTTATGGGCCCCACTGTTAAGTATACGTATGATTTTGTACTTCAGGGAAAGTTGACATTGTTTTACGAATTATTTCCGGAGTAGCGCTGCATCAGGAGCTTGTGATAGGGAATTGAGCAGGATTGGCACTATGTGAACACAAATATCCTTAGACCCAGGTTTACAAGGGGATCGCCGCATCGTAATAGGGCGGAACACACATCTCTAGTTTCAAGGTTTCAAGGCGATTACCGCCTCATCATATTAGGGCAGAAAACATATCCCTAGACCCAGGGTTTCAAGGCAATCGCCGCCACATCATAATAGGGCGGAACACATGATCCCTAGACCCTGCGTTTCAAGGCAATACCATCAAAACATAATAGGGCGGAACACATAACCCTAGACCCAGGGTTTGAAGGGGATCACCACCGCATCATAATAGGCAAAATGTAGGAGAGTAGGGTCTGCTATCCTATGGTCACCCCAAATGTTTGCTTTTTGCTTCACTGGTTTTCGACTACTGAGGCTGTGGGCCTGCTAATAAGACCCCCAGCCTGCTGTTCTCTCTCTAAATTATTAATACATGTGCTATAGGTACATACCACAATTGGAAATGAACTCCTTGTTAGCCCCTGTACCATGCACTATAGGTGCTCTGGGCATAGGTGCCACCAAGGCCTACCAGGGGCTGCAGCATATCTTTTGCCACCCCTGGCTGGTTCTTAAATTGACACAACTGGCTGATCACTCAGCTGCGGCAAGATGGTGTAATCACCTCTTGCTTAGATATAGTATACCTATATCTAAACCTATATCTGGACACATATAAACCTGTGAGCCACTCCTATGGAAGGCCTTATCAATTCTGGAGGCAGAGTGCGTGGTTTAATGTGAGATGGAGCTCTAGCATGAGCTGAGCCTGTCTGCAGCCATCGGGAACAAATCCCTAAGCTGTTTCAGGATAATGCCATACCATATACTATTAAGCGCATTATAATCCTCGCGGTTATATAGCAACTCTGGTTTGGCTTTATCAAAACATGTCGTGTAAGGTGTCATACGATTTGGAATACTATCCCCTCGCCAGTTCTGGTGACGGGGATAGCATTCCACCCCTCTAGAGGGAGAAGACATGTTACTTTACTGAAATGCGGTTGATTTCTAAAAGAGCCTCAGATCCACAAAATGGATGCTTCTGCCACAGACACAAGTCTGACCCCCTGAAGCTGACCGAAACTCAGCCAAAGGGGCCTGGACAAAGGGTTTCCTATCGCAGGGAGGTGTCACACCACCCCAGACAGGAGTTAGTGGATTGTAGCAGGGAGGTTTGAAAGAAACCAGACACTGCATGGGGAGCACAAGGCTGCCCCTTGCATAATCCGGTCAAACCGGTTCTGGGGCACACCAGCCCCAGTCCCAGCGTGGCCTGGATCAAAGGAAAGGGGTGTATCCACCCCCTTCCTGGGTCCCACCCATAGGAGGGGACCTAGCAGGTAATCCAGCCCCCAGATTCGAATAAGAGTGGGAGTAGTGCCAATGCACTTCAGATTATCCTGATGAAACATAAGAAATGAAACTCTGGACCCTTCGACATCCTACTCAACGTAGAAGACTGAAGAATCTCCCTTGTGGTCAAGGAGTGACCACCCTGTTCAAACAGGCACCATCCAGCACCTCGATGTCTGCTTTGTTGCAGTTCCCGCCGGAACTCGAGTGACAGAGATCGACGAGATCAAGCTTGCCTGCCTTCTAACAGCCGGATCCACAGTCCCTGCAGAGCTGAGACCCGTGGAGGTGACCGGAAGCGTGGGGCACGCCATCTTGAAAGGACCACGAGACGCTGACCGTGCAGCCCATGAGTGACCCTCGAAGCTGTACACCGGGGTTTGAGAAGCCCCAACCCTGAGCCACTCTTGCACCGAAGTTCAGCCCTCCACACTTGACGAGTGCTACGTGGGGCCCTTCTGCTACTTTTGGCTCAACGCGTTGGCCAGTCCCTTGCCAGCTGGCTTCTGGCCCCTGTGCCGAGGAAAACCAAAATACGACTTGTGATTCTGATTGCTTCAGATTTGCACCAGCTCCCCTGAAAAGGAGCCCCCACTCTGACCTTCCTGGTCCGAGTGAGAAGCTACCTCCCAGTTCCGCATGGATTGCTTTTGCCAAGTGTTGTTTGCTCCAATCTTGAAGCCGACAGCGCCAACGGCGAGAGCCTTTGTGGGACAGATCATGACCCGCTCCTGGACTTTGTAGATGTCCCCGAGCCCACGTGACAGTGGAGAGAAGCTCCTCGACAACGACCTGATTGTGCTCGACATTGCCTGGTTCCATCCTGGTTCCACCCTGGTCACTGCTGAGTGACCCAGACTCTGTCCCCTCTGCTTTCAGGTACTTTTCGACTTCGATCCACCCTTGGATCCCACCGGACACTTCTCCTTCACAGCGCCTGCAGCCTCTTCAGCTTCAAGCACCAAGAACCAGCGTGACGAAACCCGACACTACTTCGACCCTGTGCACCCGCTTCCTGTGGGTGAGGTAACATTGCAACGCTGGTGTACCCACACTGGCACACACCTCTAGGGTCTGTGTCTTAAGTTTTGTCTTTCTAGGTTCAGCGGAAGTGTCCTAAAACTCTATTTGCTTAACTTTTACGCACCATTGACTTGCATTGGTGCATGCGTGTGCTTTCAGCACTGCACCCGAATCCTGTGCTTTTGATTTAACGCTTGTGCCCCTTTGTTCATAAAGAATACTGGGGATTATTGTAAGTAATAAATACATATATTTTTATAATATATACTTGTGTGGTGTCCTTTCATTTGATATTACAGGACTGTGATTGGTAAAACAGCTCGCTTAACACGACCTCTTGAGTTAAGCCTTTAAGGCTGCTTAGTCTATGCTTCCATTAAGATAGCTTGTCTACAAGGTTGACTTACAACCAGACACCATAAGGGAAAGCTTGGACTGATACAAGGTGGTTCCAGAATTGGAAACATCATATATCAGGCCAACTTCTCACACGGAACCTATACTCTAGACCCTGAGTGACAAGGCGATCACCACGATCATAATAGGTCGGAACACATAACCCTAGACCCTGTGTTTCAAGGCGATCATCGCCGCATCATAATAGGGCGGAACACATAAACCTTGACCCTGGGTTTCAAGGCGATCACTGTCTCATCATAATAAGGCGGAAAACATAACCCTAGACCCTGTGTTTATAAGGCGATCGCCGTCGCATCATAATAGGGCGGAACACATAACCCTAGACCCTAGGTTTCAAGGCAATCACTGCTGCATCATAATAGGTCGGAACACATAAACCTAGACCCAGGGTTTCAAGGCAATCGCCGCCGCACAATAATAGGGCGGAACACATATCACCCAGGGTTTCAAGGCAATTTCGCCATATCATAATAGGGCGGAACACATATCCGTAGACCCAGGGTTTCAAGGCGATCGTCACCACATCATAATAGGGTGGTACACATTACCCTAGACCCAGGTTTTGAAGGCGATCACCGCCGCAACATAATAAGGCGGAACACATTTCCCTAGACCGTGGGTTTCAAAGCGATTGCCGCTGCATCATTATAGGGCAGAACACATAACCCTAGACCCTGGGTTTCCCGGCAATCACGGCTGCATCATAATAGGTTGGTACACATAACTCTAGACCCAGGGTTTCAAGGCGATCGCCGCCGCACCATAATAGGGCGGAACACATATCACCTAGGGTTTCAAGGCGATTGTCGCCATATCATAATAGGGCGGAACACATAAACCTAGACCCTGGGTTTCAAGGCGATCGCCGCTGCATCATAATAGGGCGGAACATATATCCCTAGACCCAGAGTTTGAAGGCGATCGCCGCTGCATCATAATAGGGCGGTACTCACATATCCCTAGTTCCAGGGTTTCAAGGCGAACGCCATCGCATCATAATATGGCGGAACACATATCCCTAGACCCAGAGTTTCAGGGCGATCGCCGCCGCATCATAATAGGGCGGAACACATATCCCTAGACCCAGGGTTCAAGGCGATCGCTGCCGCATCATAATAGGGCGGAACACATATCCCTAGATCCAGTGTGTCAAGGTGATCCCCGTCACATCATAATAGGGCGGAACACATAAACCGAGATCCTGGGTTTCAAGGCGATCGATGCCTCATCATAATAGGGCAGAAAACATAACCCTAGACCCTGGGTTTCTAGGCGATCGCCACCGCATCATAATAGGGCAGAACACATATCCCTAGACCCTGGGTTTTAAGGCGGTTGCCGCAGCATCATATTAGGGCCAAACACATATCCCTAGACCCAGGGTTTCAAGGCGATTGGTGCCGTATCATAATAGGGCTGAACACATATCCCTAGACCCAGGGTTTGAAAGGCGATCGTCGCCGCATCATAATAGGGTGGAACGGATAACCTATATCCATTAAATACTAATATTCATTTATAAAAAATAAAAAATATTTAAAAGTATATTTTAACAAATATAACAAAAAAAATACTTTAAAAAACTGTAAACACATATATAAATAAACATGCATATATAAAACAAATAAATGAACACATTTTAAATAATATTATAATTTAATAAATTGTAAATAATATAATATTATGAAAAATATATGTATACATATTTAACCGCATCAACGCGGTGCAGATTTCCGCGGTGCGCTGAAGAATTCAAAAACCCGCGGTTCATCGTACGAGAGGTGTACCTCATGACAAGCTGAGCTCGTCCTGAGCGTCGAACGGGTTAAAGATACCAAAAACATAAAATACATACAATTACAAAAAGGAAGCTAAATTAATTTTAAATACAAATTAAACAACACACATTTCTTACAATTTAAATAAAAAATAATTTACAAATACAAAATAGTGTAAATATATATTATTATTATAATAAATTGAACACATAATTATAAAAATTATAACAACATAAAATAAATAAATATATATAAATTTCCCAGTACAGAAAAATATTTATATACTAAATAAATATAAAAAAAATACTCCCACATAACACAACAGTAACAAACATTTTTACATCACACAAAAATAATATTTACTACTCTAGATACAATAAAAATAAAATTACATAAAATATAACATGGCAAAATACTACAATTTTTATATTCCCAGCACAATCAACACAACAATAAAATTAATAATTAATAACAAAATGTTTTTTCAAATTCCCACTAGACTCAAAGCAACAATAGGGAAAGTGTTGAATTGCAGAGGGGCAACATTCACTATTCCCCCGCAAAAGTAGGAAAAACGCTGGATTTTGAAGGGGTAAAATGTACTATTCCCACTCCAATCAGTGCAAAGGTAGGGAAAGTGTTGAATTACGTAGGGGGTAAAAATTTACCATACCCACTACAGTCAATGCAATAGTAGGATAATTGTTGGATTGTGGAGTGGTAACATTTACTATTTGCATTCTAGTCAGTGCAACAGTAGGGAAAGTGCTGGATTGCGGAGGGATAACATTTACTATTCCCACTTCAGTCAGTGCAACAGTTAGCAGAGTGTTGGATTCTAAAATTTAAAAAATATATATTAATCCCTCTATAGTCAGTTTAACATTACAAACAAATACAATCTCTACAGACTCTAATTCTAAAAACAAAATAAAAATATTAAAACATTTTTTTTTTAAATGATAGATATTACATTTAAATAAGCAATGGAAACTAAAACATTTCTGAAAAGTGAAAACATCATAATAATATTACAGACAATTTTAAACATTAAATGCAATATTTTTTCACATATAAAAATGTATTTGTTAATAAAATAAAATTCATAAAATAAATTCGTTATAATTTCCTCCCACCATCTACCCCTACAAAACTTACAACCGAAACCTAACACTAATATAAAAACACACATATTTGACAATATTAATATACATATGCATTAGCAAAAAAAATATATAGTTAATAAAAAATTATTATTTGTGCAATTACATTTATTTAACTTTCCACAACTTACCCCCACAAAATATACACCATACTTTAACACAATTAAATATAAATTAAATCATTATTAAATAAATGAAAAATATTCCTAATTGAAAATTAATTTAGTTTCCACTCAATTCAATTCAAATCTTTATTTCAGTTAGACAAACCATAAAAGAATCATTTACATAAAAAACAATACAATCTCTAAAAACAAGTGGTACCAGTAATAACAATTTCAGTTTCCAATTGATAGCAGGCCATAAAAAAAGGGTCATGATAAACCAATGCAGTATTTTTCTGAAGGGAGCTTAACAAAACCAGACAATTGCAATTCCTAATCCACTATTATAATCAGTGAGTCCCTAGTTCGCTAAATGCATGGAAAATACACTGTTTAAAAATTTGCAATACATATAAATATTAATAAATATTAATAATAATAAATACCAGGTGCTAATATTGGTTAATATTATTAACGATGATAAAAAAACATGTTAAAAGACAAATACAATTTTAAAAGGTATTTCATCCATTTCGTGTAGGAAAATTTAGATGTACAAATAACTCAATATCTTATCCACCACAAAGCCAAAACCATGTCAACATCAGTATCAATTTTTGTGTCAGATGCCTTATCCTATCACATAAACTATTACAGTTTTCAGACCTCATCTTCTTCGTACTATTGCTACAGCAAAAAGATATCGGCTTAAGCTAAATAAAATGGTCTGTGTAGTATCAGCTTTAAACACTCTTTCTGCTTCCCTAATACGTCTGACTCCTAGGAGGCGACAAATGGGTTTTAGCCACTTCTTCCTACTATGTTGGTATGCTGGACAGAGAAATATAACATGGGCCTCATCCTCCCTTGTGCCCATGTCGCACAGCTCGCATTTTTCAAGCAAATCAACACTTGTTCATGCCCATGTGTTAGCTTTAATGTGGAGAATGCCATAACGGAACTTTAAATACAATGTTTTTGCCAAAGTTGGCAAAATTTTGTCCATAAGACTTTCAAAGCTACTTTCACTTTTTACTTCAAGAAATTTGAGGGTCAATACTCCAGTTTTTGAATTATATAGTGTAGAATTCAGGACAGAATCCCAGAACCTTTCACGCAGTAGCTTTTTGCTAGTTAGGGTCAGAGATCCTGGGTCTGTCCAATAATGATATAACCCCAATTTGTAGAACCAGTTCTCGATATGGATCAACCACAGCAGCCGAGTTATGTTCCTTATTACCATAATTTCTTTTAATGCTTCTTTGTAGTGAATTAATTCATCCGTTGCCCACAGACGAATCCAATATAATAATGGACGTAAGATGGCATGATCATCAGAGCGATGTATATTTAGATCAAGAAAGAGTGGGGTAAGGGGTGTGCGACGTGGTACTGCTAATAATTGTCTAAAAAAATTATTTTCTTGCACTGAAAAGGCATTTTTAGCAGCGTGGCCCCATAATTCTGCTCCATAAAGTGTGGCAGATTAAGCCTTGTACTTACACAGCTCAATTGCGGGGGATACAGCTCTAGAATAACTGTTCCTGTGCCTTCTGACTACGGGGGCTAGGTTTTGTATCAGAATTGTTTTAGATTTTTCAATTTGTGGATTCCAGTTCATTTTTACATCCAAAGTAATACCCAGATAATTAAAACTCTGCACATGCTCGATCATTTCATCATTAACAGTAATTAATTTTTTAAAACTCTTATGGGGACTAATTGCCATGAACTTTCTTTTGGACGAGTTAATCTCCAACTTCTTATCCATACAATAGGATTGAAATTTATCAAGCAAGTTCTGCAATCCTCTTGGGGTCTGGGAGATTAAAACAGTGTCGTAAGCAAATAACAGAGGTTAGAGCTTGGCCACCCAACTTGGGAGAGTCATGCTCGCAGCCCAAGAGGGTGGTCGGTATGTCATTTACATACAAAGAAAAAAGAGTCGGTGCTAGCACGCAGCCTTGCCTTACGCCTCTCTTTATATCTATGCGCTCCGATAGTTCCCCATTAGAACCCCACCTTACCCTTGCATAGTTGGCCTCGTGGAGCCTAACAATTTGTTCGATTATTTCCACAGGGACACACTGATTCCTTAATCTTGTCCACAGCTTGTCCCTGGGAACGAGATCGAAGGATGCTCTGAGGTCAACAAAAGCCACGTAGAGGTGGGAGTTCCTTACATTTATGTATTTCCAAATTAAACAAAAAAATTAAAAAACCTGATCGGCGGTGCTAATCTTCTCTCTAAAACCAGCGTGGTACTTAGTTAAAATAGAGTTTTCTTGAATCCAATCATTTAGCTTACTGAAAACTTGACGAGCATAAACTTTTTGAATAACGTCAATCAGACTGATAGGTCTATAGTATGCTGGGTTTATTCTGTCCCCTTTTTTAAATATAGTCACAATTTCAGCACCCCTCCATGTCTCTGGGATTGGCGCTCCTCTTGCAATTTCATTGCTAAGTAAGTTGATATACAGGACCCATAACATGTTCTCATGTTTCCAGAGGTCCCCAGGAATCTTGTTCGGACCTGGTGCTTTCCCTGATTTAATTATATTAATGGCTGATGTAGTGTCTGCCATACTAAACGATAAGGGTGTCCCACTTACATTTAATCCTACATCTTCTTCGTTACCCATTTGATCATTTCCATCGTAAGAATATAGTGTAGAGAAATGTGTGACACAGACGTTCGCTTCTAGAAACAGGTCCCTAGATGGCGTTCCCTCTTTCTTTCCCCTGGCTGTAAGACCCCAATTGTGTTGAATTACGTAGGGGGTAACAATTTACCATACCCACTACAGTCAATGCAATAGTAGGGTAATTGTTGGATTGTGGAGTGGTAATATTTACTATTTGCATTCTAGTCAGTGCAACAGTAGGGAAAGTGCTGGATTGCGGAGGGATAACATTTACTATTCCCACTTCAGTCAGTGCAACAGTAAGCAGAGTGTTGGATTCTAAAATTAAAAAAATATATATTAATCCTTCTACAGTCAGTTTAACATTACAAACAAATACAATCTCTACAGACTCTAATTCTAAAAACAAAATAAAAATATTAAAAAAATATTTAAAATGATAGATATTACATTTAAACAAGCAATGGAAACTAAAACATTTCTGAAAAGTAAAAACATCATAATAATATTACAGACAATATTAAACATTAAATGCAATATGTTTTCACATATAAAAATCTATTTGTTAATAAATTAAAATTCATAAAATAAATTTGTTATAATTTCCTCCCACCATCTACCCATACAAAACTTACAACAGAAACCTAACACTAAAATAAAAACACACATATTTGACAATATTAATATAAATATGCATTAGCAAAAAAATATATAGTTAATAAAAAATTATTATTTGTGCAATTACATTTATTTAAGTTTCCACAACTTACCCCCACAAAATGTACACCATACTTTAAATACACAATTAACACAATTAAATATAAAATAAATCATTATTAAATAAATGAAAAATATTCCTAATTGAAAATTGATTTAGTTTCCACTCTATACTTCTATAAACATGACAACCCACATCTAAAATAAAACAAATTACTTACATAATTAACTTAATGTATTATCAATTAAATAATTCATATGAATTACAAAATAATTATTTACAATTAAATAACTGCCAACACTGTACACCTATAAATCCCACAACAATTATTACAGTAGAAAAGTAATTTTAAGCAAGTTTAGCTGTTCTACTTTAGATTTTAGGGTCGAGTATGTGAAGGGCAAAATGAGTAGCTACCAAAGACTGTGGTGAAGTTCAATCAGTGGTTCAGACCATCAGAACCAGAGGCGCATAGAAGAGAGTAATTTCTTAATCCTCTAAGGCGAAGAACTGAGGGGCCTCTGGATGTGTGAAAATGATTTCTCAAACCCTTTATCCAAAGATTGAGTGGGTTGGTTCTAGAACAATATACAGGAAAGTACAGTATACCAGAAGTAGATAGAGACAGTTAGGCAAATGTGACAATGGTGTGGGGATAATGCCTGGGAGTTGAGGTCAGTAACCTAAGCAAGTCACTTCCTCCAAGTAGTCAGCATCTTTCCTCTATAAGTCAATCAGCCAATCATCAGACTTTGAATGTATAGTGTACAATATAAGTATAATGAGGGCTGACTGTCCTTTATTTATTTCTATAGTCTGCATCCATCTGCTACAGTCCTCTCTCAGTTTCCAATCATTGGGGTGGTAGGCAGCACTCCACTTCATTTTGCCTCACCTCTGTCTCTTCGCTACTGTGTTCTGATGGAATGATGTGTGCTGTTCCACTGCTAGCATTCAGGGAGCTACTTTTTTCTTCTTCGTCTTCTAGCAAAGACATGCCAACAGCATACATGTCAACATTTCCAAACAATATATAGAGACCTAGTGTAATGATGATTCTCCAATTGTTATGCTGGGAGAATCTTGATTTCATTAGAGACGGACGGAGGCTAACATTATGCATATACTTGTATTGGCTGCCCCCAACATGCAGCCCTTTAAAGAACATTAATACATCATAAACATATAGAATATTCGTTAAGAAGTATAACTATCCAGTGCACAGGCCTATCTTCCTCTTTAAGCTTCGAACATACCAGGATGAAAGGTATCCATTTCTGTTACTATGTAAAAACGGAAGTACTGAAAAACCATTGTGTTACACATCTCAATACTAGGTGAAATGATCTAATATAAGAGAAAAGAGATTATAAAGTAAAAGGAAAAAGGAGCACTGGATGGTAAACATATTAGAAATTAATATGTTAGAAAATTAACAAACTCAAAACCTTATACTCTCCTCATAGGGTGAGGAGGGTGGGATAATGTTAGCCTCCGTCTATCTTTAATGAAATCAAGATTCTCTCAGCATAACAATTGGAGTCATTTCATTACAAGAATGGAGGCTACCATTATGATGTTCAAAGCTGTTGAGAGCTACACTGCTAACATGCTCTATTGGTCTAAAATAAAAGTTTCCAAAGGTATTAGCGCTTGACCAATCAGCTGTTTTAAGAAGCACCGAAAGAGATCCTTCTGACCAAAAAAACCTTACTAGACATTGCCTCTCTAGAAGAGTGGGCTCCATCTCTGGGGGGGATAGGAAAACTGGTCAGTGAGGGAGAGGTAATATACCATTGTACATTACAACACTCACAAATTGCTCTGATTTTATCCTAAAAAATGTTGGGAGGTTATCACAGAATATTTGGGATGCCTCCAAGAGAGACAACTCGCATAAGATTATTTTAATGATCTAGGGACTATAAACATTTCTCTTGTAGAACTATAGGCTGTTAGAATTCTATCAGCGTAGCAATTAGCTTCAGCAGCCATAGCTTTTTTTTTATACTCTTTAACAGTACCCTTCAAGTGACATCTTACAATAGCTATTTCTCCTGACCCACAGCATTTTTTTACGGTCCAGGTTCAACCATCCCTTTCTATGCAGTATACCAGGGTTAAGCAGGTCTCTTCCAGGGAGAGGAGAACTTCGAGAAGGAAAAAACACATATAAATTCAGAATTTAGACAACTGTTATACCTTTCTAACTTCTCCATAGAGAGTTCCCTCTCTCCTTGTTTAAATAGGAGTAATCCTGGCCCTGGTAAACCCTATCAGCAGCTTTAAAATCCAGCCTAGTCAAGGTGGGCTTAACAATAGTCTTCCCGAGGTAGGCCGACAGGTGTAGTCGGCGGAACCCCATCTGAAGAAGGCGGGCCTCGTCTTGAAGGAACCTCATTGACCCGTCTTCCTTCGTGGCAATAGGCAGAGTTGAGAAGTCGACCGAACTCCACTTTAAAAACGCTTGTCCGTTCCTGGAAGGAATTCAAGTGACGTTTCATTCCATGTGGTAGAAAAAGCTGTATCGTAGTGCGCACCGGTTGCTCCGAAATTGTGATAAGTAGTGGTGTGCCGACTTAAATCATCGGAAATATAGAGTCCATATATCGCCTCGTACATCGATCCGCCCCTGACTAGAATCCCGCTTGATATTGCCTCTGGAATAGTGACATATCCAGGAAGTGGACTGAAAATTATTAACTTCCGGTACCCGAAAGTCCAGGTTATTTTCATCTAACATTTGGACGTATTTTCTCAAGAAGTTTCAGGATCAATACCTCTGGAGGCCAGTCAAGGAACGCAAAACAAATTATATTAACTTCTCAGTGCAGCAGATCCAACCATACATTTGTGGTCTCCCGCGCGCTATATATGCATAAACATACAGATTTTATGATTGTGTCCCTCCCAGTACACTGCCCCTAGCCCTGACGAAGGTGTGGCCCTATCAGCCTGTCACCGAAACGCGCGTCGGCTCATGTTTCCAGGAAGACGGTTCTGTGTCCTAAATACATCAGGAACCGCAGTAAAAGTCATCTGCCTGGAATAACATCCCGATTCATGCAACATATTGATATTCTATGTGTTGCACACGCCAGGATTAGAAGAATGAATGGAAGAATGAAAGTTGAATGGTAGAATGAGATAGAGTGAGAATATATATAAGTAAGTGTGGTTGTGTGGTTGAAGTGTGGTTGATACTGGGTAGGTCTTAATGTAGTAGTATTATTTTCCAAAATTTCATTGTGGTTTTCATATGTCTTTGTCTTTTTTATGCTCTAAATATATCATGTAAAACTAAAGTACAATTTACTTTTTACCCCCCAAAATTTTTTTGGATACTTTAATTCTAAGAAAAATGAAAACATATATATTTCTAATATGTTTTGTAGAGTCTACTTGGATTGACCTTGTGTTTGTTGTGTGCAGTGTCAGCTTCTGGTTTAATCACCCCGTTTTATATACCTTTTGGACCCTCTAGCAAGGGCTACTATATCCCTAGGCAGGGTATTTTCTTTTGTTCTATTCATACTTAACAAT
Source organism: Lissotriton helveticus (assembly GCF_964261635.1). Taxonomy (NCBI): domain Eukaryota; kingdom Metazoa; phylum Chordata; class Amphibia; order Caudata; family Salamandridae; genus Lissotriton; species Lissotriton helveticus. The sequence continues at coordinate 365,791,822 of NC_136062.1, forward strand.
AGTCTTACCAGCAGTGAGGAATTCTCTGGGTTAAGGGACTGAAAAGTTTTGAATTGAGCTAGACAAAGGGTGGTCCATACTATAGAAGAATCACAACCATATCTGGCAAGGTAAAAATGAAATCCAGCAAATGCCTCCTGTTATGAGTGGAACCAGAAATTAGTTGCAGTAAAAAGCGGTAATCTTATAATCCCCAGATTTAAAAAGCCAGTTGGGGTGGGAGAGGCTTCATCATCTGCACTACTAGGCAGTGGAATACTCTCCCAACAGAAGTTAAAACTAAGACAATTCTGCTGGACTTTAGGAAACAACAAAAAACCTGGCTGTTCTGCAAATAACTCACTTTTTCCAATTTCCCTTAGCCTGTTGTTTGCCAAGTGCCTAGATACCCCCGTGTGATTGTCGCGCTTTATAAATCCTCATTTTAATTCATTCATTTCAATCATTTATTTCATTTCATTTCAAATATTGACGTCAAATAATACTGACAAGGCAGAATGGCTCACTAGTAATGGAGTCAAAAAATAAGCAAAGAGCTTGACAAAGTTAGAGTGAAGACCAGGTAGATAGTAACAAGGCATTCCAGAAATTACTATATTTTTGGAGCACTGATCTGAAAACCCCATTAACTCTGACTCAAAGAAAAGGTCCAACTCAAGTTGAGAGAGCTAGATAGAATCTCAGAAAGTAATTACAAAACCCCCTCCCCTTTGCAGGAGGCAGGATATGTGAACAATTCTATATCCAATCAGGAAAGCAAGAGCCAAATTCAGACTGGAGTAGTATTTGACCAGGTGTCTGTTTATATACAGAATCTGTAATTAGAGGCTAAGTATGGTATTGTTAACCTTGATAGCACACTTTTGATAAGATTGTGTGCTCACCAAGACGCGAGTGCCCAAAATTCATCTTTATTGTGAGAAATTGCCCTTTTTATGTGGTAACCCCTATTTTGGCTGAATTTTATTGCTGGTTTTAGTCTCTGAACATTAGGGCACTGTTGTCTAGTGCTCAGTATATGTACTCTGACCCCTAAACGTTTCGGAATGTACTAATACCTGATTGGTTGGGGGCGGAGCTTGTCCGATTCCAGACCTTGAGAGACCCCCCGGTGCCGAAATTAATAACAGCCTTAAATATCCTTAAATGCTGCTGAAACCTGAATAGGAAGCTGCCTAACAGGCGAAGATAACCGAAGGTATCGCAATCCGTCTTTACCAGGTGATTAACAACGGCGAACTGTTGGTGGTGATGAGCTGCAGGCGCGGCCTGGTCGGCCGGCAGACACGTAGGACTTCGTGACCACCTCCCACCATCGGCCTGCTCACACAGGACCCCTGATTTCTCGAGGGGTCCCCATGAAGGTCTGATTGGTGAGCAAGCTCTTGTCAATGAGCTGATCGAAAGCGTGCCTCCCTATTGCATCGCCGATGAGACGCATGCCCCGGAAGACCTTGAGCCGCAGTGTGAGCGAGATGGTCTACCGGTAATAAGAGTTGAGCTGGAGGGGATCTTAAGCACCTTCTGCCTCCACCTGGGTCTGTTTCTTGTCCATTGGATGGTCGCTAGCTCGCACTCGCGCCCCTGTGGTGCAGACAGGGATCTGAGTGGACGTGGCCTGCAGCACTTGGGCCCACATGGTGGCATGGTGAGCAATGGAATGATGGATTTAACCCAGATCAAGAGATGGAGGAGGTGAATATTTTGATTTGTTCTGCATTCCATACATCAATTGTGTGTCTTTTGCTTTCTCGCCCTGAGTGCGCCAGGTATGCTCAGACATGGTTCCTGGGCTCACTGTGCCACTGGAATCAAGCTATCCTGGCTGAAGAGGGGTGATACCCCGAAACTGGTCCTAGGATGCTCGTTTCCGGTCCAGGGAGGACCTGGCTTGGCAGTTCGGGCTGGACTGTTCCCATAAGGCACAGGGTCAAGGATGATTTGCATATAGCCAGTTCTAAACTGGGGTGTCATGGTGAGCAATAGATTGATGTATTTAACCCAGATTTCTTGACTGGGGATAAATATTTTGATTTGTTCTGCATTCCGTCCAACAAATGTGTGTCTTTTGCTTTCATCGCCCTAAGTGTGCCAGGTATGCTCAGACTTAAGTCCTGGGCTCCCTATGCCACTAGAATCAAGCTATCCTGGCTGAAGAGGGGGTGAAACCCTGAAATTGGTCCTAGCATACTTGTTTTCTGTCCAGGGAGGATCTGGCTTCGCAGTTCGGGCTGGACTGTTCCCATGAGGCACAGGGTCAAGACTGATTTGCATATGGCCAGGTCTAAACTGGGGTGGCATAGTGGGAAAAAGAATGATGGATTTAACCCAGATCTTTTGACTGGGGGTGAATGTTTTGATTTGTTCTGCATTCCGTCCATCAATTTTGTGCCTTTTGCTTTCTCAACCTAGGTGCGCCAGGTATGCTCAGACGTGAGTCCTAGGCTCACTGTGCCACTGGAATCAAGCTATCCTGGCTGTAGAGGGGTGAAACCCCGAAACTGGTCCTAGGATGGTTGTTTCCAGTCCAGGGAGAACCTGGCTTGGCAGTTCAGGCTGGACTGTACTCATGAGACACAGGGTCAAGACTGATTTGCAAATGGCCAGGTCTAAACTGGGGTGGCATGGTGAGCAAAAGAGTGGTGGATTTAACCCAGATCTCTTGACTGGGGGTGAATTTTTTTATTTGTTCTGCATTCCGTCCATCAATTGTGTGTCTTTCACATTGTGTTGTAAGGCATTGGGACCCACTGATGATTGTACACTAATGTTGAAAAAAGTGACATTCTGGGTGGTGTATTGGAGCATTCCTACAACTAATAAATGCTTGCTTGGTTGGTAGGACACATTTGTACTGGGTAGGGAGAGTACCCTCTACTATTTGAGATTGAAACCTGACCTAGTAAACCCGCCCTGAACCTGGGAAGTGGCACAGCGCTGCAGCTACAATTGTGACCCCGGCAAGATGGGAAAACTAGACAGAACTCCACCCAAAGTGAGCTTCTGATCAACGCAAGTCAGTGCGTACCTGTGATGATGAAGCCCCCCGTCCAAGAACAGAAGGAAAGTGCAACAGGGGGTGAACAAGACACTGATATCAAGCAATTATTGATAAATATGCAACAAAGCCTGCCCATTATTGATGGAAAAATTGACTCCCTCGTCTATCGTATGGATCGCATGTCCGAAAGAGTAGATAAGCACTTGGAAAGACTGGATATGGTGGAAAGACGCGTCTCGGGCGTCGAGGACTCGCAAGCACAGGCGCTAGGAAGTCATTAAAAAACTGAATAGAAGTTGGAAGCGATGCAGAACAAGAACGGAGATTTTGTAGCGCGCTCCAGAAGCAATAACCTGTGTATAGTTCTCCTAGCAGAATCTGCAAATACTGGCAATATGGAGATCTTCATTGAGAACCTACTCGCTGGACTACTGGGGTGTGATACATTCTCAGCTATGTATGTGTGCGCTCATCGTTCTCTCGCCCCACGCCCAGTGCCGGGGCCCCTCCCTGCCCATCAAAGCGAGATTGCTCAACTGCCGAGATAGAGATGCCACCCTGCGCCGAGCAAGGAAGCTCAAGACACTCAACTATGAAAGCTCTGCAATTTCGTTATATCCAGACTTCACCCCCCTGGTGCAAGAAGCGAGGCGCCTGTTTGTCCCAGCAAAAAGGAAAATCTACAAGCTCAATATGGAATATGCTATGCTCTACCCATCGAGGATGTGAGTCATAGTAGAAGGGAAGCCTAGGATCTTCATCGACCTAAATAGCCTTCGGCAACTGATCAAGAAGCTGGACACAACAAAGAAGCGAGATGAGACCACCAGCGGTCTCGACCAACAAGATGAGTGAGCAACGACCTACGTGATCGGCCATTCCTGTGGAACCTTGACGAACTATAAAAGGTATTCAGAACCGTTGGTCACTTGTCAGTGCTGAAGGCTCGCCTACTTCATTATCTCCTAAAACACTGAGGACTCAGTAAGTCTGAAGGATAGACATAGCAGGACCAGTTCCCAAAGACGGCAGCAATTGAACTATTAATTTTGAATGGTCAATAAGGTATCCGAGAATAGATGACGAAGCAGCAAAAAGTTTTGACAACAATAATATTATCTATACATAGACCTATAGAAAGAAGCTGGCATTGCACTCGCCGCCCTCGAGTGTTAACCACACCGATCGAATTTACCTTTCTTTTCTTTCTCTTTTCTCTTTCTTTTTCTCTTTCGCTTCCTTATGGGGGCTGCAGGGGAGGGGTGTTTGTAAGCTAAGTCTCATGTTTAGGGACATGGCATGGGTGGGAGGGGGAGGTAGACACTGGGATCTTTAGTTGTTTTACGGAACTTGTTGACAAAATCGAGGCAACAGAATGGGAACATACTAGAAAATGCATGAAAAGGATAGGTTTAATGAGTGACATGTCTGAAATAGCCGGCCCATCAGCGTAGCGAGGTGCTGCCCTCAGATTCCTCATGTGGAAAGTACGGGGACTAAATGACCTTAGAGAAATACACAAAACAGTGGCATTAATATTGCTGTGGCCATACTGCAAGAAACACATCTGGCAGCCCAGACTTGTCTTCTTTTACAGCGTAGAATGAGGAGAGAGTGTTTGGCAGCTGGGTTTACCTCGCACAGAAGTGAAGTGGTGACGGGTGTGACGTAACTCCAGTATTGCACTTAAAATGGTACACTCTGACACAGAAGGTAGATTTGTGGTCGCCCACTGCAGGCAGGGACAATTGTGGCACTTCTGGTAGGCGTATACATACCTAACTATGATGACCCGCTTTTTTTAACAAACATTACAAAACAAAATAATCACATACAATGATATTCCACATATGTGGGGAGGTGACTACAACTGTGACTGTGACTACAACTGTGTGTTATCTCCGGAGCTGGACAGGTCAAAAGGCCGAGCACGCAAACCTGCGGTGGCTGCCCATGCTATCACTACTATAGCAGAGACAGGTGGAGTAGTGGACGCCAGGCGGCAAACCATTTCCCAAGGTAGAGAATACACACATTATTCTACAGTCCACAATACTCACATGCGCATTGACTACTGGCAAATATCCAGCTCCTTGCTGCCATACCTGGAGACTTGTGAACAGCTACCCAGGACTTACTCTGACCACTCACCAGTGTTGCTTACCTTACGGGCCCTAGATATGCCCCCATGGCGATTTCCGCAGTATTTGCTTCTAGACACAGTGTTACGACCCAGTGTTTCGATATGTCCTTGCAGTAGCCATTAACAAATATTTCAACATTAATGCAGGAAGTGTGGATACAATGTCAATGCTCTGGGAGGATTTTAAAGTATATATTCATGGTATCATGATTTCCAAGCACACAGGAGTGCTGCACTCCATTTGTGGTAGACTGCAGAGACTAGAGGAGGTACTGAAAATCTTAGAGCTAGAACTGACGAAAAAGTCTAGCCCGGAATTACAAGTGCAAATTAAAACCTCTTTAGACGAATAGAATGAGGTAGCCCAGACAGAGATCACACACTTGGGGAAGTAAGCCTCTGCCAGGGTATATGGCGAGGAAGCGAGAACTAGCGCCACACTGGCAGCCCTGACTCGACCAAGTAGAACAGCATACGAAGTGCTCAGAGTGCAAGGAAGTAGAGGCAAAGTGATTAGCGGACCAACACAGGTAGTGGACAGATTTTGCGAATATTACTCTGACCTTTACACATCTCACCTCACTATGGCAGAAGAAGACACAGCTGACTACTTGACCCATATCCAAATGAAATGGCTCACTATTGAGAATAGAGAAAGGCTGATAGCACCTCTCCGCCCTACAGAAATACCTGCAGCGCTTAAGGATATGCCTAACGATAAGGCCCCCTGGAGCTAATGTCCTTACAGTGGCCTTCTATAAGACATATCAAGACAAACTGGTCTCCCACCTAGTCCAATAAGGCACTATGCCAGTTACCATGCGTAAGGCAATGCTGATAGTAATAAGAAAAACAGGGAAACCAGAGAAGCACTACTCTTCCTATCTGTCATTACTAAACACCGACACAAAAATATTCGCCAAAATGTTGGCGAATGGAATAGCTCCCCTACTACTGCACATTATAGAACCTGAACAATCGTGGTTTGTTCCAGGACGAACCGTGACCAGCAACCTTAGAACTCTGTTTGGCATAGTCACCCTGTTTGACTTGGCGGTTAAAGTGGCAGTGTTGTTTCTAAACGCTGAAAAAGCTTTCGATTCTGTGGAATGGCCATTCGTGCTGGTTGTGCTGTGACGCATGGGAGAGGTCATTAAATTAGTACAAGTCTTGTACTCAAATCTAAAGGCACGTATTTACATGAACGGGATGCTATCTACTCCTATTGTTATCACGCGCAGCACCTGCCAGAGTTGTCTTCTTTCCCCCCTCTTATAAGCACTGGTAGCGGAACCCCTTGGGCACACGGTTCCCAAACTACAAATTTATCATTTCGACATTTACAGATGACGCAGTTATAACGTTATACGTTAGGAACCCAGAGCAAAACCTAGCACCAGTACTGTGAGAGGTAGTACGATTTGGCGGCCACTCTGGACTGAAAGTCAATTGGGGGAAATCTTTGATATTTCCACTCACAACTCTATTACTTCTACCCCAACTGAATTCCCCTTGGTGTGGACTAACGAGCCAGTGTGATACCTAGGAATACAGGTATAGTCTGACCCTAACATAGTAATAAGATAGAATTACAGTAATGCAGTGCAGCGACTGACAGAAGCAATAGAATGCTGGATACCTTTGCCTCTTTGGCTACTAGGCCGTAGAGCACTAATGAAAATGAGTGTACTCCCTAGATTTTTTTTTCTATTTGTTATGATACCAATAGTGCTGACAAAATTGGTCTTCTATACACTACGAACGCTTATGATCCGTCTTGCCTGGGTTGGGAAGCAACCCCGGGTAGGAAGGAGCTTGTTGACCCTCCCCTACATGTTAGGTGGACTGGATGCCCCTGATCTAGAAATATACTACGGAGCTGCACATATTATGCACAGGTACTATTGGTTACATGATCCTCAGGATCTCCCACATCTGCACCTGGAAAAGGTAGCCGCTTCTCCAACATCGCTCCCGCGCTACCTATTCACCACAGCAAGATGCAAATTCCGAATAATTGACCCTATAGGCACTACAAGTTATCTTCTCCAAAAAACGGCTAAGGAAAAACAGGCCCTCCTACTGTACTCACCAAAACTTCCCATAGAATGGTTTACCTAGTTCCCATTGAGTGCTGATGGGGTGGTAATGCGAACAATAAAGCCGGTGAAACTACTTAACATGTGGGACTATTTCAAAGATGGAACCCTGAGACCCTGAAGTGAGGGAATAGTGTAGGAATAATACCTGAAAAGACGCTAAATGTTACATATAACTGCCACAGAGCACACCAATCTCTGCATACGCAATTCAGCATGGACAGGGCAGAACCACCTAAAATAATCTGATTGACATACCTACTGCTATAAACCTCCCCAGCCCACAAGACCTCTGCTCTGTATAAATCTATGCGGCATAAGGATGATGTAGATAGTAGAAAGGTACAACTGGAAAGGCAAACTTAGGTGTTACAATCACGGACAAACAATGGGCATACTACTGCTCACTTACTAAGACCTCCATATGCCAAAACAGCAGGCATCGTCTAGTGCACTTTAAATACCTCAACTGTGTACTATAGTGTACTATACCCCAACCCACTTATATAGGTACGGTTTGCGTGAGGGGGATAAATGCGTAAGATGCGGAGCTGAAAGTGCTGGGTTCGTACATCTGGCTGGTTCTGTCCTGAGATACATACATGGTTAAAGGTGACGGCAGAGCTTCAGGGAATGATAGGACTGTCCTAGACCTTTGAATGATCAAAAATAAATTCCTGCTGTCTGAAGAACCTGAGGAAGGCAGCACCTTCTCACCTTGAGCGCAGTACCAACAGAGGTGACACCAAGGGTCAGTTGGCTTACCTCCTGTTTGAGTTACAGGTACACAAAAAGCTACCAGTGTTCTTTCCTGCAACTGCCCAACAAGGTTTGTGTCATTGTATTCTTATTTATTATTGTTATATATGTTTTATCACATGTTGGCTCATTACATTACCCTTTACTTTCCCCACCACCTTTGCAAATGGTGCGTACTATAGAATGTTAAGATGGAGTTATATGATGATTGTATCTTGCACCATTTAATTAGTTTGGATGCATTCTCACAGAAATGTTCAAACAAATGGGTTTGTGTTCTAAATTTGTCTCATGTTGTAATGCTACATGATTTGGTAATGAGGACGGCATACGTCCTGCACCCCTCTGCTTTGGGCTCCTGTGGGTGACTGTAAGTGGTGTTGCCATCCTTTAGAGAGCTGAGGCACACCCGCTCAGTTGACATCATTATTGTACCAGTGGTGAGTTCAAAGGAAGAAGCGTATACATCAAAATGTATTTAACCACAAGAGGGGTGTGTGTTCTGGAGTGGAAAGACCAATAACTTTTACAATTTATGCTGGATCATAATGCTCCGGATCCAGTTTTAGTGATACAGGAAGATGAGCAGAGAAATAAATTGATACGAGAATTTCCCAAGACCTTCAGAGAAGGCACAGGAAAATTATTGGGTTTTATACATGGTAAAAGAGGGATATGTCACAGTCAAACAGAGGTTAAGTGGTGTACCCTTAAGTGTATGAAAAGATTTGTAAAAACTATTACAGGAGCTTCTTCCAGAAGACATCATTGAAGAAGCCTAATCATCTGGGTGGGTGTCTCCCATTGTTTTGACAAAGAAAAAAGAAAAGCCATCGCAACCTTCACTTGTGTGTTAACCTCAGGGAATTACATAACAAAACTCACTATTGATGGACATCCACTACCAATAGTTATTGAAGTCATATATATTCGCAATGGAGCTGTGGTGTTTTCAACATTGGATTTATGACAGGCATACTACCAGGTTGAACTGACGACACATTCGAGACCATTAACTGCTTTCATTACTACAGTTGGTCTTTTTCAATACAAATGAATGCCATTTGGGTTGTCATCTACCATCTTCCAGACATCCATGGTTAACAGTAATAAAGACTTGGAGGAGCATGTAAAATGTTTCCAAGACAACATACTTGTCTTTTCCAAAGATACTCAACAACAATATGAGGAATTGGGGCGAAGTATGCTCCTGGTTAGAAGCCAAGAGTTTCACTCTTTCTCCAAATACTTATAAATTATTTCAATAGCAAGTTGAGTATCTTGGTTACAACTGAATAGGATGTGGCGTGATACCCAAAGAGTCTATGATCAATGCAATCAACATTGCTCCATAACCTGACAACAATGATCTATTACTGATGTTTGGTGGCCTGTGGGAGTATTATTCATGGTTTATCTAAAACTTTGCAATTGTCATGGAACCCTTTAGACTTCTTCTATGCAATGACCAAAAATACGAATGGGTAGATCGAAAGAACAAGCATTTGCAATGCAATAGGTCTCGCATTAATTAAGTATGAGCTATTGGCATTGCTAAACCAATTGCAACAAAAGTCTATAAATTGTAGGCCAAAAAATGTGTATTTAGTTTTGTAGCAATGGTGGCATGCTGCGCTTTAGATGAATATGTTTAAAAGTAAAGTGCGCCATACTGCGATTGCTACAATAGTTAGTAGTGGATGCGTTAACAATTGATTGGAATGCCAGCAGCAGAGGAACCTGATTAAAGCTGACGAAAAGAGAGGGGGAAAAGGGAGGAGGGTGTAGGGGCGGTGAAAAGGCTCTAAGGGAGAGCGTTGTAAAGCCTTATGACTGCTTTGCGCGCGTGCACGTCTCGTGCACTGTAGCTCTATGCCAGCGATGCCAGAGGTCGCACTTTGAAGACGCCCTTACTAAATGTCTCGCTAGCAGTACATGCACGCTGGTGGTATCATATTCAGTAATGACAAATGTGTGCCACCAAAGCAGTCAGGCTGTCTCCAAGGGCGCATGGCAACGTCAGATTTGTTGAACTCTTTAAGGGCACAATTTTGGTGACTAGGTATAGCCAGGTATGGATGTTGACGATGATCTTTATGAGAGAAAGTGTTTGAAGTGTGATAAGAGCTGGAAATGTATTAAACTCCTGTGCATCTAGTTAAATGGCTACATGCTCTATGGCAGAAGTTACCTTTTGTTGTGTCGAGCCCATTTAAAGGTCTACCTACCCATATGCAATATGCTATTATGAATGAATGAATGAAAGAGCATTTGCAAAGCGCACAGCTACACAGAAAATGTGTCTTGGCGCTGAAGGACTCAATCAGACCCTATGCTGCCCCAGGTGCCCAGAGTTAGTTCTGGAAAAGCCAGGTGTTATGCATTTTTCTGAAAGCGGTTATATCGGGCAATTGCCGGAGAGACAGAGGTAAGAGGTTCCAGGCACGTGCACCCTGCACCTGGAAGGAGCGGGCGCCTATACAGACGCGGCAGATCTTAGGAATGGAAGCCAAATTTAGTGTAGAAGATCTCAAGGTTCTAGGAGGCACATAGTGTGTGTCTCTCCTTCTGAGGTACTGCGTGCCGGTTCAATGCAAGGCCTTGAAGACGAAAACTAAGACCTTAAAGCAAATTCTCTTTTTTACAGGAAGCCAATGTAAGGCCTTCAGATGAGGTGAAATATGAGTCCTGGGTTTGAGCAGGAGGACCACCCATTCGTTCGTATTCTGAACCACCTGCAAGCAGTTCAGTAGATATTTGGTAGGCCTAGGTATGAGACGTTGACATAGTTTAATCTTGAGAGTATCAGAACTTGGACAATGGTTCTGATTCTCTGATTAACCTTTATATGTCTCCCTTGGCTCCTCTGGCAGAAGAGTGCAGTGCTAAAGTTATCTCCTACGGAGATGACACACAGCTTCTGTTCGCCTGCGACAAGGGAGCAGACTTCGCAGGTGAAAAGATTAACCTATGTCTTTTGAAGGTTTTCTCCTGGCTGAGATTGACTCAGCTCAAACGTAACCTGGAAAAAACAGAGGTCATCTCTTTCGGACCCACGGATGAATGGAAACAGTGGTGACCATCAGATATGTCACTGCCCCTCTCCTCTGTTAGCTCAATCAAAAAACCTGGGCATCAAGATATTTAGCGCCTTGTCAATGAAAGCACAGGTCAAGTAAGTTGCTGGCACATGTATTGGCCTCTTGCGGATGCCGAGGCAATTCTCTCCTCTCCTGCCTCTTGATCACAAGAAGACCGTTGTTTCAGTTTTTGTGACACGTGGAACAGTGGGACTTAGTCTGTTTTTGAGGGTCTTGCCACGCCGATATGAAATTTGAGGTCTGATTGTAATCGCTTCCCTTAGGGACTTGTTAGCCATAAGTACACTCCAATGTTTATTGATGCTTTTTTTGACACAGAGGCTCATTCCATTAAAATCCATGATGAGCCTCACTGGTTGTTTGGTTTCAACTTGATATTTCTTGCTGATCATTGTGGATTCTCTTTTCATTGTCTTTATTCTTGTGACAACTTTGCGCAGAACCTGCGGTATGTACCCCCTCCTGTAAAAACGTTCTGTCATGTCACTAATGCAGTTATCAAGTTCACTCTCTTCACTGCAGCTTCTCCTTGCACGTACAAATTCACCATAGGGGATGGTGTCTATTTGGGTGACTAGGATGAGAACTCTCTACATGCAAGACTGAATTGCAGGTAGTCTCCTTGCGAAATTAGGGACTGTGTAGAACATTGTTCTTGATGTACAATTCTACAGGAAGGTTGCTATTTCAATAAAAATTGTTTTCCTCTAATTGCAGTTTTTTCCGTTTCTTAAACTTGCCGTTTTCTGTACCATTTTCGTACCCCTAGATTTTCCTTCCGCCCCCACCCCCTTTTTTTCTCATTTGGTTATATTTGAGTTTACAGCTGGCCTTTTACGGTCACTCACACCTACCATGGGTACCATCTGTATAAAATTTGAATGTCACATCTGTTACCCTCTGCACATATTCTATAGGGTTTCCACTCACTTGGAGGTGTCCTCCATGTAACTCATTTAACAAACCTTGTTTATATTTTTCCGTTTTCTGTCATGCATTGTACCTTTTCTTTTTGTATCACACCCAGCCCTGAAGAGTCGCAGGTAACTACCCGTCTGACGAAACACGAGTCGGCTGGTTTTTTCTTTGGATCTCCTCTTGAAGGGGGACTACTATCATATATAAAACCAAAAACACTAATTATCAAGTGTCGTTCTTGTTCTCTTATTTGTGACATTACTTCTCAATTAACTCTACATGTATGCTCTGGACTTGAAGGGTATAATCCAAATAACGAGTTTACTAATTTAATTTCATTGGTAGAATCAAAGGAACATGCAACCCATTTCAATATTGTGGTTCTCAAAGTAAAATCTACCGAAGAGTGGAAATAAATTAAAAAATAATGAAAATTTTTCTGCGTATAGAGTAAACTCGTAGAGTAGATGTTGAACTTACCAATTTTGTTGGCGGCATGATACCTCCCATTGCAGACACGAGAAGTGGTTATTGAGCAGCAAACATGTGCTACTTACGCTGATTGTTTTTATACTAAGTGCTATTCTAGGTGACCAACAAGCGTGTGTGAGTGTGTAGTGAGACAGTATAGTGGGAACTGACTAACGATGATCTTAAATGACAATAACAATTTCATAAATTATGTAATTTTATTAGACTAATCTAATGATTTATGTGCAATTCACAACATCAATTTCTTCATAAAAGAAGTAGAAAAATTGTGAAGTGTAAAACCAGTTAACAAAAAATCTTATTTTTTTCTTGATGACTATGGATTCAAATACCCTGAAGGTGCGATTATTAGATCACAGCATACTCATTACACTAAAGCCTCTTCTGAAATATAGTGTAATTTCACATGGATACCATGCATAAAAAATGTGGCATGTGAGTTTTATTCTAAAGAAATATTGATATGGTGACACACAGTTTGTGATAAAATCATGACCCATACAGATAATTGACTAAATCAAATTAGGTTCACTAATTTGCATAGAAATGAAAGATGTTCATATTTTAAAATTCCAGAAGGTAAAGGGCTGTCAACAGGAGTCACTCACGTTTTTTATGAATTTTATTAAGGGCCCTCACAGACCAACCTAGTTGAAACATGCTTCATCATTGGGCCCCCGCCAGAGAGGCCGAGTGCCTCTCCTATGTGCTACAACGCCTGACTACAGCGGAGCGGGATTTTTTTTTAATATCTGCTAGTGCTGGTGCAAAAAGTGGGAGTAAAATAGTCTTTACTATTCCTAATAGATGTAATAGTGGGGTAGTAAGACTAGATTAAAATTAGTGCGGTGAATGTTGCGACTGAATAAATGGATCAGTTACATCCTAAGGTTAAAAATTAGGTCTACATGTTTCAGCCTCTAAATGCCAATCAGGAGGCTTTCTTCAGGACCAGGGACCATGATGGTATGCACTCGCTAAGGTGCACCCTAACCTATGGCCTCAAAGGGAACCAAATTACTCACAGTTCGCAAATCTTCGCCTTCAGGACTTCTGAACGCGTTAACAAATCTGTAAGGAGAGAAGGACATATAGAAAAACAGAAGTCCTGAAGGTGAAAATTTGTGAACCGTGAGTAAATACCCTGAAACCGGTCCCAGGATGCTTGTTTCCGGTCCAGGGAGGACCTGGCCTGGCAGTTCGGCCTGGACTGTTCCCGTGAGGCACAGAATCAAGACTGATTTGCATATGGCTGGGTCAAAACTGGGGTGGCGTGGTGGGCAAAAGAACGATGGATTTAACCCAGATCTCTTGACTGGGGGACAATTTTTGCATTGTCAGCATTCCATCTATTATTTTCTTGCTGTAACACTCTTCACCCTAAGTGGGATGGGTATGCCCAGACGTGGGTCCCTTGCTCACTGTGCCACTGGATTCAAGCTAGCGTGGCAGAAGAAGGGTGACATACCCTAAAACCGGTCCCAGGATGCTTGCTTCCTGTCCAGGGAGGATCTGGCCTGGCAGTATGGTGTGGACTGTTCCCATGAGGCACAGGGTCAAGACTGGTTTGCTTATGGCTGGGTCCAAACTGGGGTGGCGTAGTCGGCAAAAGAACAATGGATTTTACCCAGAACTTTTGACTGGGGGAGAATGTTTGTCAGAATTCCATCCATCATTTGTTTGCTGTAACACTTTTCGCCCTAAGTGGGATGGGTATGCCCAGACGTGGGTCCCTTGATCACTGTGCCACTGGATTCAAGCTAGCCTGCCTGAAGAAGGGTGACAAACCCTGAAACCGGTCACAGGAGGCTTGTTTCTGGTCCAGGGAGGACCTGGCTTGGCAGTGCGAGGCACATGGTCAAGCCTGATTTTCACTTAGATGGGTTCAAACTGGGTTGGTGTACTGGGCAAAAGAACGATGGATTTAACCCAGATCTTTTGACTGCGGGAGAATGTTTGCATTGTCAGCATTCCAGCCATCATTTGTTTGCTGTAACACTATGCAAATTCAATTGCCACACTTATGACCTGATTACGTTCTTGTCGAACAGGGTTACTTCATCACAAATGGGATGGATATCCCGTCCGATAAATTAGATTTCTATTATATCCAATGGAACTTGTAATACAGTCAGCGGAATATCTGTCACGTTTATGACAGAGCATCCCATCCATCAAGGTCATAATCAGGCCCTTATTCTTCAAAGTGATAACTCTTACAGATGTGATCGCTGGTTTCTGTATTATATAATTTGTCAGATCACTATCAAAATGCAGAAGATGCCAGCGATTAATAAATATCTTATATATATGTTTATTTTCTTGGCTAATGTTAGTAATAAATCTAATTTTATTATCAAATTCTCTTTCATTCTTTTTTATATTATGGTTATAAAATAATATATGTCTTGACTTGAGTGTTGCTTTTACCATAGCTTTCTGAACTGTATCAGCACAAAATCCCTAGTACCTGAAAGAAATTAGGTTATTGGTTGAGGGGATGGTAGTCTGACTCAGGCAACAACTACAACAATTGTCAGGATCAGTAATAAAGTGAAAGAAATATCACAAACCAAATGAGTAGATTTTAATAAATAAAGTTATACCAGAATGACAAAAATCTAATAATTTGAACAGGAGATATTCAATTTGAAAGTGTTACTTAATATAGCGCCTAAAAGCACAACGTGCCACTCTGGTCATCTAATCATGTAAGATAGGGGCAAAGTGATAATTTCAGGCTGATTGCAATGACGCACGGATTGGATACAGGTAAGTTACCTTCTCAAAGTCTGCTGTAAAGAGTTCAATTTGCAGTAGATCAGATTACGAGGAGTATGTAGAGCATCGTGGATGGTTGCCACTGTAGCACAAAGAGCAGGTCAGGCAGCGTGGGCAGTCATTGCTGTAGCCTGAAGAGTCAGTCAGGCAACGTGGACGGTCATTCCAGTAGCTGTGCGTTGATCACCACATGTGGTTGTTACTGTAACACGAAGTGCTGGTCTCGTGTAGGTGGTCTTCCCTGGCAGTCTGTATAGCATGAAGAACAGGTCTTCACTAGAACTTCGCTTTGGGGATCATCACGGGCAGCAGAATCTAGGCATGAATGGGCAAGTTCACAGTTGCGTAGAGCCCAAACTTCAGGACTTCACCTTTTCTACTTCAGGTGAGCTCTGACTGATGCAGTCCAAAGGGCCCCACATTGATGGTTCTGTAGTACATTAAGATAAAATACGTGCTATCCGTGAAAAACCTATATCTTTGATTTTATATTTTATATGAGCCTTAAATATTCTCCTGGCATGCACTACCAGGAACTAGTAACACCATTTGTTATTTTTGCTTTGATGGAGAATTTTAAGATTTTTAAGAATTCCAAAGGTATCAATGAAACAGTAACCCCCTGTGACTTAAAATGTGACTTAAACTGTAACGTTCAAGGCCTGTTGAAGAAATATTGTGAACCATTTAATTAAAAAACGAATGGTTTTAATACTGCCAGTGCTTATTTATAGCACTATTAGGTGCCTGTGCTGTCTTGAACATGAACTTTGGCATTAGAGAGATTGTGAGGAGCAGGGCAGGGGCTTTTCTGTCACGGGAACCTGGGGTTTCCTGAAATGTGTTTATCACATTTTGTTATGATTATGCTGGTACCTGCTCTCAAGGCTTTTGGGAGGCGGGAAGGCAGGAAAGTGGCCCTGAACCGCAATCTGAAAGTGCCAAAGTCCTGACTGCTTTGTAATCAATTTCAGATTATTAAAGGCAGAGCGAAATACCCTACAAAGGGACTGATTATCTCCCTGGTCTCTGCCCAGTACCACCTCGTGAAAGTTACGAGCCACGTCTGCTTTGATGTAAACAGCCTGCCGAGTAATTCAGGTGGCTGTTTCCAGTAGGACAACAGCTCAGATAAAGGGAGAAGGGCCATCTCTTGTTTCAGCAGGAGAGATAAGCGCTGTGTCTGAACGTGAATAATATCCTCCCGGTGATGAACGACCTGTGCAACTATTGGCACACATTTTGCCTTCATGCTTTTTTTTTATATTTATAGAACGACGTTTGTGGTATGCATTAGGTGTGAGTAGTGAGACTGGAATTATGTGGCTGGGGAGAATTTAATTATGTGGCATGAAAAGGCAAATTATGCTGCACATTTTCTAGATGTATTACCTTATTTTTATTTTATATATATATATATATATTAACACTTTCAGGGCATAGGATTCACTAATCTTTGAAAGGGGTCTGCCACTGGCAGCATCGTACTTGGTCGCTATTTTGGAAACTTTTGATCAGTTTGAGATGGACACATTTTTTGTTAATATCTGAAAATGATGCAGCATATGAGAGACTATGTAGCAAGTGCCTCAAATCCATAATTATGGAGAAAATGCCGTGCCCGTAGTAATATAATTCTAGTGGCTCTTGCTATGAGAAATGTATAGTGGAGAACTTAAGAAAATTCGTAAAGTCTACAATTCAAGGGATCCTAACTATTGTTCAGGTAAAGTGTAAAGTGCAGTTTATCATTGAAAATTTTAATTGCAAGTTAACACCTTCTTCACCTAAAACTTTCAGTAATGTCGCTTATATTACATCTCTGTATAAGAGTGCCAGCGGAAATTGATGGCCATAACTGCATCCCTTTGAGAGGCATATTTACAAGCCCCTATCGCCACCACAACGAAACATGACGTTGTGGTGGCGATAGGGGCTTCACCTCATTTACAAAGCAGCGTTAACGCTGCCTTGTAAATTAGGTGCCCTTTCACGCTATACTTGGGCGTTCCAACACAACACCCATTGATTTTAACGATACCCCCTATTTACAAGGGTGGCGTAAATATGGGGCAGTGCCAAAATTGAGATCAGGGAAAACCTGATCTTAACCTGGCACAATGAGGAGACATGTTTAATTACTCCTCATTTTTGCTGTTTCCATGTGTGCTGCGTAGTGCAGCACACATGGAAACAGCAAAACACCATTGATTGTTTATGTGCAGGAAGGTGTCCCTTCCTGCACAAAAAACAATCATTTTACAAAATTATGTTTTGCATCTTCTACGTGTGCTGCAGTTAGCAGCACACATAGAAGTTACAACACACCATTTAGAGATTGTTAATGTGCAGTAAGAGGAACCTACCTGCACATAACCCCTGCAATGTAGGCACCCTTGCACTATGATGTAAGGGTGCTAGCATTGGCGCTTAGGTCCATGGCAGGGTGATACTAGGGCTGCACCATATTGTTGTAAATATGGTGCAGCCCTGCGTTTCAGAAGTGGCGGAGCTTGACATTAAGCCAAGGAGGTTCACAACACGCTTTGCCACTTCTATTGTAAATAGGCACCAATATCCCTTCAGAAATGCAGAAACTGTGTCTTCTGACGTTATTCCCCATATAAGTCTGAATTAGATATTATACCTCTACTATTAGGGGGCAATAGCATAAGTGTAAGCAGTGTAGGCTCTGACGTCGCACTAGTATATGTTAATAGATATCATGAATACTCCTACGCACTACTTTATGTAGCCCCACTGCCTAGAAACCACAATTAATGTACAACCAACAAAACATTTTGAAAAGAAGCTACAATCATGTCCCAAAAATATTTTTATGCTCTATTTCAAGCCCAAACTTCCAATAAGTAAGTCCACAAATATATCCAATATGCCTAATCTGACAGGAGTTTTGCGAATATGTTTAGAATCCACTCGCCCGGTTGCTATAGTATCCCGTGGCATTGAGGTCTGCAACACCAAGGAGCAAGATGAATTAGGGGGTACTATACTACCCAGGAGAGAGGCTGATTACACATGAGGAGATTGAACAGTAAACTCCATTCCATACCATTAGAACATTCTATGGAACTCACAACCCTGACAAAGTCCTAAGGGACAAAACGCGTTGTCTGGGCCGATTGGAAACAGATATTTATCTTGAACATAAACAAAAGTTGGATACTGCACACATATGCAAGACTCATGAAAATTCAATGCTGTTAGGTTATACATATTGACTATATTTGTGGACTTTTACTTATTGGAAGTTTTAGCTTAAAATTGAGTATAAAAACGTTTTGGGGTGTAATTGACGCTCCTTTTCAAATTGTTTGATTAGGGGGCAATTTTCTCCCATATTTGTGGTGTTATCATACATTTCACACTGCTGTGATTGCAGAGCATTGCTCACTTTTATCTTGTTTGTGGCAGGCTTAAAGCAAACTGATTTTCGTGGATTGTAAATGGTCTATTTGCTTAGGGAAGCACAGACAGCATAGGCAGGGTAATAGATGAGTAAGAAGACTCAAGGCTTACCAAAGGTAGGGGACTCAGGCCCCACAGAAGAAGACAGGGATCAAGGGAGGACTCAAAGAGGGTTTGCTGAGCACACTACTGAGTACCATCAGGTCTGATGGGTACTTGGAGCATGGAGACCTTGTGCATAGGGTATTCTCTTGTATTTTAACCCTCTACCCCCCTTACCTGCCCGGTATCCTACATGCCTCATTAGATAATTGTGGTATTAACCTGCCTGTGTGGGTTAAGGTCACAAGATTGGGCTTGTTCCTGTTTGGTGGCAATGAACTCCAGGAAAGAGCCTTAGACTTGTAGCAATGTTAGTGGAGGCCAGCTTACACATGATTGATTTAAAAGATTGATCTCACCTGGAGAGAACGGTTGCAGTTAGGGAGGGATGTTAAAGGGAGAGAACAGAACAATTGACAGTGAAGAAGATCTGGGAAAATTTAGAGGTTTAAAAACTGATGACTATGTAAAGTAACCAACACAGACAGATTCAGGCTCAGAGGGAGCAGAACCCTGTGAGCCTTCATCAATGGAGCACGGAGAAGGTGGGTCAGGAGTTAAATGTTGAATGCTAATAGTGAAGGGGTAAGGGATTTGGAATGACCGTGTCAAGGAATCAGAGAGGGAGGAGTCAGGTTCAGAAGGATAAGAATCACTATACTGTATTGATAAGGCAGGTCAGATGTTAACATTTGCATATTAGTACTAGAGGTGTGATGCATAGAATATACTCTGAATGAAATTTGAGGCTCGTAAAAAACCTACCATCAGACCCAAGCACACACTCTAGCGATGGCTGATAGTGGACTGACAATGACCCCTTCAAACTGTAAATGCTGTACTTAAATGTAATTGTCCAGTATTTGTAAAGCGCACAGCTACCTCTGCAGAGGTGTCCCGGTGCTGGGGGCCGTCGGGATGATGAAGCGAGCTATTGCCCAGAGTCACATGGTGCTAGGCTGATCTGCCGCTGGCACCGGGGATCAAACCCTGAGCCCCAGGATCCGGAGGCAGTCGCCCTGGCCGCTGCCCCACACCTCTTCCATAAGTCTTAGCCAAAAGTTATACGGAAAATCCATGAATATGGAACTGAGAAGTCTGCAGTGCAGTGTCTTGTAGTGGGGGGAGAGGGGGAATTAACCATATGTAGATAGAACCTCCCTACTGCCATATGAATATTCTGCTTCAAGGAGGTCACATTTGTGTATCACAGGCAAAGCAACAACACAGGTGTCTGCAATGTACAGCATTAGACTATACCACTCACTCTCAATACAATACAACCTGGCCAGACTGTTAGGGTCCAGATGTCCCACGCGAAGGACCACGTCACATATAATGATGTAGGGCCAAGCATAGTTCTATTTCTACTGTTAATATTAAAAGATCAGCTGATCCTGTCTTCTAATATTCTTCATATATATAATTAGTAGTCTTTTTTCGAATCACCCTATCATGAACCTTCGCATTACTTTGAATATTTCAGGAGCTGTGATTGAATCATGGAACTGTGAGCTTAATTAAATAAAGTAGGAGGCGGTCCAGAAATGTTAGTTTCATTTTCCTTTAGGCCTAAGTTTTTTTTTTCCATTGAATAGTGTTTTTATATGTAAATAGTATCATAAAATACAGAACTTCCCTAAGAGCCCTGGATATATATGAAATGAGAGAGAAAATGATTTATATGTTTAATTGTGTTATTATGCTGGAGATTCCTATTTATTTATATGTAATATTGACATATATGTATATATATTTTTTATTCACAGATGTTTTGTCCTCCACTCCGTGTTACATCATCGCCCTGACGAAGGTGTGGCCCCCTACTGGGCCAGACACCGAAACGTGCGTTGGCGTTATTTTTGCAGGCAACAAGATTGTTTTTTTCCATCTCCAATCCCTTTTGTATGCTCTGCCCCCACCTTTGCCTTGTTGGATGATCTGCTTGTCATCTGGTCATCTATCCATCTATTGGCGTTAATGTAATATTGTGACTATATCTAGAATTGCGAATGAGATTTGTTGTATGTGTGAATGAAGAATGTGTCTTTATGAGTGAGAGATTGAATGGTAGATGTGGGACTGTATATGTGTAATATTTGATGTATGTGTTTTACTTGATGTTTAAATAATGAAATGATTCTAATGTCTATCACATGAAATGATTCATAAACTTTTGTAGCATCTTTGCACTTAACGTAGAATTCAAAGAGGAAAATAACAAATAAAAAATAAATAATAAAAGTAACTGTTCATATATCATGTTTTTTGCTCCTTTACTCTTGTTTGGGTTGTTCCGTCTTCTTGGCCAATATTAAGGACCCTTTATAGGGTTGTGTGCAAAGAAATTCTGGCAGGGTTCTCTTCTGTTCTTATTGACTAACTTCTAGAAAGACCAACACTCTAACCGTCACTCTGGTGCTTTAAGGAAGAGAGATATATCATGACTCTTCGAGTTAAGTGCGATTTGCATACTTCTAACCAGGAAAAATCTAAATTAATTTGTAGTTCAAAAGCAATCATATTGTAGCTTACCTGACTAACAGGATAAAGTACAGCATTTATTACCATAATATGTCCATCAACATCCTTATCAGAATGGTTGCAGACCAGTTCTTCAAAGGAAAGAGCCTGCAAATTGAAGCTCATGCACACTGCATTTTGATGAATTTTGATTTTGCTTTGGAAATTAAGGTGTATTATCTGTGAAGAATAAGAAGATGATTTTCTTTCAGATTTGTGGGATAAATATTTTGTTAGTGTGATGGAATAACTTAAGTAGTAGCTAAAAAAAGGTTTGTCTATCAGCTCATATATGCAAGTAGCTATTTGTAAAATGTTGTTTGTCAGTTATTCACTGAACCCATTTATGCAGTTTTGTAGTACCATTTGCAATGGTAGGGTAGAGTGTCGATCGCAGACACCCATTTACAGAAGGGATGAATCCCTGGACATTGCTAGCAGATGTGCAGGGAATTATTTTGGCATCATATCCCCTCCAACATCTATGTTTACATTAGGTAACACAAAGTGAAGCCAGGGTAGTTGGACAGGAGGTTGGTAGCGGATTTCTTTGCCTATCAAAGATGTGGTTGAAAAATGTATATTGTAGTCTCCCCCACTTCTTATTTGAGAACTGCATGTCTGGTATTTGTTCCTAGACCTTATTGTATCTCCAACACTGTGGTGTCTCATGCATGAGTAATACCTAATAGATATTGGAAATACCCCCTCCCCGGTGTGTATTAGCTTAGGGAAAATCTCTCATAATTCATCCTTTCCCTAGTGGCTGACTACCAGTTGTGTGGGACCAGTGCTAAATGAATTTACTGTTCCTTTTAACATGATAAACTTGGTGTAGCCCTAAATTGCATATTTTACTTACATATAAGTCCCCAGTATATGCTACAGACTATACCCAGGGCGTGTCATTTAAATGTCACTAGTGGACTGAGCACCCTTTGTAACACCCACTACAGTGACAGTGATTACATGTCTTTTGGAATGCCACTTGTGGCCTGACTATTGCAGTTTTAAACTGGTAATTTGACCAGTCAAAATATTCCATTGACAAACCTAGAACCTTACTTTTAAATATTATTAAGTCACCCATAAGCTGTCCTTACTTCCCATACAATGGGAGGCATAGTATTTAAAAGTAGAACATGCAAAAGTTTAATGTTAAACATGTCCTTGCAGTGAAATAGCCACCAACGCTATTTTCACCGCAGCATGTCTGACTGTCCCACTGAAAAACACAAGGTTATATTATTACTATATATGATGTACATTCCAGTTAGGATACAGCTTGAAATCTGATTCTAAGACTTTAATAGTTATATAAAATTTAATTTAATGTTAAAATCAACATTTTTAATAACTATTAAGGATAACATACTTATAGAAAGCTACTATTTCCCTGCAAAACCATCTGGAGGCCCTTTTACGTCACCTCCCAGCTGCATAGTCCAATTGATGAGTTGTAAAAATATCCCAGAGCATGACAAAGGTCTTGGGCATGGGTAAGTGTTATTCCCTTGACAGGATGGTTAGTCGTACTTGACCAGGAACTTGGGGCCTGATTATGACGGTGGCGGTCCGGCCACCCGCATACCTGGCAGTTTAACACCTGATTATGATGTGCACTAGGGGGCCACAAGCAGACCGCAGCATCCGCCAAGATCTGAGCTTCCCCGGCAGCAGCAGTGGGGATAGCGGTGGCCATTGGTGGTAATTCCTGTGGCGGCACCACCATGTGTATTATGATCTACCTGTACACCAATATTTTCATAGCAGGGATACCACCATAAGAAGGTCAGCGAAAGGCAGGTGAAGGACCCCAGAAAAGGGCACCAGGGCAACCAAGCCCATGTGGCTTGTGGCTGGGGCCCATGTTGAGCCCCATGCCACTCACGTCGGTGCGTGCACTGTTTCCCATGTACAACATGATGCATGGGCAACAGTGCATGCAACTTGCTGGAGGAGCATCAGTGGTGCTGGCATTGGCTCCATGCTCTCTCCTAGAGCCATAGCATTCTGCCACCTTGGTTGTGCCACCACAACACCTGCAGCCCTGTAGTAATGTAATACTACAGTCGGGATGCCTCCGACTTAGCAGCGTTCTCCCAACCGCCACCGCTGAGGGCTGCTCGTAATCTGCCCTTTGGTTATCTTCAAAGAGGGTAGCACTGTCACAGTAATAGGTTAGCTGATACCTGGACAAGCCCTTCCTCTTTTCACCTGGCCAGAAAACACCAATCCTAGTAGGACAGTAGCTGCCCCCAGTACTGATTTAGAGTGACCACAGAGATTATGGGTTGGTCATTACCCTGGCCACCTCTGTTGTGGGCACACAGGCTTTGCACAGTGGAAGAAAGCTATTCCTTTTTCTATTTACTTAGACAGAGATTCTTTGACCAGGACGGACCTGGTAGATTTATCGACCCATCATTTTCAGCATCAAATTGCACTGAGGGACCGGTGAACTGAGACATTTGATTATTATTAGAACGTTGTGCTACTAATCTTACTTAAAATGTTACAAATTCATGTTTCCAATTTCTCTTATTGGAAAATGTTTTTTTTCTGTAATTTTGTTTATTAATTTTGTGTATTCAATTTTAATTTATTTTTCTAATTTGGTTTAGGATTTTCATTGTTTTGCATTTCAACTTTGTTACTGACTTGGTGCTACCAAATCACAAATCAATTTACACATTGCTCGAAGGTTAGTCTGTCAGCTGTATGCCACCTCTATCAGGGGGTTGAGTTCAAGTTGATTTGGTGAGGCTAAGGGTTCACCCCGACAAGGGTTGTGATTATGCTTTGAGATGGATAGTCACGTACCCAAATTAATTATCCAATTGCCTACAATCCTATATCCCCCACTCCTCCAATGCTGAACCCTCTGACCCTTCAGTGCGGGGGAGAATTGTCAGTTAAAATGACTAGGAGTGTATGGTGAGGGGTGTTATAATGCCATCAGCTTCCACAACTTTGTCCCAGGCCCAGAGAGTGGTACCAACTGGTGTACTCAAGTACATGTTAGGCAACCTGTACTCCATCTCAATCAAAAACAAGTCCTAGAGGGATCTATGTACTATTGGATGGCTCTTGTGAATCCAGTTCTTCTTGGATTCCTCCTTAAACCACACTATTGCTATTCTCAATTGTGTAACTTTATATTAATAGGAAACACTGGAGATGCCACCCTCGCATTTGTCTTGCACCTGAGTAAGGAGGAGTGTTCCCGCCCCCGTCATAAACCTCAATAGAGCTTGTTGAATTTGCTTTAACTCAAACTGGAAAGGCCTTGAGATGACAATTTTAACAGTGTTGATCCTCTCTAAACAAGAAATAAACAGCTACCTGCAGACCTCCAGGTCTCATGTGATGGCTGCTAATAGAGTGGTAGATTACCAGCAGAGATAGCTTAAGACAACTGAGTAAGATTTACTCCTAAATATTTGATATGCTTTTTGGCCCATCAAAATTGGTACAACTGCTCCAAAACTGTAGCCTCCACTTCCAAGGGAGTCAGGCAGGGTTAGAGCCTCTGGCTTCTTGAATGAATGAATGAATGAAAAATATTTATAGAGCGCACGATGGCCAAACGGCTTCCTGGCGCTGGGAGCTCTGAAGAACCGAACAGACAGGGCCAGGAGGTTTAGCAGGGGTAGGCCAGGGCAAACAGAAAAGTTTTCAGCGCTTTACGGAAATGAGAAAAAATAGGGATCGAGCGCATAGAAAGAGGAAGGGAGTTCCAGAACCGGGGGGCAAGAACAGAGAAACGGGTTCCACCAGTGCGAGATTTGTGAAAGCGGGGAACAGTGAGGAGGGCAGAAGATGATGAACGGAGAGTGCGGGCAGGGGTGTGACGGGAAATCAAAGAGTTGATGAAAGCCGGTGCAGAGTGATCAAGGGCCCGGTAAACAAGGCACCCTAGTTTAAACAGAGATCTCTGCAAAATGGGCAACCAGTGAAGGGATTTGAGGACGGGAGTGATGTGATGGGTTTTGGGCAAATGAAAGATGAGACGGGCGGCCTGGTTCTGGATAGCTTGTAAGCGGCGGGTTTCATAGGCAGGGATGCCAGCGAACAAGCTATTGCCATAATCAAGGCGGGAAGTGATAAGGGCGGAAATAATAATTTTAAGGGAGTCGAGAGAAAAAAAACGAGAGATTTTCCGGATCATTCGGAGGGAAAGAAAACAGGAGGACACCACGGCACTGACCTGGCCATGCATGGACAGGTCCTGTCTGACCTTGATGCCCAGAGTTTTAACAGAGGGAACGGGGGTGGGAGGGGGGCCAAGGATGGGAGGCCAGAAAGCAGGGGACCAGGGACTGGATGAGCCGCCAATCAGGACAAGCTCAGTCTTATCTGGGTTGAGCTTGAGGTGATTGGCGCTCATCCACCCAGAAATAAAGACCATGGTGGAGTGAAAAAAGGATAGAGAGTGAGAAGTAGAGGAAAGATCAAAGACGAGCTGGAGGTCGTCAGCGTAGTTATACACAGAGACCCCCAGCTCAAGAAGAGAAGAGATAAGAGGGTGAATATAGAGGTTAAAGAGAAGGGGAGAGAGAGAGGAACCTTGGGGGACCCCACAGGGCACCGGGAGGGGAGAAGCAGAGAAGCCGGGAAGGTGAACGGCTTGAGAACGCCCTGTCAGGAAAGAGGTGATCCAGGAGAAGGCAGAACCTCGTATGCCCGCTGCGCTGACACGGTCCAGAAGAATGTTATGGTCGACCGTGTCAAACGCAGCGGACAGGTCGAGGAGGATCAGAGCTTGAGGGGAGTTGACGTCGGCCTTGGCTTTAAGCTCGTCGAGGACGGCCAACACCACGGTTTCGGTCGAATGACCCGAGCGGAAGCCAGCTTGGTGAGAAGCCAGAAGCTGGCTCCGCTCAACATAAACAGAGAGACAGGAAGTAACATAAGACTCAAGAATTTTAGCCAGATAAGGGAGAAGAGAGATAGGTCTGAAATTAGAGGGAAGAGAAGAGTCGAGACCAGGTTTTTTAAGAATGGGGGAAACAATAGCAGATTTGAATGAAGAAGGGACCAAGCCAGTGGAAAGAGAGGCATTAAGGAAAGAGAGAGGGGTATCAGGACAGGAAGAGAAGAGGGTTTTAAGAATACGGGCAGGGGCACAATCAGTGGGGGAACCAGACTTGATTTTGGTGAGCAAAGCTAGGAAAGAGTCCAAAGGGAGGGGGGGAAAAGAGGAGAAGGAGGATTTAGGCGCAGGGGGAGCAAAGTGAGGAGGAGTAAAAGGAGTGACCAAGATGTTAGATTTGATTTTTACAATCTTCTCGATAAAGAAGTTGTTAAGAGAAGAGCAGAGGGCCTGGGAGGGAGTGAAGGGAGGGCAAGCACGATCAGAGGTGGCCAAGTTGTTTACCAAAGAAAAAATTTCTTTAGCTTTGTTGGCCGAGAGCGCCACTTGTTCAGAAAAGTACTTGGTCTTAGTGGCCAGGATGGCCTGCTTGTACTCTTTAAGAAGGGTTTTGTATTTGGCCTTATGGTCAGGGCAGTAGCTGCGGCGCCAAAGGCGCTCTGAGCGTCTAAGCTCCAGTTTAAGAGTCTTGAGCTCCGGGCTAAACCAACGGTGAGCCTCATGAGGGCGGATGGATTTGACTAGTTTGAGGGGGGCTACTAAATCACATGCAGAAGAGAGCCAATTACCAACTGCAGCAGCCTGTGAGTCAAGGGGAATACCAGTGAGATCAGGGGAAGAAGAAGCAAGGGAGTGAGAAAGGGAAGCCAAGTCAGCACGATTCCAGCTACGGGAGAAAACATTCTTGGGGCGAAGGGGCTTGTGACGGGAACCAGTAGTGATAGAGAAAGAGATGAGGGAATGGTCAGACCAGGTACATGGGAGGACACAGGGGGGGGAGACTATGTCCTGGGATGACCAGACTTGGTCCAGGATGTGTCCAAATTTGTGGGTGGGAACCTGGACGTGGGACTTAAGGTTGAGACAGAGGAGAGTGGCCGTGAGGTCCTTAGATGCTGAATCCTCCCTGGGATCGCCAGGCCAGTAGTTAAAGTCCCCAAGCAAAAGGACAGAGGAGTTATTAACCACCAGCGTGGCGAGAAGTTCCTGCAGGGAAGCCACGAACAGGGGCATGTTCAGGGGAGGACGGTAAACAAGGACGACGGTGAGAGGTGCCAGCAGATTGGAAGAGCGAGCAACCAGGAAGTCCACTCCAGCAATGGGTGCTTGGGGGAGAAGCTGAAATTGAATGGTGGATCGGACAATCATGGCAACACCCCCCCCAACCTTGTCCGTGGGGCGCTCAGCCCGAAGGACATAGTAGGAATGGGGAAGGATGGCAAGAATGTCGGGGAGAGAAGCCTCCGAAAACCATGTTTCCGTTAGGAATAGAAAATCAGGGGAGTCTGTAGTAAGAAGATTAAACAGGTCGAGTTGGTGTTTGCCTGCCGAGCGAGTGTTGAGGAGAAAAGCGGAAGCAGTGTGAGGGGGGGTGAGGGTCCAATGGGGAGGGGATCAGTGTCTGGCGTAGGGAGGGGAAGAATTGGGTGAGGAGACACAACACGGTCTGAACGGGGAACATAGATATCCAAAGCAACTAGATGCTGCGTGAGGGTGTGGGGGAGAGGCACGTCAATGGTATAGGAGAGAAGTTGAGCAGGCGTGTACGACAACAAGGAAGCAAGGGGTGTGGCCCCTGGTCCCGGCCCGTCGCGGACGGGCGCAGACGGGCTTAACTTAGGCGCTACTTCGGCGCGCCTTCGTCGCGCCCGCTGCGCTCGTCCGCTGCGCGGCCGGGATAATGGTGCCATAAGTAGGAGACCGGAAGTAGCAGGGCGTGGCAGGGGGTGGAGGGACAGAGGAGCTGCCCCGCCAACCAGAGAGCAGCCCAAGATGAAGCACACGCCCGTCCCCGCCCTCGTGACCTGCCCGTCAGAGGGGGAGGGAACGCTCAGCGTGGGGCGCTCTGGAGGCGGCTACCAGGAAGTCCCAAGAAGATAGGGGGTGCGCGGTGTCCTCAGCGCAGCCCCTGAAGCAGGAGCAGGGTAAGTAAAAAGTGTCCAAGCACTTGTTTAAAAAGATCGTTGCGCCGCGCCTCTGCAGCGTTGTTGCTCCCGGCGAAGCCTCGGGAGGTCTGGGGATTCAACAAAGCTAGGCGGGACTAGCCCGGCAGGAAGAAATTGCCAGGGGGGGAGGGACAGAGGAGCTGCCCCGCCAACCAGAGAGCAGCCCAAGATGAAACACACGCCCGTCCCCGCCCTCGTGACCTGCCCGTCAGAGGGGGAGGGAACGCTCAGCGTGGGGCGCTCTGGAGGCGGCTACCAGGAAGTCCCAAGAAGATAGGGGGTGCGCGGTGTCCTCAGCGCAGCCCCTGAAGCAGGAGCAGGGTAAGTAAAAAGTGTCCAAGCACTTGTTTAAAAAGATCGTTGCGCCGCGCCTCGGCAGCGTTGTTGCTCCCGGCGAAGCCTCGGGAGGTCTGGGGATTCAACAAAGCTAGGCGGGACTAGCCCGGCAGGAAGAAATTGCCAGGGGGGGGAGGGACAGAGGAGCTGCCCCGCCAACCAGAGAGCAGCCCAAGATGAAGCACACGCCCGTCCCCGCCCTCGTGACCTGCCCGTCAGAGGGGGAGGGAACGCTCAGCGTGGGGCGCTCTGGAGGCGGCTACCAGGAAGTCCCAAGAAGATAGGGGGTGCGCGGTGTCCTCAACGCAGCCCCTGAAGCAGGAGCAGGGTAAGTAAAAAGTGTCCAAGCACTTGTTTAAAAAGATCGTTGCGCCGCGCCTCGGCAGCGTTGTTGCTCCCGGCGAAGCCTCGGGAGGTCTGGGGATTCTTATAATTAGTTTTGTAACTGAGACCGATTCAAAAGCTTTAAGCTGTTCAATAACTGATGGGAGAGATGAAGGTTGAGACCCCAATGTACGAAGTGCATTTTTGTCATATAAGGTGACTTTGAAAACGTTAGAATTTTACCTTGAAAGTAACATGGCAGTGGAAGCAATTAAATGGCAGAGATGCAAAGCAGTTTTGTAGCCTGCTTTAAAGGGTACAGTGGAGTATTTTATAAGGAGTGTGTGACATGAACAATCTGTGAATCTTACACTTAGAGCTCCGAGTTCTTTCAAAGATGCTGAGGTTCCCTTATGGCAATGAGGTAAATTACAGCTGCGGCCGCTGCAGGTAAGGGTGGTGGGAGATTTCGAGAGACCATGAGGGAAATTAATTTCTTTTCCTCACTTGTGGTCATCTCTCAAAAATCCCCCCCACCAGGCCCCACCGACCGACCGCTCAAACCAGCAATGGCTACGGCTGGTAAATTAGCAATTGCATAGGCACTTGAATTAGGGGAATGGGTAGTGCTGCAACTCCCCCAAAATAACAGTGCTGGAGTTCAGTGGCTAAAAGCCTTTTAAAATGTTGTTTCTTTTTTTTGTGTCACAGAAGTCAACTTTCAGGTGATGTCTTCTGACGAATTGATGCTTAATCTAATAGAAAAGTCATTGGTGTTTACTTTTTTTTCTCTGACTGCAGAGTGAGAGGAGTTTGGAAAGTGAACTTTGTGACATTCTTACTAGGGTACAGGGAGTGTGAAAGGAAAGGTTGTAGGAAGAATTTGTTTCTAACGCATAACAAAACTTAAATTCCTGTAATTGTACTATACAAACATTTCTAAATATCAGGAGTTAGGAAAGCACTTCCTTTAGCAATTCCAAGGCTGTCCTGCTTTAGGTTTAAATCTATGATTAGTGATGTAACGCTACTGAAAGGGAAGCAGCCCTCATCAGTGTACACATATATACACTGATAAACACCTGCACAACCACAAACCAAAATGACATTTAAAGAGAGTGAGAGAGAATTAGTTGTTTTTAGATTGCTGCCTACCAAATAGGGCAGTTTTCTGGTTTGCTAAAGACATCTTGGGTACGTTCACAAAGTTGACCTAGGAATACATTCTGCCTGTTGCTTGCCAGTGGCTTAGTGGTTTGTAACTCATGTTTTCTTGCTTTCCATTTGCTGCCTATATTTGTTTTTGGCAGTCTAGCTTTAGTACTTACCTACCATTGCCTAAACCTTTTTCACGGTATCCAACTGAGTGCTCCATTTCTGTAAGGCCCACATCACATTCAGCTGCAGCCCGTCCTTAGGGGCCATGGTCCTCATCTTTTACCCTTCAAGAAGAGTGTCTGTCAGGCTGAGCGAAGATCAGCCTAGTAGACACTCTCCATTTTCCAGTTAGGTAGCCAGGCGCTAGACATGTGCTAAATGTGCATGCTCCTGGCACCCTGAGGAGAGCTTTGCTGGGCTGAGGATGTCACAGATCCTGTGGGCTTGAACTCCTCAGGTCAGCAAAGGTCCTTGAGGCCTTCTCCGTCTTGATGAGGGGAAGCGTCTCTGTTTTCTTCAGATATAGATGCTTCAGTTTTAAGCTCTGAAGTGCCCAGGGACGAGTGTCAATTAATCACACCTCGTCATACAGTGGGGTGGGGTCACCAGTCTCACCAACCCCATCCCACTTTGTGACCTAAGATCAGCCAATGTGGGAAGGCAGTAGTTCCAACTTTCCTGTGACCTCTGAGGCTTTGGACTGCAGCCTTTCCTAATTGGCTGACCAAAGGTCAACCAATGAGGGTAGGCAGTATTCCTATCCCTCCTGGGATCTCTGAGGCAGAGCTGCAGGTAAGTGTTATTTTATTAAATTAATGTTTGTTGCTTGCATGTATGATTGAATATTTTGTAATGAATGTTGTTTGAATGCATTGGTTTCAGGGAGTATATATGTGTGTGTGTGTGTGTGTGTACCCTCCTAAAATTCCCGTCCGGCAGTGGTCACATTTGCTGTGCATTTACAGATCGAGTTGTTTTCCAAGGGAGCTTGTTTACTTTTCTTCTCTGACTTCAAAGTGAGTGGGTATTTCAGAATATATCTAAATTAGAAGCACAAATGCAGCATATTTTTTGTTATTTCTGAAGTGCTTTGGAACTACATACTGTAATATGATCAAAACAAATCATAACACTAGGCGATGCAATGTCCACACATTTCATCTTTGCACTGTATAGTTTGATTAATAAAACTGATGTAATAGTACTTTCAATTGAGAATATGTTTTCTGTAATGACAGTGTGCATTACACGCCATAAATACTTCACTCATTGCCACTCCACTCTACTCTGAACCACTCCACACCACTGCACTCTACCATGCACCACTACACTTTACACCACTGCACTGCACTCTGCACCTCTCCATGCCACTGCATTCTACACCTCTATACTCTACTCTCGATCACCCCATTGTATGCCAATACACTCTTCGCCACTCTACTCTACACTACTGCACTCTTTGCAACTGTACTCTACACCATTCCAGTCTAGGGCACACTAATCTACTCAGCACACCGCCACTCTATGCCACTGTACTCTATGCAACTCTTTAACACTGCACTCTACACCACTGCATTCTATGCCAATACACTCTACTCCAACATACTTTACTCTGTAACACTCAACTCTATGCCCCTGCACTCTACGCTAATCCACTGTATGCCACTCTAATCTACGCTGCACCACTGCACTCTATGTGACTACACTCTACACCACTGCACTCTATGTGACTACACTCTACACCACTGTACTCTATGCGATTACACTCTATGCCACTCCACTCAGCTGCCCTCTACCTTACACCTCTCTACTCTATGCCACTTCACCCTACTCTGAAACAATCTACTCTATGCCACAGCACTCTGTGCTACTGCACTCTATGCCACTTAATTCTACTCTGCACCACTCCACTCTATACCACCGCACTCTACGCCACTCTACAATTAACCACTGCACTCTAAGCCAATGCACGCTACACAACTGCACTCTGTCACTGCACTCTTAGTCACTTCACTCCACTCTGTATCACTGTACTCTATGCAGCTACTCTCTATGTCATTGTACTCCACTCTACACCACTGCACTCTGACACTCTACTCTGCAGCACTGCACTCTCTGCAAATGAACAACATGGCACTCTACTCTGCACTACTCCACTCTACCCTACTCCACTCTATGCCACTGCACTCTAAAGCACTATACCCTACTCTGCACCACTCTATGCTATTCTGCTCTGCACTACTCTGCACCACTGCAATCTATGCCACTCAACTCTACTTTGCATCACTCACCTCTTCGCCACTCCAGTCTGAACCACTCTACGCCACTGTACTCTATGTCATTCTGCACCACTACACTCTGCTCCTCTACTACACTCTACAACACTCCAATCTACTATGCACCAATCTAATCTATGCCACTGTATTCTACAGCGTGGCATTGAATGCTGCTGAATTCAATGCTACTACACTCAATGCCACTGCACTCTAAGCCGCTATACTCTACAACACTCTGCACCAATGCACTCTACACCTGTCTAATCTACTCTTTGCCACTCTAGTATGTACCACTCTATGCAACTCCATACTAGGCTACTCCAATACATGACTGCATACTATGCCACTCCAGTACATGCCACTCTCTGCCACGCCACTCTACTCCACTCCACTCTCCACTTTGCCACTAACCTTTACAGCTTTCATGCTGGTGTACAATATATTTTTTTTAAATTATATTTTTATTGAGAGTTCATAAAAACAAGATCAGCATTACAGAATACCTTTGTAGAAAACTTTTAGTACAGTACATGGCATATGGATAAAAATAAATAATCGGCAATCAGGTGTCCACGCAATGATTATAAAGTGCAAACAGTAATTATATAGTAAAAAAGTGCTTACAAGTGCATATAGGCAGACTGGTGATTATGAAGGTATCTTTTACGATTCAAAAACGCTCCAAAACTTTTAATATTTTTTATGCGCCCCTGATCTAAGCGCATATTTTCTTTCCCTGCCCTGGGTTCGTAGTAATTTAGCCTTCCATGCCTGAAAGGTTGGTACTTGATTGGTTTTCCAGGGCTGCAGTATGAGTGATTTAGATATTAGAGAAGCTATGAAGAGAAATCCATCATATTG
This sequence comes from Lissotriton helveticus, assembly GCF_964261635.1. Taxonomy (NCBI): domain Eukaryota; kingdom Metazoa; phylum Chordata; class Amphibia; order Caudata; family Salamandridae; genus Lissotriton; species Lissotriton helveticus. The sequence goes on from NC_136062.1 coordinate 365,825,166, forward strand.
GGTGTTAGTCGCTGAGCAGCCTAGAACAGGGACTAGATCATCGAATATTATAGGAGCTTTAAGCTCGAGGGAGAGATATTTTTCAATTTCCCTCCAGAGTGGTTGGATTTTAGGACATTACCAGACAATGTGTTTCCAAGTCCCTTTTTCCTCACATCGGAAACATTTATCGGCAACTAGGGGAAAGATATTATGGAGATAAGAGGGGGTTCTGTAAATCAACCATTTATTATAAAATTGCGTGCGTTTAAAATTTGCGCCGCAAAAGATTGTTTTATTAAATTTATTTATTTTATCCCAAATTTGTTGATTGATTTCAATATCCTCCCTTTTTTTTCCACCTCTCGATGATCTTACTAGAAGATTCCTGCTTCTTATCCTCTTTTAGTATTTTAATCCAGGTACTCATCTTTTTTTGAGTTTTATTATTCAGTGCTGAAGAGATAGATTCCTTAAAATAAATATTCCCTATATCCAGCTCCCTGAGTATTGGATTCAACATAAAACAAGCATTTACAATGCAATGGTCTCGGCAATATTATAGGTAGAGCTATTAGAATTGCTCATTTTTTTATCTTTTTTGTATCCCTAAATAAATGGCATTGTCATTTGTATTGGCATTAGCTTTGTTTTTTGCATATGTGATACCTATTGCATTTGCAGAGAGAGAGTGAGGTAGTGAGATAGAGAGAGCGAGTGAGGTATTGAAATAGAGAGAGAGTGAGGTAGTGAGAGAGAGTGAGGTAGTGAGATAGAGAGTGAGGTAGTAAAGAGTGAGGTAGTGAGGGAGAGGGATGTTGTGAGGTAGTGAGATATAAGCATAGAGTGATGTTGTGATGTAGTGAGATAAAGAAAGAGGTAGTGAAAGAGAGAGTGAAAGTGAGTTAGTGAGATAGAAAGAGTGAGGTAGTGAGATAGAGAGTGATTGAGGTAGTGAGTTAGAGAAAGAGAGTGAAGTTGTGAGGTTGTGAGCTAGAGACTGAGGTAGTGAGAGTGAGGTAGTGATGTTTTGAGGGAGAGAAGTTGTGAGGTAGTGAGATAGAGTGGAGTAGTGAGGTAGAGAGTTATGTAGTGAGAGATAGGTAATAGAGAGTGGGGTAGTAAGAGACAGAGAAAGTGAGGTAGAGGGATGTTCTGAGGTAGTGAGATAGAAACAGTGAGTGAGTTTGTGAGGTAGTGAGAGACAGTGAGGTAGTGAAAGAGAGTGAAAGTGACTTAGTGAGATAGAAATAGAGAGAGTGAGGTAGTGAGAGAGAGTGAGGTAGATAGAGTGAGACAGAGAGAGTGAGGTAGTGAAAGAGTGAGTTAGTGATGGAGAGTGATTTTTGGTGGTAGTGAGATAGAAACAATGAGTGATGTTGTGACGTAGTGAGATAGAGAAGGGTTGAAGTAGTTTAAGAGAGAGTGTAAGTGAATTAGTGAGATAGAAATAGAGTGAGTTAGTGAGATACAGAGTGACGTAGTGAGTTGGAGAGAGAGTGAACTTGTGAGCTAGTGAGATACAGAGTGAGTCAGTGAGAGAGTGTTGTAGTTATTTTTTGAGTGAGTGACTTGTGTTATAGTTAGGTAGTGAGAGTGATATCGAAATAGAGTGATGTTATGGAGAGAGTTAGGGAGAGAGAGTGAGATAGTGTTATAAGTTTAACTTGAGTAGTGATATAGTTATTTTTTTTTGTGGGAGAGTGAAGTAGATATAGAGTGAGGTAGTGAGAGATAGAGATAGAGAGAGTGAGGTAGTGAAAGAATGAGGTAGTGAGGGTGAGAGTTGTTGTGCTGTATTGAGATAGAAACAGAGCGATGTAGTGAAGTAGTGAGCTAGAGTGAGGTAGTGTATGAGAGAGTAAAAGTGAGTTAGTGTATTTGAGAGAGAGAGAGTGCGGTAGTGAGAGAGAGAGAGAGTGAAGTTGTGGGGTAGTGAGAGAGTGATGTAGTGAACTTTAGAGAGTGTGTCGTGATATAGTGAGAGAGAGATAGTGAGATAGAAATAGAGTGAGGTAGTATATAGAGAGAGTGTGAGGTATTGAGATAGAGAGAGTGAGGCAGTGAGTTAGAGAGAGAGAAAAGTTGTGAGGTAGTGAGAGAGTGTTGTGAATTTTTGAGAGAGTGTGTCGTGATATAGTGAGGCAGTGAGAATGAGATAGTGAGATAGTAATAGATAGAGTTAGGTAGTGATGTAGAGAGAGTGAGGTAGTGAGATAGAGAGAGTTAAGTTGTGAAGTAGTGTGTTAGAGAGATAGTTCCTGTGGTAGTGATATTGTGATGCTGTGAGAAAGAGAGAGTTGAGTAGTGAGGTAGAGATTGAGGTAGAGAGAGAGTGAATGAGAGATAGTGTAGTAGTGTGAGAGATAGTGAGGTAGTGAGAGAGATAGTGAGTTAGTGAAAGAGAGAGTGAGGTAGTGATAGAGAGAGTGAGGTAGTGAGAGAGAGAGTTTGAAGGGACGGTATAGTGGAGCTGAGAAGAGAGAGAAGGGATGGTGCAGTGAGAGGCTGAGGAGAGTGCATAAGTGAAGGGACGGTACCATAAGAGGCTGAGGAGAAAGTGCAGCAGTGAGTGATGGTGCAGTGGAGGAGTGAGGGCTGCAGCCTGGATGGGGTGCGGGGCTGAGCAGAGTGTGCAGCAATGAAGGGACGATGCAATGGGGGGCTGAGCAGAGAGTGCGTCAGTGAATGGATGGTGCAGGGAGAGGCTGAGGAGAGTGCAGCAGTGAAGGGACGATACAATGGGGAGCTGAGCAGAGAGTGCATCAGTGAAGGGATGGTGCAAGGAGAGGCTGAGGAGAGTGCAGCAGTGAAGGGACAGTGCAGGGAGAGGCAGAGGAGAGAGTGCATCAGTGAAGGGACAGTGTAGGGAAAGGCTGAGCAGAGAGTGCAGCAGTGAAGGGACGGTGCAGGGAGAAGCTGAGGAGAGTGCAGCAGTAAAAGGACGGTGCAGTGGGGGGCTGAGCAGAGAGTGCAGCAGTAAAAGGACGGTGCAGTGGGGGGCTGAGCATAGAGTGCAGCAGTGAAGGGACGGTGCAGTCGGACTGAGGAGAGAGTGTAGCATTGAAGGGATAATGCAGTGAGAGGCTGGGGAGAGTGCAGCAGTGAAGGGACGGTGCAGTGGGGAGGAGGAGTGAGTGCAGCAGTGAAGTGACGGTGCAGTGAGAGGCTGAGGAGAGTGCAGCAGTGAAGGGACGGTGCAAGGAGAGGCTAAGGAGAGAGTGCATCAGTGAAAGGATGGTGCAGGGAGAGGCTGAGGAGAGAGTGCAGCAGTGAAAGGATGGTGCAGGGAGAGACTGAGGAGAGTGCAACAGTGAAGAGACGGTATAGTGGAGCTGAGCAGATAGTGAAGGGATGGTGCAGTAAGAGGCTGAGGAGAGAGTGCAGCAGTGAGTGATAGAAATAAACATAAGATTAGCAAAATAAACAAAATGCCTTACCTTAACTGAAAAACAGCAGCATACATACCTGTCTGAACCACTTCGTGCACAGCAGTGCACACAGCTGCACGGAGACGACACAGGCCTTATTGGACCTGAAAAACAAAGAAATAAACATAAGATTAGCAAAATAAACAAAATGCCTTACCTCCAACAGCAAAACAGCAGCATACATACCTGTCTGAACCACTTTGTGCACAGCAGTGCACACAGCTGCACGGAGACGACACGGGCCATGTTGTATCTAGAAAGGAGAGAAAAAAAACTAAGATTAGCAAAATCAAAAAGATAGATTACCTCGAACATCAAAAGAGCAGAATATCGGAACCAGTTCGTGCACAACGGTACACACAGCTGCACGGAGACGCCACGGGCCATATTGGACCTGAAAAACAAAGAAATAAACATAAGATTAGCAAAATAAACCAAATGCCTTACCTTAACTGAAAAACAGCAGCATACATACCTGTCTGAACCACTTCGTGCACAGCAGTGCACACAGCTGCACGGAGACGCCACGGGCCATATTGGACCTGAAAAACAAAGAAATAAACATAAGATTAGCAAAATAAACAAAATGGCTTACCTCCAACAGCAAAACAGCAGCATACATACCCGTCGGAACTACTTCGTGCACAGTGGAGCACACAGCTGCACGGAGACGCTACGGGCCATATTGGACCTGAAAAACAAAGAAATAAACATAAGATTAGCAAAATAAACAAAATGGCTTACCTCCAACAGCAAAACACCAGCACACATACCTGTCTGAACCACTTCGTGCACAGCAGTGCACACAGCTGCACGGAGACGACACGGGCCATATTGGACCTGAAAAACAAAGAAATAAACATAAGATTAGCAAAATAAACAAAATGGCTTACTTCTAAACGAAAACAGCAACAACGCAAAAGAGCCGCGGATCGGAACAACTCCGTGCACATCGGTGCACATCGCTGCAGGGAGACGCCACGGGCTATGTTGGACCTAGAAAAAAGAAAAGAAACATAAGATTAGCCTAAAAAAAAAAACATGGCTTACATCTAAACGAAAACAACAACAACATACTTACCCGTTTCAAGAGCTTCGTAACAGCGACTTCTAGCAGAGACGATCAGGGGAAAATGGCATTTGGAATCCTACGGCCATTTTCGGACTTGGGGGCGTGGTTTTGAAGTTCTGAGTGACAGACAACGTCACTGTCTAAAGAACATCAAAAATTACGCCCCCAAATCCGAAAAGGACGGGGCTACATCGGAGTGACTGAGCTCTTCTCCAATGGCTGGCCTCCGTTTCGGAAGCCAGCCAATAGGGAAGAGACGGGGCAAGGAGGCGGGATCTACTGAGCTACTAAGAGACATTAAATCTCCGACCCCAGACTGCACAAGCGCAGCCTTTAGGTCCTCGACCCAAAAAGCCTGTCAGAGGATACTGCACAGTACAAGGTTCAGTTACAACAGTTGCGCTATATTAGTACAGTATCACCTTAAAAGCATCGACATTCAGTCACATCCAGGGGCTGCCTACGCTTCCGCCGATCACATAAGTCTATAAGCACCCACGCTTTATGTGCTTGTTGCATCAGTGTATGCTTTACGTCATAAAAGATGCAACTGCAGGGAATTGAAACTTAGTCTTCATGCAGACTTAGTCTGGGACTCTTTTCTTTGTAGGACAACATGCCAGGGACAGACTGCCCTACAACAACTGGTGGGCTCTGGAGTGCCACTTACGAGCAGCAGCAAACAAGATAAAATAACCCGTAACATCCAGGACAGCTGTTGGTGTGAACATCTACCACACCACCAAATGAAATTCGAGGGTTTATGCTGAAACAGTATTTTTGTCCTACCTACTACATACAGCACACAAGTTAATTCCAAGCCACATGTAAAGTTCTCTAAAAGGAGATTGCATACAGCAAACCGTAGTGTGACAACTGTTGCTTCTCACAGGAGTTATTATAGGAATAACAGGAGAAAACCCTTAGACCTCGTTGGGATGGGTGTATCGTGTAGGCAAAAACAATTTCCAACAGGTATTACGTACAGACAGTTTCAGTTATGTATGCCATAGGCATTACAGGAGGAACAGAAACAAGGAGTCAATTGATTTAGGAAAGGGTGGTATTATTCACCAAGGAACAGAAAGGATAAATTCTTTCATATGCAGTTACAGTTTAAACAGCACTGTAAAGATCAGATCTTGTGACAACCCAGTGGCACTTGGTGCAAGGTGCTATATACAGTTAGTGAGGTGAATGTGCAAGTGCTTTAAAAACAGCATTGGCGACGCATTAGACAAAATATATACATCAGTTTAAGGCTCCAAAAAACAAGTTACAATCACTTGGAAAAACAATTATTTCTATAGGAGCTTTAAGCGTGGTATGCGTCATATGATTCAGGCTGTATGGTCGACGGCGTTTCGATCCCCTTTGGTCGGGATCGTCATCAGGACAGAGTTGTCGATAGGTACAGTGCTGTTGGCAAAGAAGGGCAAATATGAGCGGGGGACCGGTAGGGGTCATGGTGGGGGGTGAAGTGGTGAACAGTTACCGATTCGGACTTAATCACTAAAGGTATACTGTGTAAAGGGTGTGGCTTTTGTGGTGGCCGGAGAGGGAGAGAGGGTGAGAAGTTGGGGGTGCCTGGTGTGGAGAGTTGGTTTGTCTAGAGTAAAATATCCGGACAGTGGGGAAGTGATAGATTCCATAGTCAATGGACACTCACATTGCAGCCAAGCAGGGATGCGGCTGGCGGTACTCCGAGGCAAAAATGACCGAGTGCTGGAGGGGACAGAAGATAAATAAAAAATTGGTAAAGGGAGCAGGAACGTCTAGTAAATTAAATAAAGCGGCCGATCCAACTTGCGAAGAGTTACCTGATCGCGGCTTGAAGTAGGACGGCTCGCGGGGTTTGGCAGCGTCTGGAGGGGAGGAGGGAGAAAGCAGGTCAGCAAGGCATGGTGCCGCGATCGAACAGTCGTGGATTTATGAGCACGATCGAAGCGAGCACACTCCGCAATTGGGCAATACTCTTACCTGAGTAAATCAGGGATTCAGAAGGCAATCAGGGGCTCATCTGGCGTGGCGGCTCACGGCAGTGAATGCGGGAGCTGACCGTGGCGTCTCGGTGTCCTGGGTAATGACCAGGCAGCCGCGAGGTGGGGGCGGGGTTCGCGCGTATGAGGTAGGCGGGGTCTGGGGAGTGTCTAGGGAGTGTCACGAAGCCATTGACAAATGGAAGGGCGGGGGGCGGAGTCTAGAGAGGTTGGAGGGGGAGCTAGAGGCGTGGGACAAGGTTACCAAGGAAACGGGGATAAACAGGAACTAGCAATTCAGAAGAGAGTCAGGGCAGGAAAGGATTACAAAACGCGGTGGAGGATTGATGTACCGGCGTATCCAAAGGGCTAGACGAGATCTGATCTTTACAGTGCTGTTTAAACTGTAACTGCATATGAAAGAATTTATCCTTTCTGTTCCTTGGTCAATAATACCACCCTTTCCTAAATCAATTGACTCCTTGTTTCTGTTCCTCCTGTAATGCCTATGGCATACATAACTGAAACTGTCTCTACGTAATACCTGTTGGGAATTGTTTTACGCTTCTCACAGGAGAGCATGCTAAATCAAGACTCATGTTTAGATTTAAGAGGTTATCAGTATGTGAAGAAATGTGCATACTTGTGTAGAATGCACAGAAAGGGAGAGCTGAGGATAAATGATGTTCTTCTTTACAATGCCAATCAGTACCGGACAGGTGCAAAAGATCTGAGCATCTTTACAGCTGGTAAGCCTAATTCTCTAATTCCACCATTAAAGCTGTAGGCAGGACCTGAACCACAAAGCATGCAAGGAGATCAAAATCCTGTGCAATCCAGACTGTCATTCATGGCCTCCCGAGCACTGCAGCTTGACAGCTGCTCGGGACAACGAACGAGCGTAGACATTTGGCAGATGCATTCAGTAATGCAGACTCAGCTGGTCACAAAATGAGGATATGCTGCCCATTTATAGGATGCAGCTGCAAAGGGGAAGGACGCCCCCACAATACCAAGGACCAGCAGCGAGCCCTGAAGCGACCTTGGTTTGGAGTAGGCCCAGCTGTTTACACCCAAAGCAAGTCATCTGCAAAGATCATTAGGGCTCTCAGGCAGCGCTTGGGTGTGATTTTCAATTGATGGTCCACAGGCCCCAGCGCCTGGTGCCAAATGTTACTCACCATCCCAGGAGGTGGCTTTGCAGCTAGTGTTTGAACACACCATTGGCAACGCCGGGCAGGAAGGAGGCAAGGAAACCACCACGTTTCCTCGCTCCAGTCAGCAATGGGAAGGGGGATGGAGGGAGGGGGAGGGGGGGGGGATAACAACCAGCCATGAGGGAATCACTTACATTCCACGAGAGGTTTCAGAAGCGTCTGACTTCGGACATCCGACTCGACAATCTCAACTGCTCTCCTACCACAAAAAATAAGTGACAAATCCAGTTTAAATAAATAAAAATCACAAAACTATAAACAAATTAATTAAAGTCATATGAAAGCAAACGTCTACTTGGCCCTCCGGGTACATACAGGCTGCCAAATCTAGGATGGAAATAATTGATTCTTATTGGCCACACAATGGACAGTCCAATAACCAAATGATGAAACTGAAAGAGTCACGAGATGAAAGTTTTCTGGAACTGAAACCTAGCGGAAATTAGCTCTGATTTTATTGCCACCAAACTTTTCCTGGCGCAAAACTGAATATTGGCTCACACAGCGGAGCGATCTTGCTGTGGTGGACTCTTGGTTCAATGGTGCTGTGCAGGCGCAGAGGGAGTTTTTTTTTTTTTAAGAGTTTTATATAGCGGGAACTTGAACCGATTAGGTTATCAGAGCGCTTTACATAGCACCAGTTACGTTACATTCATTTTTGTTAGGCACAGGGAGATTAAGTGATTTGCCCAGAATCACAGGATGTTTTAGTGACATTACCGAGACTCGAACCCAGTTCCGAGGTCGAGCGCCCTAGCCGTTAGACCTACACCTCTCGTTCGGCTCATAACAAAATAGTTATGACGAGTGAACATACCCGTTACAAACCAAGTTTAACTTGGACACTCCTTTTTCTATTTAATGTAGATCTCTTTAGTTGAACGCTTTTTTGCAGACTCGTGAGCAAATTTGTAAGCATATTGCCTCGGGGAGCTGCATGCAAAATATAAAGGAATTCGTTTTAAACATGATTTTCTCAGTCTTTAGTTACCTTACGACTCCCCTCAAAAAACTTCCGAGTATTAATAATTATTAGTAAGTTCTTTATAAATGGTTCAAAGCACATTTAAAACACAGCCTTCTGAAATAGACAACGTATGCTTAGCTCTTTTATATAACGTGTGTACAAGTCAAAACGATGCAGAAAAATCAGTTCATTTATGGATGGCACGGAATCAAGTGTTAAGCACTAAACTACTCAGCTCGAGTGAAACTCCAAGAGGGCAGGTAGTCCTTTAAATTAGACATTTAAGTGAGGCACTGCTAGATGCAAATAAGCCTACCACGCAGTATACTAATTGCACATTTTCACTGGGGTCTGGGTCAATAACCGCCTCCCCCATCCCCATTTCAACATGACAAAAATGACAATACCTTCCACCCAAAAATCAGCTCTCTTGACTGAACAGGCAACTACTCACGTGGAGTAATCCAACTGACAGGCGTGCAGCCAACACATCAGCACAGTCCTTCATGGCAAGTGAACTACGCCACCACGTTCAGCACCCATTAATACCAGTTCGGCACACTTTCAGCAGAGCTTCCGCACATTCCATATCTGTCCACGCGCATTGATCACGAGCAACCTCGTACACCTACGATCCACCCAGAATAAGAGGTGCCACTGCAGAAATTACAAGTCACCATAGCGCAACAAACGACTGTTCAGCCATGCGCAGTATATTTTCGCGTGACCAGCCCTAAAATATACAGTGACCACCACCGACTAAAGCCAACAACAACCCCGACACATAGTAGAATAGTAACCGATTACAACATCGGATCAAAAACACATTATTCCAGCTACTCGCCATTTTGAGCACCTCTTTACTTTCAGTGAAACAGAACACTCGGGGAAGGCCTGGGGCCTGCGATATAAACCACTCCAAAATGCCCACATGCCAACGGCTTTCCCCCTGCAAATACAGAACCCATTATCTAAATGGATGGCAACAGATTTCAGTCCTGTGTGTGCACAGACTTCTATAACGTGTGTGAAGCTGCCGATCGCTACCAGCGCCGTGCGAACAATTGGAAGTCTTTATCCAGCGCCATTTGTTCAGCTTTCGGTGGTGGGGCGGACGTGAGTCACTGCCAGGCACCGGCGGTGAGGGGGACACGGCGCGGCGGCGAGGCCTCCACGGAGACGGGGCACGCAGCAGTGGAGAGCGGCGTTGACGAGCACCTGCTCGCCAGACACCTAGAAACACAAAGAAGAATCCGGGTTGGTCTCAGAGGTAGAACAGGCCCAAAGAGAGGGTACAGTTGAAGGGGAGGGAGTTATGGGAGGAAACTCCACTACAAAACACAGCCTTACCTGCTTCAGCCGCTCCTGTAAAATGGTCGCGATCTGATCCCAGCAGCTTTGGTATGCACTTCGGTCGTGCCTGAAGCCTGGAAGAATGCGGTCTGTGAGATGTAAGGCGTTAGCAATCCCTAAAGGAAACAAGCCCTGCCCCAAGTGGCAGCGAAAACACAAACCCGGCATTCCCCCCAAATACAGATACCAAGCCCCCGCAAATACACGGGTACAAGGCGGAATAGAGCCCGGCAGCACAGGCGAGGAGGAAGGGAGTCCTGCAGCTCGTCGAAGGAGAAAAAAAAAATGGCGCCCGCCTGCTTCAGTCTTTCTCGGATTTGGGGGCGTGGTTTTGCTGGTCTGAGTGACGGATGACGTCACTGTCTAAAGAACAGCAAAAATGACGCCCCCAAATCCGAGAAAGACGGGGCTAAATCGGAGTGACGGCTCTCTCCTCCAATGGCTGGCCTCCTTTTAGGAAGCCAGCCAATGGGAGTGAGCCGAAATTAGAGGCGGGATCAAGAGCCCCTCTAAGAAACATAAGATCTCTCTACTTCCGGTTCTCACGTACCGGATAGTACCGAGACCTAAAAAGACCTTTTCAGAGTGGAATGAGAATGGCTCACCTGGCTGGCAATTTGATCCCATGTCTTCCACCTGTTACCGGCCAGGAAGTCATCGATTTTATCAAAACCATTTGCTTTCCAGAGGTTTATTATTTTTCTGTCCATACATCCCTCTTTCCCTAGGTTGAAGTTGTTCAAATCCGTTCTGTTACTTATCCTAGGAATAGAATGGGATTTCAGAAACTGAGTTTTCTGTCTAAAAATCCATTGTAGGGACTTGTAACGGATTTTCTTTGGATCTTTTGTGACTCTAATCGGATCGATTATTTTTATTTCTGGCAGCATCTTCTTCATAAAAAAATTGTCTGCCTCGTTCGTGTCTATGAAGAAAAACTTAAAACTATGGTGTGCAAAAGACGCAAAGTAGTATTCTCTTATATTGGGGAGGGATAACCCTCCTTGTGCAGATGGAAGGTATAAAGTACTAAGTTCAAGTCTAGACTTTTTGGCCCAAAGAAATGAAGATATTAGGGAATCCGTTTTTTTTAAAAAGGAGGCCTGAATAATGCAGGGTACTGCATTAAATATAAAATTAAAAAGAGGTATGGTTGACATGTGTATCAATGCTACTCGGCCCATTAGTGACCGGGGTAATAAGTTCCAGCGTTCTAAAAGGAACTCAACCTTTTTTAGCAGCGGTGAATAATTAAGTGAGAACAAGTCATCTAAATTGTCCGATATAAATATTCCCAGATATCTCTTCGGCATTGGGTTATGAATTTGCCTAAATTCTGGTATTAAAGTGTCTACAGTGCAGTTTAATAAAATAATTTCCGTCTTGTTAACATTTATTTTATAGCCCCTTAATTTTTGAAAGTCAGAAAATATGTTTAAAATTTTCGCTTGACTTAGGGGGTTAGAATCTAAAAACAGGGCAATATCGTTGGCATATAATTTTATATTAGTCATACCAGCTACCGGGGCTGTGTTAGTTTGTATATTTCTAATCGCAATCGGTAGAGGTTCAATAAATAATGCGAATAGTATTGGCGATAGGGCACAGCCTTGTCGGGTACCTCTAGTGACCTTGCATGTACCGATATTAGAATTATTAATGATGATCTGTGCCCTAGAGTTCAAATATAGTTGTTTTAAAAGAGAAATGAAAACATTCGGAAAATTAAAACTGTGTAAAATAGCAAATAGGCAGTCCCAGGACACTAGATCGAAGGCTTTCTCCACATCGGGTAACCTGATTTGGGCCTTCACCTTTTTAGTTTAAAAAAATCTAGTGCCTCTAATGCGAACTTTGTGTTTGTGTGGAGCTGCCTACCTGCAATAAAACCGCACTGATCATTAGATACCAGACTTCCCACTATTTTATTCAATCGGTTTGCTAAAAGCTTAGTAAACATTTTATAGTCTGAGTTTAGTAGACTTATGAGTCGCTACGAGTTTAAATTCTCCCTATCCTTTCCCTTTTTTAAAATACTAACTACAACAGCTGAGCGAAAAGAGTCCGGGGGGGATCCTCCTTGGAGCAAATCATTTACTAGAGATAAAAGCTCTTTACGTAAAGTTCCTTTGAATTTTTTAAATAATTCAATTGGAAGACCTTCGTCTCCGTTGGCCTTACCATTAGGGAGGGAGCGGATTACCTCATCTAACTCGTACTCTGAAAAGGTCTCAATGAGGCAATTCTTGTCTTCATCATCTAATTTTGGAATTGTGAGTTGAGCTAAAAACTCCCCTATTGAATCAGATGAGGCCTCTTCTGTTGTTTGATAGATTCCCTCATAATGTTTCAGGAACCACTCACCAATTGAGGCTGTGGTCTTAGCGTGTATTTTAGTAATTGGGTCAGTTAATTGATCAATTCTGTTTCGAAACTGCTTTTCTTTAGATTGCCAAGCCAGGAGCTTCCTTGTATACTCGCTGTCCTCATACATCCTCTGGGTGCAGCAATTGTAATATGTTTCGCCCAGGGCGTAATAAAAGTCCCTCATCCTACTCTTAGCCTCGGAGAGTTTTTGGCTAGAGTATGTTGATCTGGCCCTGTAGTGTACTTGGGTTGCCTCTGTAAGATCCGTTTGTAATCTGCTCTTCTCCTCCTTTCTTGCCTTGTATTTTGGTATATCTTTAAATGTAATTAAGAGTGGCCTTAAATGCATCCCAAGTCGTGTTTAATGGGGCTGAACCTCTATTGCATGTGAAGAACTCCTCAATGAATTCTTCAATTTCTGCACACCATTAAGGATCTAGAAGGTTAGATTTGGTAAAAAAACATCGTTTTATAGGGCTCATGTCTTGTAGTCCCAGGTTAACCTCCATAGAGACTGCCGCGTGATCTGAAAAAGCGTTTGGTAGGTGAGCATATTTATGTAACTTTAACTCATGGGAGGTTAAAAAAAAAATCCAATCTTGATGCGGAATTATACTTTGCCGAGAAACATGAATATTCTCGTTTGAGAGGCTTGTTAACTCGCCAATCTTTTTTAGACGAATCTAATACAGTATTTTGCATAAAATTAAAGTCGCCTCCCCATACTATTACACCGGGAAGGCCAGTTATAGCATTCTTTAACTGTAGGACTGACTGAACTCGTCTAAGATGGGAGCATAGATTGTAGCAAGGATTATACTTACATTATGTAATTTGCCATGGGCAACTGCCCATCTGCCTCTAGGGTCTGTGACTGTACCTCTCAGGGTAAAACCTAGATGTTTTCCTATCAGTATACATACTCCTCTCTGTGTCAAATCAGCTGAGGAGGATATCGTATGGCCAGCCCAGCTCTTAAATGTTTTGTCTGCATCGAACTGGTCTCTGTGATGGGTCTCTTGTAAATATATAATATCAGGGTTTAGGTTTTTTAACCAACATTCAATAGCGGGTTTTTTCCGAGCATTGTACAGACCATTTGCATTAAAAGAGATAAACTTCAGCATGTTATTTGCTTTTTTAAAAACATGCTAAAGAATGGATATAATAAGTGTGTATGCTAAGAGGGTTAATTAACAGTACAGTAATATAATTAGTGTCAGAAACCTCTCTTTGTGCAAATAGGCAAATAGTTAAGAACTCGTTGTACATCAATAGGTAAATACTTGATGCAAATATGGTAGCAAAAAATATAGGTAGCAGAAAATCCTTACTATGTGCAAAATAGGCAAATAAACAGTGCAGTACAGTAATATAATAAATATAAAAAAAACCTCTCTTTTGTGCAAATAGGCAAGTAGACAAAACCTCTTTGTACCTCAATAAATAAATACTTAGTGCAGATATAATAGCAGAGAATATAGGTAGCAGCAAACCCTTACTTTGTGCAAAATAGGCAAATAAGCAGTACAGATATTAATAGCAGCGTATCCTTTCTGTGTGCAAACTAAGCAAATGAGCAGTATACATATTAATAGCAGCGGTCTAGATCCTTCCATGTGTAAAAACATAAATGCGTAAAGAACGGTGCAGTACAGTAATATAATAACTATCAAAAAACCTCTCTTTTGTGCAAATAGGCAAATAGACACAACCTCTTTGTACCTCGATAAATAAATACTTGGTGCAGATATAATAGCAGCGAATATAGGTAGCAGCAAATCCTTACTTTGTGCAAAAGAGGCAAATAAGCAGTACGGATATTAATAGCAGCTAATCCTTTCTTTGTGTAAACTAAGCAAATGAGCAGTATGGGTATGGGTACTCCGCCTGACCCAAAGAAGGAGATTAAGAGCCTGGGGGTCTGGCTGGAGCCTGATCTGTCCTTTAGGACACACGCCAAGAAGATCGCTGGCGTGTGTTATGGACTGCTCCGATCGGCCCGTAAGGTCCTCCCCCTCTTACCTGAATTCTCCCGGAAGCTGTTAGTCCAAGGTCTGGTCATCTCACGCCTGGACTACAGTAATGCAATCTTTCTTGGAGCACCGGAAGCAACGTTCAAAATCCTGCAACAAGTGCAGAACGCGGCAGCCAGGCTGCTGCGGAACGTTCCGGCCAGGCAATCAGCCAGGCCCGCTCTAAAGGCACTCCATTGGCTCCCGGTCAAAGAGAGAGTGACCTTCAAGGCCCTCTGTATTGCTCACAAGAGCATTCAGGGGAAAGGACCTGCTATTCTGAAGGACATGATTCGGCCCTATAAGCCCACTAGAGCCTTACGCTCCGATAATAAACACCTCCTTCAGATAAAGAGAATTAGGAGAGCCCGTTCAGGTGGCAGGAGCTTTTCTGTTCATACGGCACACGCCTGGAACTCCCTCCCACTCTCACTACGCTCTGAACCAAACCTGCTCAGGTTTCGGAAACATCTTAAAACTTATCTATTTCCAGAATAATTCCAGATCTGTTCTGCTCCACACAGGTAGCTTGTTCTGATTCTCTATAAGCGCTGGGATGCCTCTGGGTAACCGTGCGCGGTACAAAATTCGTTAATAATAATACATATTAATAGCAGCTGGTGTACAACATGGCTAAAACACATTTGCAAAGCCAATAGCCTTTACATATGCAAGACATATTAACTCTGCCTATGCTTGCTATTTCTTCCTGAAGTGACCCACTCAATGTAACTTTGTTATAGAAGTAAGTAGTAGTAAAGACAGGTTTAAGATTATTCTGCTTGAGTCTTGTTGTTTAGGGATGTCACTAAAATATTATTCCTTTCATTTCTTCCAGTTTTCTGTGCTTGGATTAAAAATGCAAGGTTTGGAGGTATGTATTAGGTCTGATCTTATTATTGTACACACTAGAGAATCTGAAAATATTAAAATCCTACTTAATAGTTCTACAGTGTTTAACTATTTCACTGATTGGATTCATAAGAATCAATCCTGGCTAATATGTACTATAAAATTTGCCCACAGACACAGAATGATGCATCACCCCCTTTTCTAACAGGTTAGTGCTGATAGTAAGTGAACGAACAAACACCCCAGACGTTAAACTATCAGTGCAAGGTGACAGGTACTTGTGAAAAGAGTACTTTCTCCATGGGCAAGGGATAGTGGTGAAAACAAGAAGAAAGGGGTGGGGGTGCCACATTGTTATTTATGATGCCTTCAGTTAAGCCAGGCATGTTACCCAGATGCACTTTACTGCTGAGTTTTGGAACCCATACTTACAGTGTAAACAGCAACCTTCCAAGTCCCACGATAGAATGGGACTTACTTAATGTATGACACTGGCTATGGGTTCTATTCACAGCATTTAATGTCCATCAGCACCAACTTATTGTAGTCAGGCAAAAAGTGCAGAAAAGCAGATTAGAGCATGCTTAACGCATAACGTTTCAGATTCCTTAGAATACAGCAACAAATTAATCTGATGTAATAATTATTTTTAGTGGTTTCACAAGGTACTATGTAGTAAGTAATAGGTGAAATCTTTCCCAGATATTTTCTTTTTGGAGCACGTCTCGAAATTCGGTCTGCAAATTCACCTCAATTACTTTGCTTGCATCCTTGGAATTCACCCAGGGACCTCCGGGTCTTTATAGCAAGGGAAAGCTAGATATTACAGACTGTGGGACTCCCGTTGGGTCCCTGTACTGTCTCCTGCACCTATATGCCAGGATTCATTCTTGCCTTTAAAGTTGTGTTCTTACAACTGTTGCTTGGGTCTCTGCAGTGTTAAATGCAGATCCTGTGTGAACAGTAAAGTATACTGAAAACAAAAAAAATTATTTAGCTACAAAAAATAGCAAAAATATTGTTATGTTAAATTTTAATGCAAATTAATTTAATACATTTATTTGAAATGTATAAACAAAATGATGGAGCACTATTAACTTATTCTTAATTTAAATTTAAATCCTTAATGTATTTAAATATATTACATTCAATAATTTTTCTGAAGTTTAACCAGATAATGTAAAAAAATGATTGTTAAAAGTGGTGTAGAAATAATTAAAAGTAATTTAATTATAGTTAAAAATTATTGCTACACTAATTTAAAAAAAGGTTGTTAAATATTTCATAATTAAATAATACATTTGTTCTTTTTATTTTATTTTCAATATTAGGCTACATTTATTTATATTTTTAACTTTTTGAAATAAGTTAATTTAATGTAGTATTTTTTCCTATCAGGGTTTTATTTTGCATCTCCATCTCCATTATCTTCTATGGGAGGATATTGTAGTATCAGTGGTTGGCTATTTGTGGTGCTGCACTAACTCCAGCTCTGAGCTGGAGTAACTTACTATTGTTTTGGGCCTAATTTCGGCTATAGTAACTTTATAAGTGAAAACATTTTTGATATATATTTCGAGTTGAATACGTTTTTTAAATTTTGCCTGTACTGAATCAAAGGGAGACGCCACAGTCGGGGTGGAGATCTCCACATGTTCAAGTATATGGACATTGTAAGAAAATAGTAATTAAAAAATAAATATTAACTTTATGTATTTACTTTAAATGTAGACAAAATAGAAAAAAGCATTTACAATGCAATGGTCTCGTCTTTGTTAAAGTTAGAGCTATTGGCATTGCAAATGACATTTTTTTATTTATGTTTTTGTTTTTAAAACAGATAAATAAATGGCATTGTCATTTATTATGACAATAGGTGAGCATTAGACACTAGTATAGAGTATTATCAGTTATTAGTAGTTCGTAGAGAGTGACTAGTTGATTAATATAGAGTATACTTGCATAGAGTAGAATAGGAGTGAGTTGTAGGCAGTAATAGATAGTGAGTAGTAGAGACGGAGTAGTAGTGAGTAATGAAAGTACTAGATAGAAATAGATGTAGTCTAATGAGTCATAGATAGTATATGGAGTAGTAGATATATTTAGTAGAGTGAGTTGCGAATGACTTTTATAATAGAGTAGATGTTAGAGAGCAGTAGTTAGTTAGTACTTTAGAGTATTAGAGTGTATTAGAGAGTAGTAGAGTAGTAGAGAGTGAGTATTAGATAGTGGATAGTGTAATTGAGTGAGTTGTTTGGAGTGTGACTAGTAGGTAGTAGAGAGTAGTTAGAGGGTGTACTAGAGTGTGATTAGTAGAGTGAGTACTAGAGTGTGCATTGAGAGTATAAGAGAGTAGTAGAGAGTAGTAGAGATTGAGTAAAGTGTGAGTAGTTTACATTAGTAGTAGAGTGAGTAGTTGTTAGTAAAGTGCAGTAGAGTATTATATAGTTTTAATACAGAGTATTTTAGTGAGAAGTAACGAGTGATTTGTAGAAAGTTTTCTTTGAGTTTTTTGGATAGAGTTGTAGAACGTGAGTATTATAATTATTTTGAGTAGTAGAGAGTGTGTAGTAGAGAATGATTAGTAGTGAGTAGAGCAGTAGAGAGTATTTGGGAGTAGAGTATTATAGAGTATTTAAGTGAGTAGTCTAGTTATTTGAGGTGTGGTGAGTGAGTAGTAAATTGTAGATAGTTATTAGTAAAGTGTGAGTAGGGTATTATAAACATAGTAGTAGAGAGTTAGTAGTAGAGAGTGAGTTGTAGAGTGAGTAATAGTGAGTGTAGATAGGTTGTATTAGAGGAGCAGAGAGTGTGTAGTAGAGTAGTATTTAGTACTATAACATAATAGTTATTAATAGTGAGTATCACTGAGTAATACATCTTTGTTCATGTAGTAGAGAGTGAGTAGCAGAGAGCGAATAGAGAGTTGTGCAGAGGAGTAGTGTGATTAGTAGAGTTGTACTAAAGATTCAGTATGAAAGGTGAGCTGAGGAATACTTTGAAAGGGGAAGACCTTTTGAGAGAAGCGGCGGCGGCGGGTTAATAAGGAGTGGAACATAATCAGCGGATTACTGAAAAACTGGGAGTGTCTGGCATTTTTTGAACAAGAATTCACGACAGCAGCCCAGAGTTTACCGCCCGTTTTTATTGAGTTGGAAGAAACGAATACAGGCGCCTTTTGATTGGTCGAGGAAACCTTCAGAGCAAAGTATTGATTGAAGTGAAAAGGAAAGGAAATTTACTAAGGAGGTACCAAGGATTAATATAAAGATTGAGTCCTGATGAAGCCGTTTGGTTTGTGTAAACCTCGGCGAAATACATTGGCATGACAAAAGGGGATTGGAGTTTAAAAGAATAAAAGAAAAGGAAGAAATCTTCAAGAGCCCAATGAACTGTCCTATGTTTTCTTTGCGAAAAGAGCATTACTGTTGTGATAAGTGGTCTGCGATCATTGTTGTTATATTGAGTATGAAAGTTAGTTAGTAGCAATAAGTAAGAAGTTGACAGTTAGTAGTAGAGTGAGTAACGGTGAGTATTAGAGAGTGAGAAGTAGAGAGTGTGTAGTAGATTATTTGAATTATTAGTATAGAGTAATAGGTAAGTATAGTAGTAGTGTATTATCTAGTTGTAAACAGTATTTTTTTGAGTAGTGGTGAGTATTGATAGTAGTAGTTAGTGAGAAGAGAGTAGTAGAGTGTGAGTAGTAGAGTAATTTGTGAGTATTATAGAGTTGTGTAGTAATTAATATAGTAGTGGAGTGAGTTATTTTGTATTAGAGAGGGATTATTAAAGAGTGCGTAGTAAAGTGTTATTATTAGAGTGTGATTAGCCTAGTTATTTGTAAAGAGTGAGTAGTGGAGTAATAGAGTGTTAGCAGTGTTAATAGTGTTAGCAGAGTGAGTATTAGAGTGAGTAGCAGAGATTGTGTATTAGTAGAGTATTAGTGTTATTAGTAGAGTAGTAGATAGTAGTGTGGATTATAGCGCTGTTGAATAAGTAGTACAATAGTAAAGTGAGTATTAGAGTGAGTAGTGATAGTATTAGATATTGTGTAGTAGCAAGTGAATAGTAGTAATTAATAAAGAGTGAGTATTAAAGAGTGAGTAGTAGACTTTTAGTGGTAGAGTGAGTATTAGAGTGAGTAGTAGAGTATATTGAGTAGTACTCTTTATAAAGTATGGTGATACATATTGATAAATATGTATTTATATATGTATGTACATATATATGCAGAATAGTTTTAGGGATATAAATATGGATATATATGTGCATGCTTAGTAATATCTTTGTAGAGTTATGCATATATATATGCATGTATGTATATACTAATATATATTGATTGCATATTAATCACCAGTAAGCAAATTGTTTTTACATATTTTTTATTAACTTTTAGGTTTAAATAATTTTGTATACATTTTGTTTTGTTTTTGCATTTTCTTTATGCTTGTTTAATGTATAAGTTAAGATTCTTCAATTATTTTAATTATGCATCCATTTTGAAAGATGACATTTAATGTTTTTGGTAAGTATGGCATGAGAGCGTCTCCAAAGTCATCAATGTCCGCTGCTATATTTAGGAAGTCCATTAGAATTGTATTGCTTATCTCTACAGATTTAAAATGTTCTGTGTTTTCTATTTGTACTGTTATAGTACTTTTCTCTTGTGTTGTATTCTCCAGTCCATAGATTGTGATTGTGATTTTTTCTTGAGGTGGTTCTATTGTCGGTGAAGAAAAAAAGTGTGTTAATAGAGTTATTTAGAGTGCATTTACACTTATTTTGTTCTTGGCGATTTAGGAATTCTTTTGTGATAAAGAGAAAAGTGACTGTTATAGATAGGGACATAAATAGAAAGAGACATTTAGAGCTAGAGGCAGATAGTATAGAGAGGTAGATAAAGATATGTGTATAGATAGACAATAATAAAGATAGAAAGAGGGCCAGATAGAGAGAGATATGGATTTTTTTGGGGGGTGGAGTGCAGTAGAAGTAGCGAGTTGTAGGGAGGGAGGCAGAGAGAGTGATCGAAATCTACAACTTTAAAGAGAGTGAGAGAGATAGATGTAGGGAGACTGAGTGGAAGACAGCTAAACAGAGTGAGATAGAATTAGAGAGGTAGAGGCAGGGAGTTAAATAGAGTGAGTAAAGTAGAGCAGTGTTATTGAGTTAAGCAGAGAGAGGCAATGTTATGTAGAGGGAATTGTTGACTGTTGTGAGATAGGAAGATATATAGTTAGGGGGAGATAGAGATATAGATGTTGGGAGGTAGATGGTAAGAGAGAGAGTTCGAAGAAATTGTTAGGAAAATTTGAGGGAGGTAGAGAGAAACAGAGGGAGAGAGATAGATGTAGGCAGCTATAGGGAGTTATGCATGTGGAAGCAGTAAGAGGGATATGTACTGAGGGAGACAGGTAGTATGAGAGAGCTAGTTAGCAATATTGTAAAATGTGTATAGACGAGGGAGAGAGAGAGATGTAGTTAGTTAGGTGGATAAACTGATGCATGTAATGTGTGTGGTCTTTTTTTATGTATGGGTAACTATTTTTGAGAGTATGCATGTAATATAGCTATAAATATCGTATTGCATTTTGTACGTACTTAGAGAGTTGTAGTGAGGGAGATTGAGAGATAGAAGTAGTTAAAGTGAGGTAGAGAGTGATAGAAGTAAGTAGAGTGAGAGGTAGGGAGACTGAGTGGATGAGAGATAAACTGAGTGAGATAGAGGGCGAAAGGTAGAGGGAGCGAGTTATTTAGAGTGAGGTAGGTAGAGGAGGGTTATTAAGTTAAGCAGATAGAGGCAATGCTATGTATAGGGAATTGTTGACTGTTGTAAGATAGGAAGATATATAGTTAGGGGGAGATAGAGATATGGATATTGGGAGGTAGATGTAAGAGAGAGAGAGAGAAGAAATGGTAATGACGGGGCATAGTATCAAGGGGGTTTATCTCCGCTTTTTTGGCTTTAAAAGCCAAGAAAGCAGAGATAAAATTATCTCCCTATTACCTAGCTGTCGCTAACACCCGTTAGCAACAGCTAGTAGGAGATAGCGACCATCTTGGGCCCCGCTTTGCATGTCAGTGAAATTTATCACTAATGACATGCGAAGTGGGCGTGCCAAGATGTTAGCGACTGGAAACAGTCACTAACATCGTTATCTCCTATTACCAACTTTTGGAAATATTTGCACTAAGCGCGAATATCTCCAAAAGCTAACACCTGCCCCTGAGCAGTTGTTATCCATGTTATCCAATGGTAGGTGGATAACATGGCTAAGAGCATTAGCTCGGTACTGCATGAATATCGCTGACTTTTCAGCGATATTCATGCATTTCGGTCGATTTTTATCGCTTAGGAGATACACCTTGATAATAGCAAGGTTCTTAAGCGATAAAAATCGCCGCACTCGGCGATAAATATTTTGCCGCTAAGCCAACATAGCGATAATTATCGCTAGTTGTTGGTAATATGCCCCGACATTTTTAGGGAGGTAGAGAGATAGAGGGAGGCAGCTATATGGAAACAGTTAAAGGGATATATACTGAGGGAAACAGGTAGTGTGAGATAGCTAGTTAGCAATATTGTATAATGTGTATAGAAGAGAGAGAGTGAGAGATGTAGTTAGTTAGGAGGGTAAACAGATGCATGTAAAGTATTTTTGAGAGTATGCATGTAATGTAGCTATAAATATTGTAATGCATTTTGTACTTACTTGAAATTGTGTATTTCGAGTCGAATTTTAAAAAAAAATGCCCATTAAGCTCATGTACAGTCAAGTGAGTTATTTTAATGTACGTTCCAAGTTCTATTGGGAAGTCCGTTGCGTCTCTTCATAGTGTAATTTTAACCGAGTCACTTGTATCGTTTACTGTTATCGATTTGAGTCTTGTTTCTTGTCTTGCAATAAATATCGCTTTTGTTGCTTCCTCATGTAAAATATAAAAATAAATGTTTGTAGTACTTTTGTATACATTGTATATAGTGGAGCAGGATTGGTTAATAGTTTGTTGAGGAAACTGTAAAATAGAAATTTAGTAGAGTATACTAGGGTAGCTAGTATTTATTAGAGAGTAGTATAGAATGTGTAGATGAATGTGTGTAGTACAGTTAGTAGTATGGAATATATTTTGGTAGAGTGTGTAGTATAGATTGAGTTTTAGAGAGTGTTATATATTATTAGAGAGTGTGTAATAGATAGCAAGTAGTGGTGTGAGTAGTAGAGAGTGTTTAGTAGATAGTGTGTAGTAGAGAGTGTGTTGTAGAGAGTGTGTAGTAGGAAGTGTGTATAATAGTGTGTAATAGATATTGTATAGTACAGTGTGTGTATTAGAGTGTGTAGTAGAGCTTGTAGTAGAATGTGTTGTAGAGAGTGTAGTAGATGTAGTAGCTTTTGTAGTAGAGTGTAGTATAGAAAGCGCTAGTAGAGGGTGTGTAGTACAGAGTTTTAGATATTTTTTAGTACAGTGTGTAGTAGTGTGTATAGTAGATAGTATTAGAGGATATGTAGTAGAGTGTAGTAGTGGTGTTGTAGAAGAGAAATAAGAAGAAAGAAGTGGTTGAAAATGTTGACAGTGCCTTATGGAAGTACAATATTGAAATATGCAGTTTTGTTTTCCCCTGTTCTATTATTAGCAACTGTGAATGCTTAATATAAAAGTAATGAAAAGAGAGTTATGAGTGAATATTAGAGTGAGTAGTACTGAGTGTCTTGTAGCGAGTAATTATTTTAAAACAGTAGAGTTGTGTGTTATGTAAAGAGTGTGTAAGAGAGAGTGTGTTATATAGAGTGTGTAGTAGTGAGTGTGTAGAGTAATTGTGTAGTAGAGAGTGTGTAGTAGAGAGTGTGTATAGAAAGTGTGTAGTAGAGTGTAGTAGAGAGTGTAGTAGAGAGTGTGTACTATAGTTTGTAGTAGAGTGTGTAATAGATATTGTGTATTACAGTGTGTGTTTTAGAGTGTGTAGTAGAGTATCTAGTATAATGTGTAGTAGAGAGTGTAATAGAGAGTGTAGTAGAGAGTGTTATTAGAGGGTGTGCAGTAAAGGGTATTTTAGAGTTTTTAGTACAGAGTGTGTAGTAGAGTGTATATTAGAGAGTATTAGAGTACATGTAGTAGAGTATAGTAGTGGTGTGGCTGATGAGAAATTAGAAGAAGAAAGTGCTGGTAAATGTTGACAGTGCCTCTCAGAAGTATACAATTGGAGATTGGTTCTCACCTGCACACTTATGTTTTCATCATTAGCAACTGTCAATGCGTAAGAAAAGTAATGAAAATAGAGTGAGGAGTGAATAGTAGAGTGAGTAGTACTGTGTGTTTTGTTGCGAGTAATTATTATAAAAAATTAGAGTTTAGTGTGTTGTAAAGAGGGTATAATAGAGAGTGTGATAGAGAGTGTGTAGTAGGGAGTGTGCTGTTGTGAGTGTGTAGTGGTGAGTGTGTAGTGGAGAGTGTGTAGTTTTTGAGTGTGTATTAGAGAGTTTGTAGCACAGAGTGTGTGGTAGAGAGTTTGTAGTAGAGATTGTGTAATAGAGATTGTGTAGTAGAGAGTGTGCAGTAGAGAGTGTGTAGTTGAGAGTGTGTAGTAGAGTGTGTAGTAGAGAGTGTGTAGTAGAACGTGTGTTGTAGAGAGTGTAGTAGAGAGTGTGTACTAGAGTTTATAGTAGAGTGTGTAATAGATATTGTGTATTAAAGTGTGTGTTTTAGAGTGTGTAGTAGAGTATGTAGTATAATGTGTAGTAGAGAGTGTAGTAGAGAGTGTGCAGTAGAGAGTGTTAGTAGAGGGTGTGTAGTAAAGTGTATTAGAGAGTTTTTAGTATAGAGTGTGTAGTAGAGAGTATATTAGAGAGTATTAGAGTATGTGTAGGAGTGTAGTAGCAGTGTGGCTGAAGAGAAAACAGAAGAAAAAAGTAGTGGAAAATGTTGACAGTGCCTCACGGAAGTCTTCAATTGGAATATGCAGATTGCGTCTCACTTGCACACTCATGTTCTCATCATTAGCAACTGTTAACGCGTGAGAAAAGTAATGAAAATAGAGTGAGGAGTGTATAGTAGTGAGTAGTACTGTGTTGCGAGAAATTATTATAAAAAAGTAGAGTTTAGTGTGTTGTAAAGAGTGTGTAATAGAGAGTGTGATAGTGTGTAGTAGCGAGTGTGTTCTTCTGAGTGTGTAGTAGAGAGTGTGTAGTGGAGTGTGTGTAGTGGAGAGTGTGTATTTTTTGAGTGTGTAGTAGAGAGTTTGTAGTAGAGAGTGTGTGGTAGCGAGTGTGTAGAAGATATTGTGTAATAGAGATTGTGTAGTAGAGAGTGTGTCGTAGAGAGTGTGTAGTACAGTGTGTTGTTTAGTGTGCATTATATTTTGTGTAGTAGTATGTGTGTATTAGAAAGTGTAGAAAGTGAGTAGTAGATTGAGTAGTAGATAGTGTGAATAAGATGGTAAATGTAGAAGTATAGAAATATAGTTGCATTAAAAGACCACTCACTCACTAATCTAGGTTTTGACATGCTTCATCATTGGTGCCCCATCTAAGTAGCCAAATGCTACTTAGGTGTGCTTCAACACTTGATTACAGTGGTGAAGAATTGTTTGGTGGTAGGTACTTAAAAAGAGTATCTTTTCTACTTTGGTATACATTTAGTGATCCTGGTGTATGAGTACTGAATAAAGGAAATTAATGTTGCTAATACTAAATATTTACAAGATGAACATGTAAAACTAGTGTATTACCTACTGGCGGTCGCTAGTAGGTATATATAGTTAGGATTTTTTCTCTATGGGTTTTTTGAAAATTCTATGTCTAATAACTTTGGCGTTTGTGGACGGAATCGGCTGAAATTTTCAGGAAAATGGCACATTTTGTTTCTGAGCAGCCCTTGAAAATTTGGGGGGGGTTCGTCCAGTGGGGGCCGAGAAAAAAGGGGGGTCCCAAAACGTGTTTTTAACATTGAGTTTTCCATAGGGCGGTTGGCCTCACTTTTAGCCCGAACGGCTGAATGGATTTGCACGAAACTTGGCAAAATTGTAGGGACTGGTAGCCCGATGTGCCTTTTGTAGGTCTCAATATATGTGCTCCAGTGGATTTTGAGAAATTAACGTTTAAAAAAAGATATATATCTGTAACAGCGGACCGGTTAGCGCTCTGGTTCGCGGACTTTTCGCGCAACGGAGCTTTGTGAAGCGAAGCTGATTGGTTCTCCGGCGTCTGTCAACATTCCAAACAGTCCGTAGCGGCCGCCATCTTGTCTCTCGGTAGGATCGAGAGACAAGAGGAGGTCAAAACAAAGGGGGAAATAACTATAAGGGGGCATAGTAGATCCTCGCTGACCCCCTAGGTTTGATGTGGAGGTTTTAAAAGGGCCCCGCGGGGCAAAAAAAAATAATAAAAATAATAATTGAACGGCTGAATGGATTTGCACGAAACTTGGCAAAATATTAGGGACTGGTAGCCCGATGTGCCTTTGCTAGGTCTCAATATATGTGCTCCAGTGGATTTTGAGAAATTAACGTTCAAAAAAAGATATATATCTGTAACAGCGCTCCGCTTCGCGTAACGGAGGTTTGCGAAGCTGATTGGTCATTCTGTCACTGGGCTATAGTTGGGCTACATCTGGCTGATATTTGGGCTACATTTGTTTTTTTGTGTGTCTGGCGGCCATCTTTGGGCTACATTGGGCTACATTGGGCTTCATTGGGCTACATTGGGCTTCATTGGGCTACATTCGGCTAATTAGCAAATAGCTCATCGCAAACTAGGAATGGTAAAGAATCGCTATTTATTCCTTAAAGTTCGCTATTTAGGAAATGCAAATAACTTTGATGATACATATGGCGGTTCATCTCTAACAAGATAAGAAGCATAGGGATACATTTATGATGACTGGCGCATCACCAGGGATGTGTTAGTCATTCTGTGCCGCTGTTCCGTCACCTATGGTGTGCTGCATTTACAATGCGGCGCATCACGGGGCAAAAACAGCACAGATGCGTGATGTATCTGTGCCGTAAAGGTGTCGCATTGCTGGAGTTGTATCGCAAGTGTGATGAAGCTCCAGCAAGGGTCGGGGGTGCCCCTGTCGCAGGGTTTCTGTTCTCACACAGAACTGTGGACAGAGGATTGGAACCTCGGCGAATTAGGGTGTCCCAAAACTCACGTTAGTAATCAAAAACTATTTAGCAAGCTAGGTACAGTGTCACATTGGATATAACAAACTCTCAATGTTTAGACAATCCAGAATATGAACTTATAGTACCTCAGGATACGTGGAACTCATGAACAGTCGGTCGTTATATATTTCTTAGAAACCAGAACATGGAGTTAAGAAGAACACATGTGTATTTGAAATGTTTATTTACTAATGCCGTCTTCTCAGGCGTAGTACCTTAGATAATAAAAGTACACATATTATCAGTAGCAAAATTACCAGCATAGTTACTAGTACATAAAAAGTGAATGGTGATAGTATGTTAACATGCTGTAAATGAATAAGAGTTAGCAACACTTATAAGCAGCCGCGGGCCGTGGAGGGAGTTACGGTGAGGCAGGGAGGCGGGGAGGGGGAGAAGCAGGGTGGAGAATACAAGTACACATATTATCAGTAGCAAAATTACCAGCATAGTTACTAGTACATAAAAAGCGAATGGTGACAGTATGTTAACATGCTGTAAATGAATAAGAGTTAGCAACACTTATAAGCAGCCGCGGGCCGTGGAGGGAGTTACGGTGGGGCAGGGAGGCGGGGAGGGGGAGGGGCAAGGTAGAGAGGGCTCCACCCTGCTTCTCCCCCTCCCCGCCTCCCTGCCTCACCGTAACTCCCTCCACGGCCCGCGGCTGCTTATATCTCACCCTCCCTAATACACATATTATATTATTTGCTAAGAAGGTCTCTTTGTGTTGGTTTAGGGCGTGCCCATACTTTAGTGTCTTAGATTTGAAGGAATCACATCAGCATACACCAGCTCTCTCTTCATGTGAACCGCATCAACTGTTGTGTATGTGTGTTCGGCAAAGCAATATAAAACCCGCCTCATGCCCAGAATTGGCAGAAGTTGCACTTATGTTATGAGTATGAAGTCGTGGAGATCAGACCTCATAACAATTCTGTATCGTGTTGTTCTTGAAACTTTAGCACTCGCTGTACAGATATAGTTTAACAAGTAAAGCAGATAGTAGACCAATAACATATTATTCTCATGTAAACCACGATGAACTACTAGGTGGAAAGCTAAAGCAACAACTAAATGTCGTGTGCAGAAGTTGCAAAAAAGGAAAAATGGCGTTTAAACCGGTAATGAGCCCATGCTAACTTAACACGGTGTAAAGATATCCAGGACCTAGATGACACCTCCCCATGATCCGGAAACGAACTGAATAAGATAATAGAAGTGCCATCTCATGAGAGCAGATTGCAAGTTTATATGTGGACGGTCCGCAAGGTAAAGCATTAAAAACTAGGAAAATTCAATGCTAAAGAAAAATAAAACAGCCAAGTACTTTATCGAGTCTTAAGCCAATAGGCAAGGTAAATAATAAAAACTTGACAATTAAGTCAATGAATTGTCAATGAAATGCTAGTACTCAGCATATGAAACATGAAAAAGGTCTATGACATAACTGTGTATGCAAAATAAGCTGCAACAGCCTCCAACAGGAAGTCACCGTCTTCATCCGAAAACAGTTCAGCCATCCAATTTAAAAGCGGAAAAGAACATACGTGCTCTCCCAGCACCGGATCCTCTATCACCATCAGAGGACAGCTCGGTGGGTTTTCAAGAAAGCTGTGTTCCAAGAAAGACTGTGCTGCCGCCAGTAAATTCCAGGGACCAAGTAGTCCATGCATCAATGCCACAGCCATAATCCTTTCGCCAGGACAAACCAACTCGTGAGTAATGATAGGAGTCATCAGCTGATTAAAGTCGACGTCAGGAGAAACCGGTCCGCAGAGACACAAATCAATGGCCCAATCGAAATCACAGGTCAGGCAGTGAAATACAGGCTGGACACAGGTGAAGTAGGAGAACCGAAAAGATAATCCATATGCCGTGCTTAATATCGCCAACGGCATTGTGCCATAATATTCTAGCATGCGATTGCGGAACAGTGTCAGCAGCTGCAGGGTCGGAGGTTGCATAGGAGGGACATCCATATTTAAAAATGTAAAAAAGCACAAGAGCGTCCGCTGGTAATGCAAGTAAAAATGCAATCCACGAACCAGAGTGGAGAAAATGGAATGAAAGGGAGCAGGGATGACTCCAAAGATTTTCTCAAATGAAGTCACGAGACCACTGGTAACAACTTTAAAAAAGTGTGCCAGGGATTTTGTGGAGGATGCGTTAAAGATAGTCGGAAACATGTTGCTGAAATTGAAAGGCAAACCTGTGTACGGGTGTTCGCTATGTGAAGTACGAAAGTTTCACGGGCCGAACTCAAGGCCACCTCTCTCTGAGACAAAAGAGCTCTTATTCTTGTCATGCCGTTGAAACGTGTCCCAAGGTTGGTATTTGTGGCCAGATTGAAAACTCCCTATGTTCATGTGTGGGAGGAAATAGAACATTTCTGCAGCAAATAACCCGTTCACTTACTGTTACGATAAAAGGAATACTTTTAATTAACTCAGAACAATCTTCATTATTGAGCATCAAATAACTACCATTTTCCAACAACTTGAACGTGGGGATGATAGCAGGAACTGGCGTGCCTTGCAACACGCAAGCCATATTTGGTCGGTGTTTGTTGCATGAATCGTGTAACTGTATGTGCCTACACATTAGTGAATGATCTGGCGTCTCAGTGCATTCCTCTCCATTCAGATAAACTTCTTGATCATCTTTGAAACATCTGTATGTGTATGGAAGCGACCAGACCTCATGAACAAAAGCACTACCTAAAGGTTCATAAAGACCTATTGGTATATATTTCATACAATTTGAAAACTTATATAAAGCAAAAGGCAGCGTTATTAAACCGTGGATAAGGCATGTTGCCAAAAAACCCGCAATCCTCTGCTGATGATGTCACTGAGCATGTCATGAATGATGTAATATGTGACATCATCAGTAGTGGATTATGGGTAATAGTATCTCTAGTTTACTCCCCTATAGCTGTCTTTCTTTTAACATAAGTGTGTGTTTCCTTCCCTTATACTTACTGTTTTTGGTTCGCTTCCAGTTCGCGTACCAGCGAGCGAACTAGGAAGCGAACTAAGAGAAATAGAGGTTGGCACAGTTCCAAATATTGTACCAATTTTTTAATAACGGGGAGGTAGTTCTGAAAAGAACTTTTTTTTTTATTTTTCTGAACATTTTTTTAATGTTTTTGAATTTTTCGGAACAGTTTTATATTTTTTTGGGTTTTTCTTGGAGGGGGCAATGAAAACGATTCATTGTAAAGGGCTCAACAGGAGCAACAAAACAAAAAAAAGAAGTATTTATTATTTTGGGCGTTTCGGACAAACTTGCATATGATAGTCAATAGCTCTGTTGATCAGAGTGATGCTTCTTTCTCCGTAGGAAATGAATCCATCGCAAAATACGCAGGTGTGTTTTACTTCACCAAATCTCATTTGTATATTTGGCACCATCTCCCTGCCCTCTGGTCCCGTTACTTCCGGTACAACAGATCTTCTGGCCATAATAGGGAGATTATCTAGGTCGTTCCGAAACTGTGCAGCACTGTAGTTGTTAGGATGCCACCTAGTCATATGGCGATGCATTGTGTAGTTTCCGAAACTGTATTTTTTGTCGGTCCCTCTGGACAGTCTATCTTGACATATAAGGCAAGTTACGTATCTTGCATTTACTTTTTTCTGACCTTTGGGAATTTTAAAAAATTGCCAAATGAAGTTTTCTTTCCGGTGAGACGTCTTGGGCTGCTCAGGCAAAAACTGCCTCTCTTCGTGCTCGTCCTCCTGTTCCTCTTCCTCTTCTTCTTGTTGAATTACAACTTGAGCAGGTGGTCCTCTCTTCCTTGGAGGTGGTGGAGGTGGTGGGGAAGCACCAGCTGAAGCTACTAAAGAAGCCATTGCTCAGTGATCACAAAGGGTCTTTCTCTCACAATGATGAAAGTCAGAGTGAGGAAAGAAGGAGGGATTTTCATCATTTGGGAAAAACAAGAGTTCTCAACCAATCAAAAGTGTTCATTTTAGATTATATGACCTAGTCTTACATCATTAGGAAACCAAAAGTGAAATGAACCAATGAAAAGTGTTATTACCAAGTCACATGACTTGCTGTGTTTACGTTAAGCGCTTTGCAGGGCCTCCCGGTTTGCTTCCAGAAACCTGCGCTTTGGCACTCGCTTCGCGTACCAGTTCGCTAACGTAGCACGTCATATGACGTATCACGCGACAACGTGGAACGTCATGCGGACGGGAGGCGTCACGATGTTGTTTTCTAACGCGGCACTTGCGGTAAAGAAACGTTTACCGGCTCGCGGTCTATTTCGCGGCATCAAGGTCAGCTAACGGGAAGCTTCCCGATTCGCGAAGCGGGAACGAAGAAAAAAAAATATTTAAAAAAAAAATTATTCATAAACATATAAAATATATTTTTGGATTTAAAGAAGAATACATTTTACAGCTACAGATATTAGCTGTTAAAAAACCAATGAAATTCACAGAAAAAACCATAGGTTATAGACCATATATAGTTAGGAATTAGCATTTACAAAACCTTGAAAATTCACTGAAAAAACCATAGGTTATAGACCATATATAGTTAGGAATTAGCATTTAGAAAACCTTATTTTACTCACACAAAACCATTGAAATTCCATATATAGTTAGTTGCACTAACTATATATCGCGCACCCGCAATCCACTGCTGATGATGTCACATATTACATCATTCATGACATGGTCAGTGACATCACTGATGACATCACTGATGACATCTCAAATGACATCACTGATGACAACATCCAGTGACTGTATGTTTCTGTAAAGTTAAAATATGTCTTAGATATTGAAGAATGAGTGGATGTATAAGTGTCTGGATGAAGGATTTAGTAGGTGCGTGACTGACTGTATGAGTGAGTGATTAAATGTGTCTCACTGAATGCATGGGTTAGTGACTAAACTGTCTTAATTTGTGCATCATTATGTCTGTTGTGATGTAAACTGCTGCATGTGTTGATCATTAGCTATACGAGAGGCTATATGTGTTATTAATTGGTTGCCCAAGTATTTCTATGGGAGATTGAGTTTGTGTGGGGGTGGCTGGGAGGTGTGTGACTCTGTGCATAGATGTGTGAGCAGTTGATTCACTAGGTGTATGAGTTCAAGAGTGCATGTGGAAAAAGCTACATGGGCGGTTGACTGTGTGCATGAGTGTATTGATGAGTGAATGGATATCTCAATGCTACATGTCATAGTAAGTACATATGTAAAACACAGTACATGTGAGAGTTGGCATATATAAATAACTGTGCATGAGAGCCACTGAATGTGTGAGTGGCTGTATGGATCATTGTGAACTTGTATCAGGGATTGTATAAGAGAGTAAATATGTGTTAGTATATGTTTGAATAAGTAAGGTGTGTATAACTGTATAGTTGAGGAAATGGAGGTGAGATTGTTTCTTTGCATGACTGACTAGGTGTGTGAGTAACTCCATGGATGAGTGACAGTGTGTGAGTGTCTGTATACACTGAGTGTATCTAAGGTTATATTAGAGTCTGAAGAGGTTTATCGTATTAGCACAAGAATGATGTCAAATGAGATGTCATCAGTGATGTCATCAGTGATGTCATTTGAGATGTCATCAGTGATGTCATCAGTGATGTCACTGACCATGTCATGAATGATGTAATATGTGACATCATCAGCAGTGGATTGCGGGTGCGCGATATATAGTTAGTGCAACTAACTATATATGGAATTTCAATGGTTTTGTGTGAGTAAAATAAGGTTTTCTAAATGCTAATTCCTAACTATATATGGTCTATAACCTATGGTTTTTTCAGTGAATTTTCAAGGTTTTGTAAATGCTAATTCCTAACTATA
The DNA here is from genome assembly GCF_964261635.1 of Lissotriton helveticus. Lineage (NCBI taxonomy): Eukaryota > Metazoa > Chordata > Amphibia > Caudata > Salamandridae > Lissotriton > Lissotriton helveticus. Next base: position 365,857,393 of record NC_136062.1, read on the forward strand.
TATGGTCTATAACCTATGGTTTTTTCTGTGAATATATATATATATATATGTTTATATGTGCATCTATATATATCTATCTATTTATATATATGCATGCATATCCACATATACAGTTTAAAATATGCTTTTACAGTAATTGTGTTTACCATTGTAAACTGATTTGAATGAGTGAAATTCAATAGTGAATACGTTTAAATGCATATTATTTTTTAAGCAACATACCTCTGATATTGTCCCCGATATGCTCATTAGCGATCGTAAGTTTGCTTCTCTTATTGTTTTTATTGGTGAAAGTGGTGGTGCAGGTGGTTTCAGAATGTATTCTGCTTCTTGCATAATTGCCTGTGGAATTGTTACCACATTGTTTTTGGTAAGAAAATTTCTAATTATAATTCCATTTCCTTCCTTTGTCTGTTTGTAAAAATCATCGTTGTAGCAAGTTCCTTTTATTGATCCACTTACATCTGCTAGAGCAAGCAGATATAGTATTTTGTTTTCTTGCTTAGCGTTTTTGTAGTTGGTTTTGGTAGAACATTTAATTATGTTAGCTCTTATTGCTTTTTGAAAAGGATTGCTTTCTTCTTGTTTCGTCAGTTTAATTCCTTGTATAGAAATCATCTGAAATGAGACAAAAATGTGAGTATACATCCTGTACATAATTTTTGCAAACATCTGAATTTTATGAAAGAAAAGAACCTATGAAATGATACATTATGCATATTAAACTGCTACCCATAAGGCTTTGTGATCACTGTGATATGACTCTAATATTCCATAGTGTGTTAAATTTACATTACTATAGATATGATCTAGTATAGAATTGTAGTCTGTTGTATAGTCTTGTATTTTTTGGTTACATTGAAATTGATTGTGCATATATTCTAATAGTAGTGTTGTGTTTTGTGACACTCATGTTAAATCTTTGTTGACGTCTCCCATTATAATATATTTATGATTAGGAGAAAAGTTTAATATGGTAGTTAATACTTTTTAACACGTACCATGCTGATGACGAGCTCAGCACGTCATCAGCATTACCTGCCGTACGCTGATGACGAGCTGAGCTCGTCATGTATCGCGGTAATTTAAAAAATGCCGCACACAGCGGGAAAAGCCGCCGCACGCATGCGGTTAATAGTGTTTGTATATGTACATGTGGTGGCTTGTATAGTATAACAAATAAGTAGTTGCAAAAATTAAGATGCTGAGTAAAATGTAAAATTTCAATTTCGTTTTGTGTTTCATATATTGGCAATAAGAAAATATTTTCTGTGTAATAAATTGCTATTCCATGCTTGTTTTGCTGATTGTGAAATGTATCAAATATTAATAGTTGGTATTGTTGTATTAAGAAATTAGTGGCATCTGCTTTCCTAGTTGTGTTTAATTCAGTGAGGCATAGAATATCTGTATTCATGATATTTGTGTTGGCTTTTATAGCTGTGTAATTTTTTTGCAGTGAACGTATGTTATGTACAATAATATTACACTGTTGGCTATAGTTACATAATTGTGGTACTGATATTTGCAATTGCATATTTGTCCTTAATAGTGTCATTTCTTCATGTACAACTATTTTGTCTTGCTGAAAGTTTTTAATATATATGTAGGCTAATGATTTTGCACTGCTTAAAGCTACATAATGCAAATGATGTATTTTGCTATTGTTAAACTGGATGTAAAGCGGTTCAATAGTTTCTCCTTGTGTTCTATGTGTAGTACGTGCAGATGATTGTCGTAGGGAAAATTGTTTGCATATAATTGTTATAAATTTTTGTATAAATCGAAAATGTCATAATATAGCATGAATTGGTGTCCAATGAGGTAAAATGTTTGTGTGATATATGTGTCTATGTTGTTGACTTGTTAATTTACCAACGATTTCATTATCAAAATTAATCTATATTACATTAGGGGTATTATTGATACTTTCTACAAATTCAACTATACCTGTAGCACCATTTGTTAAGCCATCATTAACATTTATTTTGCAAGTTAAATCATATCTTAATATTAATGCAATATGTAATATGTATGGCAGGCCCATTGTTTTAGTTGGGTCTCTGGGTAATTGTGTTAGTATTTTTTTTTTACTACTTCAGTTAGGTCAGATGCAACTGTATCTATTGCGGTTGCTGTGTAAACAGGATAGTTTATTATATGTTTCAATAAAACTTCACTATAAATACTATTAACTTCTTTGTTGACATAATATAAGGTATACTTTTTGCTAATGTTTTCTGGTGGTTCTAATTCTCGCGATTGTATATGTATTATATCTGCAATGGCTTGTTTCCCTTCTTTTAATCTGTTTTTATGTTTCCTTATTACTAATTATTTGATCTTCTACTCTCCAGGGGTAATAATGCATTAACAATTCTCTATAATAATTTTCCGAGTCATTTTTTTGGTTAAATCTGCAATAGCGAATAATTTTTGTTTTTTTGCGTTTTGTATAGTCTGTTCCTATTGTTTCATCCTGTAAATTAATCTCAAGTTCTTCCTCATCTGAGCTATAAAAGTTATTTTTAGTGAGAAAATTGTCATGGTCTGTTTCTTTTTTTTTCTTCCGACTTTGTTTATTTTTATTATATATAGATGCATAGTCAGTTAATATACATTTTTCTAATGTTTTAAGCTGTTTGCTGTACTTTACTGTAATATTATCATATTGTATTCTACTGGATGTATCTGGCAATTAATTTATAGTATCTATGTCTTTTAATAAGTATGTACGCTTTTCTGGGTGGCTTGTATTAATGAATACAAAAGATCTTGAACTTTTCCGAAAAGGAATTTGAAGTATAAGATAGGCTGCTTCTTTTGCACTTATTTCTGTACAGTTTAAGAACTTGTTACCTAGATGCTTAAGTTGATGTTTTATACTTGGATTATGATATACTTCTTTTGCAGCTTGTGCAATTATTCTGCTCATTTCACGTTGTGATTTACTAATAAATGAAACAATATATATGGCACATCGATATGAATCTAACATGTATTGTACATCTATGTTTGCCTCCCATGCTTGTAAAATAGTAGTATTGTAGTTATTAATAAAGCATTCAGCTGGTGTTCTTTTTAGAAAAATAGTATTTTTTTCTATAATAGACTGTATACATAAAACATACTGTTTTATATCTAGTTGCATACAATCTAAAAACTGACTAAAAGTATAACTTTGGAAGTCTTGTGTGTTCATAGTTAGATGTATTAGTTCAATTTGCTGTTTTGTCTAGCGCTAATGGTTCTAGTATAAAAGTTTCTGGCATTATATATTTAGGGTACTGATATTTGCAGGTTCTTTTTTGTTTGATACAGCAATTTTATGTATGTCCCTGTCTTTGGAGGGGTAATAAAGACTTTATATCTGGATCTTGTGTTTTTGCACATGTCACATACTTATTTATAAAAGTAATAACTTCATTGAGTTATAATATTTCATATTGTGGAGCATTTTCTATCCATATTATAGCATGTATATGTGGTGATCCTCGTTGTTGGAATTCAACTCTATAAAAGTAATCTTGCCAATTGGGTTACTTTCATGTAATAAAATATAATTAAATACATTTCTAACTTGGAAGTCTTGCACATGTAATAGGATTTTGTTGTTACAATGTGCATTTTGTTTCCCATGACAAATTTTCAAATTCTTCTTTTGTACATTCTTTCCTCTTTTCATTACGCAATAATATGTTAATAAAATGATACCATTTTGTTTCTGCAGCTGATAATGTTAAAAAAAGGTTGGTATTCCTAATAGTCTAATCATAGAAAATAGGTCTTTTTTGCATTGCTCCCAATATGGTGGCGCACTATGTATAGTTTTGAGTATTTTGTACCCCTCATTAAAGTGAAAAATGCTGTCTAACTTTTGTTTTAGTCTTTTACAGTTAAAATGTTGCCATTAGTAAAGTATTTTCTAAGTGAGATGTATATTTTGCTCTCTATTTGTTTAACGTGTAATTTTTTTAATTTAAAGAAAAGATTTGTTACAGACTTTGCTACTCTTTGATCATAACGTCTTAATTCCCATTGACAGATTGTGCTGTAATGTATTGGTACATGCCTATTTTTATTAGTTCTTTTAAACAAAGAAGGGGTTGGCTTGAGCGCAGTAAGGCTATGCCACAATCAGAAGTAACAACACATTTGCCAATACTGCTCAATTGTTTAGACAAACAAAGTCCAGCTGAGTTCTGCGTTCTCACCTGAACAGACCAAACATTCAGTCTAGAAATATATCTCAAATTCTTTTATTTATCATTTATATTCAAATTATTAATTTTTGAATTTTCTTTTTTTGCAAAAACGTTCACAATTAATACACAAACAATGTGAAATTGGAACTATCTATTTACACTAATGACAATAAAGCGAAAGATAGTGAATATGTACACAGGGGTGTCAGGGAGGATGTGCACTCAATACAGTGAAACAAAAAATCATTCAACTGCTATTCGACACGTTCATTTCTCAAAAAATGCAGGCATACAGACAAACCTTTCATCACAGTGAGTGGTAGGGAAGGAGAGGGTGATGTGAAGAAGAATTCAATTAAACAAACAAGAAAAGGAAGTTGGAATCCCTGAGAAATGATTTTCTAAGTACAGGGTTTTTGAGAACAACGCTATTTATTCTTATGGTCACCAAACTGGTGATTAGGCCATCTGCTATTTATTTCCTTTCTAATTATTTACAACAATGATTGGCCTAATAGATTTAGGAAGGCACTCTTAGGAGGCAGAAAAACGATATTTACACCACATGAAAAACCAAATGTAAACAAAAAGCTCAGATAATGGGTCGACGCTTTTCGAATCCCTTGAGTCACGGGATTCTCTTCAGGACCTTAACAGATACAATCTGAAAAACATGAAAATCAGCAAACATTCAATCAGTGATGTCCCATACACGAGGACCTTCAACTTCATCTAACACAGCACACACCATTCTCGCAGTACCTGTAAAGCTTGTCGGGTCTTTTTGTAAGGGTAAGCTGTGGGTAACAAATGAATCTGTGTCAAAATAAATTTTTGGACTCTCGAGCTTTCTTCAAGGCGAATTGAGAAAACGTGGTCAAGCACTTACATGTAGGGTGTTGAGATGACTCCTCACACTCGATCTAGTGTTCCAAATGACGTCTCAAGGGCAATAAATCCCATTCTGTTTCTTGTTATCTATCAAAGAAACATAGTTTTGTTGTAAACTTGGGCTCTAGTCAAATCCTTGCTGTTACACAGCGGCACGGGCGGGGTGTACAAAGCGTGTTTCCATCTACCCTGATTGCACTGATCGGTACTTCAACTTTGTTCCAATGCTTGCTAAATACACATGGCGATAGGCAGGTCATTCAAACGTGTTTGTGTCTTAAGATTGGCACTCGTAAAAGAGTAAGGACCTAAGTCTCGGTAATGCCCTTACCGTTTTCTTTTGGTCATGGACTCCCCGTTCGGCGTGTCTGTCTCAGTCGTCGGTAAAGCGGGTCATCAGTTCGGCGCTTAAACGCGGTGCTCAAAATGGCGCTCGGCCTGATGGGAAATATAGTTAAAGTCTGGTATCCGCTGTTTGCTAGCGACAGGTGTAGGAGTGTCTGGTTCCCACTCGCCTAGTTGGGGATTTTGGTTCGTGTATTGTGTGTACCAGACATTATGCCAACCATTATATCACGTCCACGAGAACTTTGTGGGAAGAGCTTTTAGTGTTCGCCGATATTATTTTTGCCTCATGTTTTTGGTTTCTGATTTGTACTAGTACGAAGTAATCGTTTATGGTGATTGCCAGGATTGTGTCTGGGGGTCACTTTTGGTGGTGGGATAAACACCGATTTTTTAGTAGTCGCCGAGAAAGCGTGAGTCCCCTTGTGGTTTACCATATTTTGGTGAACCGGTGCAAGTTACCTTTTAGGGTATGTAGACTCCGTATATCAGCTGGAATATTCATTTACAGTTACACATAGCTGGATTTACAGATTGTAGAGTTCCGTCATTTCATTTAACCCATTAACAACGGTATTAAATTTAAGGATTAGCATGGCTTCTCTTTGTCGTAATTTGGCTTCGAGGTCGCCACCTCTTGGACCCAGTTCTACTATTGATATGACTGTCCATCTGAAGTCGTTTTCATCATGACCACTTTCTACCCAATGTTGTACCAAGGGTGCTGTAAGTATTTTTCTTTTTAGCCTGGATAAGTGTTGAGACATTCTTTGCCTCACTTCTTGACTGGTCTTCCCAATGTACAATTTTCTGCATGGGCAAAAAATTCCGTAAGTAAGTATGGATAGTTTTAAATTCTGAAATTATATATGTATCCATACAGACTAATACACCAGTTTGTAAATCAATTGTAGAAGTTAATGTTGTTATAAATTTGGCATTCAAAGGTTGACTTGTTTTCTTATCTCTTTTATAAAGCATTGTGGGAGCTTAATAGAGCATATGATGGTATTGTGCTCTATATAATTTGGCAAATATTGTGGCGCATTTCTGTATATAAAGCATCTCCTAGATCCATAATATAATGTAAATCTTGGCTATCCCAAGTATATGTTGGTTTACAATAGTTATGTAGAATAGCAAATATACTATTTGGTAGACATTGTGCCCATTTTGATGTCTTTCCAATATTTGTTTCTTCTTGATGTTTATGTGTGTGATTTAAAAAAACTATTTCTTTTTGTGCTTGTGCTAAAAAATGTGCGTCTATATTGATATTCTCTGTTATATGTTGCCTTTTGGGTAATATGCTATTGGTGTTACTTTGTGGAACTATTATTGTATTGCTTTCACTAATAGGTATGTATGTATGATGGCAACTATCTGTATATGTGTTGGTATGTAAATTACCTGTTGATGTAGTTGGTTGTTGTACATTTATCTTTATGCTGTTACTACTTTGTGTTATTGTGTTGTATATTTCTGTGTTGCGCTTAAGTGTTTTCTTAACTATACTCGCATATGTGTTCGTAGTACTAGTATATTGTGGTGTACTTATGCTATTGCTGTTAGTTGTAGATAGTTTTTTAGGTGTAGTTATTGGAGTTAAAAGTGAATTTGGATATATTCTAGTACTATGAGTATTATATAACGATGTTGATGGCTGTGCTGCATTAAAAAATCTGCTGGTATTTGACTTCCAAATTATATTTTTTGCTGTTTCTATACGAGTTTGGAATTTGTGTGTAAAGAAATCTATACATGCTTCAGTATAATGCACATAAATAGTTTTTATTGGTACTGAAGTTCCATTTTGTTCAGTAATGAGCATTGCCCTATGCAGTGATTGTTTTTAAATTGTATTTATATCTATAGGAGTTAATTCATATGTTACGCTATTAGTATTTGATCACTTTAGACTATGTGCAAGATTTGTAATGTACTCTATAAGATTTTCAAAACGCATTTGTATAGTAATACATGTTCCATTTGGGTGAGGCATTCCTGTGTTATCACGGCTATGTGAGTCAAATACAAAGTATGTATTGTTATTGTGTATAATGGATATAACATACATATCCATGCAAAGCAAAACACCTGAATTGAAATTTAGTGCAGCTTTTAATACTGTTTGCATTTTTGGGAAAGATGTATCAAAAGGTTTCATTTCCTGTTCTGCAACTGTTGTTCCTTCTGCCACTGTTAGTTTTTCTGTTGTCATTTAACCGCCACAGTCCCCCCAGCCCCCCTCTTGCCTTCTGTGACACTCGCTTCCTGCCGCTTCCCCATGGCCACGCACCCTCGCCGCCCCGCTCCCGTCTCCCAGCCGCGCCCCCTCCCTCCGCCTGAAATGGCGACTACTGACAGGACACGCAGCAGACGCGTGCAGCGGGCACCCGTCCACATCTGGACCGCGCCCAGCGCCGGAACCCCTAGACCTCCTCAACACCCGCTCCGCCCGCAAGCACGCCATCAAACTCTGGGACCTCCTTTTGGGACCCCTCTTTTATCTCGACCCCCGCTTGATGAATCCCCCCCAAACTTTCAGGGAAGGAGCGGAGCGCCGCGAGGCAAAGTTAAGGAAAATATCAGGAAGATTCCTCAACCGGCGCCAAAGTTATTCTCAATAGAATTTTGCGATTTCCCTATGGAAAACAATCCTAACTATATATACCTACAGGTAATATAAAATTTCTATGGCAAAATGAAACCCCTCATTTTGTTCCTTTTCAAATTAAATGTATTAAGTGTTACCACTTTATTCCAATCAAGATGACTTCAGGTGTGCCATACTTTTGTCATAAGTAAGACTGTTAGCGTTCTAGTTGTTCTTTAGAACACTCTGGGACATTCTGTCATTGGGCTATAGTTGGGCTACATCTGGCTGATATTTGGGCTACATTTGGGCTCTTTTGTCTTTGGTGGACATCTTGGGAGACTGCATATCAGAATTTTTTTAATGAAATATAAGAGGATTTGAGAAGTCACTCAAAATGTGCCCTAATTTTTCTTTCTTCAGCACTAATCATAATTTCTATGGCAAAATGAACCCCCTCATTTTGTTCCTTTGCAAATTAAATGTTTTAAGTGTTAACACTTTATTCCAATCAAGATGACTTCAGGTGTGCCATACTTTTGTCATAAGTAAGACTGTTAGCACTCTAGTTGTTCTTTAGAACACTCTGGGACATTCTGTCATTGGGCTATAGTTGGGCTTCATCTGGCTGATATTTGGGCTACATTTGTTTTTTTTTGTCTCTGGTGGCCATCTTTGGGCTACATTGGGCTACATTGGGCTACATTTGGGCTCTAACATATATATAGCCCAATGTAGCCCAATATATATTTTTTCAAGTTAATTTTCGTAAAAACCACTGGAGCACATATCTTGAGACATAGCAAAGGCTACAATTTTGCCAAGTTTGGTGGAAAACCATTCAGCCGTTCGGGCTAAAAGTATATCCCAAACAAAAAATGGCTTACAGATTTTATTGAATACTTTTAACGATTATTGTAGTCAAAAGGGGCTAGAGATTAATGTAAAGAAAACAAAATACATGGCCCTAAACCCAACCAAACCAGACAAGGGTTGTCTAACTTTAAAAGGAATAAAGTTGGAATCAGTTCCTCATTTTTCATATCTAGGGGTGACACTAGATTCCAACTTCACCTGGAAAGCACAATTGGAAAAAAGCAAACTGCTATTTGCTCAGAATGTCAAACCAATACTTAGAGAGCAAAGCTTAAGCACTAGTAAAGCGGTGTTTCCAGTAATGGAACTTTTTAAATTTAAAGTTCAAGCATCAGTGCTTTACGGTGCAGAACTATGGGGGTCGGGGTCCAAGGAGACCTTCAGCGTCCAAGATAATAATTTCTTGCGAAGCTTGGTAAGGGTTCCGAGAGGAACACCACTAGTACCTCTGCAATTGGACCTTAATTTTAAAAGAACAGACCATCATGTTCTTATCAGACCGCTTATGCTATGGGTAAGATTGTGGCATGTCCCTGAACTTCAAGCATATAGAGAAGGGTTGATAGAGATCATGGCGCTGGACAGCCAGAAAAAAATCCCATGGCTTAGACATGTTAGTACTTGGTTTAAAAACATAGGTCTGAAACATTTTTGGGAGAACCCGGAGTTGTTACCATCTAACCCCAAATTAGTCCTGAAAAGAGCCTTTTGGTCCCATGTAGCAAATATGACTGTAAATACCATAATTAGTGGCTCATTAGTTTCAAAATTTCTAAATTTTAAGGATGAACCCTTTTATGAGACCTTTATGGACGAAATAGAGCCTCCACTTGCCAAAACATTATTTTTAAAGTTTAGATATGGTAATCTTTTAATAAAATCAACTTTGGCTCGTTGGGCTAGGAACCGTGATCCATCTTCCGAGGCATTGGACGAAGTTTGCTCATTTTGTGAAAATAATCAAATAGAGAATGAGCAGCATATTCTTTTCTTCTGTCCCTTGTATGGTCAAGAAAGAAAAAGATGGATCAAACCAATATGCCTATTATTAGGCCTGAGGTCCTGCCATCAGGCTCTGAGAATCCTAACTACAAACACTTCACAACAGATAACATTTAGTGTTAGTAGATTTTTACTTTCTATCTGCTACCGCAGGAAAAAAATGGGCCATCAGCTGTAACCGAGTTTCCCTTATTTATGTACTTGTACTAGGGACTGAATTTGCTTCCAATAGCACCACTTAACTGAATTTGCTTTTAGAATTACTGAGGTGTCCTCCAGTCTCATATCATTCTATTGTCATGCTCCAAGTGTCTTTCAACATGTGTTGCACAGCTATTTAGAATGTGTTTAATATTTTAATTGAATTCGATTGTTTTTATTGAATTGTAATGTTTAAATTGTTCTTTTATGGCGTAAAGCCGAAATAAAGATTTGAAAGATTTGAGTCCAACCGCCCTATGGAAATTAACATGGGGAAAACACGTTTTGGGACCCCCCTTTTATCTTGGCCCCCGCTTGACGAATCCCCCCCAGACTTTCAGGGAAGGACCGGAGCGCCGCGAGGCAAAGTTAAGGAAAATTTCAGGAAGATTCCTCAACCGGCGCCAAAGTTATTCCCAATAGAATGTTGCGATTTCCCTATGGAAAACAATCCTAACTATATATACCTACTGGCTATCGCCAGTAGGTAATATATATAAAAAGAGGGAAATGTAACTATATATACATATATATATTATGCATACAGTATAAATAGACGCAGTAAAATATAGCTATAACATACCTAATATAATTCAATCATTCAATCAGTACATTTGTAGAGCGCGCTACATACCCGTGAGGGTCTCAAGGCGCTGGGGCGGGGGGCAGCTACTGATCGAAGAGGCAGGTTTTGAGGAGTCTTCTGAAGGCCAGCAGGTCTTGGGTCTGTCGTAGATTGGTAGGGAGAGTGTTCCAGGTCTTGGCAGCAAAGTAGGAAAAGGATCTGTCACCGGCGGTTGTTTTCCGGATGCGGGAAACTGTGGCGAGGGCATGGCTGGCAGAGCGGAGGCTGCGGGTGGGGGTGTAGAAGCTGAGGCGGTCATTGAGGTATACTGGTCCGGTGTTGTGTAGGGCTTTGTGTGCGTGGATGAGGAGTTTGTAGGTGATCCTCTTGTTGATGGGGAGCCAGTGCAGACCTCTCAGGTGGGGTGTGATGTGGCTGCGACGGGGGACGTCGAGGATCAGTCGTGCCGAGGCGTTCTGGATGCGTTGCAGCCGTCTCAGGAGCTTGGTTGCTGTTCCTGCGTAGAGGGCGTCCCCGTAGTCCAGTCTGCTGGTGACGAGGGCCTGGGTGACGTTTTTTCTCGTGTCGGATGGGGATCCATTTGAATATCCTGCGGAGCATTCGGAGGCTGTTGAAGCAAGATGCAGAGACGGTGTTGACTTGCTTGGTCATGGAGAGTGCAGAGTCTAGAATAATCCCCAGGTTGCGTGCGTGGTCGGTGGGTTCTGGGGCTGTTCCTAGCGCTGTTGGCCACCAGGAGTTGTTCCAGGCAGATGGGGTGGGGCCGAGGTTGAGGACCTCCATCTTGTCTGAGTTCAGCTTCAACTTGCTGTCCTTCATCCATTCAGCGACGGGCTTCATTCCTCTATGGAGGTTGGTTTTGGCTGTGTGGGGGTTTTTGGTGACAGAAATGATCAGCTGGGTGTCGTCAGCATAGGAGATGATGTTGAGGTTGTGTTGTCGTGCGACGTGGGCGAGTGGTGCCATGTAGATATTGAAGAGCGTCGGGCTGAGGGAAGATCCCTGTGGGGTGCCGCAGATGATCTCGGTGGTCTTGGAGCCGAAGGGTGGGAGGCGTGTTTTTATCGTGCAGTGGCAGACCGTGTCGAAGGCTGCTGATAGGTCCAGAAGGATGAGGCCAGCTGTTTCTCCTTTGTCCATCAGGATCCTGATGTCATCGGTGGCATCAATGAGGGCAGTCTCGGTGCTGTGGTTGCTACGGAAGCCGGACTGGGATGGGTCCAGGATGTTGTTGTCTTCGAGGTATCGGGTCAGCTGTTTGTTGACAATCTTCTCCGTGACTTTCGCCGGGAAAGGGAGCAGAGAGATGGGCCGGACGTTCTTGAGGTCCTTGGGGACCGCCTTGGGCTTCTTCAGTAGGGCGTTGATCCCGGCGTGCTTCCAGCTCTCCAGGAAGGTAGCCCGATCCGACCCGTGCCCCCACCACGTCTTCAACAAAGCCAGCACAGCTATCGCACCCCATCTCCGGAAAACAATCAACACCTCCTTCGAGACAGCAACCTTCCCGGAGAGCTGGAAGCACACCGAGATCAACGCCCTACTAAAGAAACCCAAGGCGGACCCCAAGGACCTCAAGAACTTCTGGCCCATCTCCCTGCTCCCTTTCCCGGCAAAAGTCACGGAGAAGATTGTCAACAAACAGCTGACCCGATACCTCGAAGACAACAACATCCTGGACCCATCCCAGTCCGGCTTCCGTAGCAACCACAGCACCGAGACTGCCCTCATTGCCGCCACCAACGACATCAGGATCCTGATGGATAAAGGAGAAACAGCCGCCCTCATCCTTCTGGACCTATCAGCAGCCTTCGACACGGTCTGCCTCCGCACCCTAAAAACACGCCTATATGATGCCAGAATCCAATTGAAGGCCCTGGCCTGGACCACATCCTTCATCTCTGGCAGAACCCAGAGCGTCTGCCTCCCACCCTTCCTCTCCAAGACCACCGAGATCATCTGCGGCGCCCCACAGGAATCTTCCAACAGCCCGACGCTCTTCAATATCTACATGGCACCACTCGCCCACGTCGCACGACAACACAACCTCAACATCATCTCCTACGCCGACGACACCCAGCTGATCGATTCTGTCACCGAAGACCCCCACACAGCCAAAACCAACATCCACAGAGGAATGAAAGCCGTCGCCGAATGGATGAAGGACAGCAGGTTGAAGCTGAACTCAGACAAGACGGAGGTCCTCATCCTCGGCCCCACCCCATCAGCCTGGGACAACTCCTGGTGGCCAACAGCGCTAGGAACAGCCCCAGAACCCACCGACCACGCACGCAACCTGGGTATCTTCCTCGACTCCGCCCTCTCCATGACCAAGCAAGTCAATGCCGTCTCCGCATCCTGCTACAACACCCTCCGAATGCTCCACAGGATCTTCAAATGGATCCCCTCCGACACGAGAAAAACCGTCACCCAGGCCCGCGTCACCAGCAGACTGGAGTACGGGAACGCCCGCTACGCAGGAACAGCAACCAAGCTCCTGAGACGGCTGCAACGCATCCACAACGCCACGGCATGACTGATCCTCGACGTCCCCCGTCGCAGCCACATCACACCCCACCTGAGAGGCCTGCACTGGCTCCCCATCAACAAGAGGATCACCTTCAAACTCCTCATCCACGCACACAAAGCCCTACACAACACCGGACCAGTATACCTCAACGACCGACACAGCTTCTATCGATTTTTGTTGAGAGGTACCTGCAAGCAGAGTGGACAGAGTCTTTTCCACTCAGGAGTGACCAGAAGACCTGGAAGACGAATGCCCACCGTTGTCGGGAGTTGCAGGATAGTTGTTGAGGACCTTGACTCTGCAGATGTGAGGACCAGTAGAAGCTGAGGAGGGCCAGGAGCCATGCTAGAGCTGTCCCACATAGGATGTCAGAAACTGAGGGGTCGGTGTCCGGCGGGAGCACCAATAAGCCTTGGCAAATGCAACCAATGCAGGAGCTGAAGAAGGAGCACATCCGGACCAGCAAGGCCTAGGAGACTCACCACAAGCAGGGGAGTCAGGGCATGCCCCGAGCAATCAAGGGAGCCCAAAATAAGTAAAGGTAACCCTCAATAGGACCCTCAAGCCGGAGGCACTGGAGTCGCGAGAGGACCTCAAGCAGCTCACCAAAAGATGCAGGCCAAGTTGCACACGATGTGGAGTGGCCAAAGATTCTAGTCACAGGAGATGCTTGAGGTTGAGGCTACTTGGAGCCTGAAGATCTTCTTGGGAGGAAGCCAACAAGTCTTTGGACCTGCTAGTTAATGCATTGCACACACAGGGGTACCGTTATTTCAACTCCCACAAGGTATACTGGCCGCAAACTTGGTTTGTGGGCAGGGCAGGCCTCATGAGCAGTGGAAAACCACCACCTGTGTTGCAGAACCTTTCAGAGTACGGAGGCACTCAGGATCAGCAGACCAGTCTACTTAGTTGCGGGGCCTGTGAATGCAGGGGAGGGACTCCTATACTCCAAGGGAGATTACTACAGGTGTCGCTACCGCCCACAGGCTTCGATAGGTTCCTGTATGGTACACAGGCACAAACAATGCAGAAGACAGGGAAGGGAGATGAAGTTGTGCCCAAACAAAATCCAGCGTAGTCCAAAGTGCCCAGACAGTAGTAGAAGTGGTGTCTGACCTGAATCTTATCTCACAATGAATCTAGGTACCCACCCACAGCTAAGCCCCTAAGTATCCTTAGGAAAGGGTTAGGATGATTCAGGGGAGGGTCTGTGCAGTGGGGAGGTTACTCCCATGTCCTTTGTCCAGTTTCACACCAGAGCGGGAGCCGAACAGCTCACAGGACTGGTTTGAACTGGATCAGCATGAGAACCCCAAATATGCCCCACATGCAGACTGAGTGCTCTGGCAAGCGCACCCACCTGCCCCAATACACTAAATCCTGTCTGGGAGGTGGTCACACCACCTTATGACAGGATGCCTATTGTTCTGTCTTCCCCTGCTCGATCTTGGCTCAGCAGTTGGAGGGCAGAATTGTGTCTCTGGTCAGCAGCAACCATTTTGTGCTGTCTGGGTTTGGAAGACAAGTACCGGGAACATGGAGAGCCTAACAGTAGGCTCTTCCACTGTTTGGAATCATACCTCCCACACTGGTTACGGTGGTATGATTCGAACATGCTTGATACCAAACATGATAGGATTCGTTGCAGCCTGTTTCTAGATGGTCTTTGTGTTATTTCGCAGTGCCCCTCTATATTGTATATGGCTACTTCACTGACAACGTGGGAGAAAGGACTCTGTAGGGTGTAGAGGTTTCCTTCTCATGCAGGGGCACTCTCTCACTTAGAACCAAGCACTCATGCAGGGGCACTCTCTCACTTAGAACCAAGCACCCTGCCTTCAGGATTGGAAAGGCTTGCTATAGGGGTGACATATATTTTAAGTGTTGTTACCCTTGATATAGGAAACCTATATCTTTAATAAGTGGTGCTTGCACCAGCTAACACAGGCCCAATATCAGACCTGGAGTGCCATTTTGAATGGTCTCCAATGGGTGGTATTATGCATGCTTCAGCCAATGGAGGACTTCTGCCCTGGGTACCTTAGTATCATATACTAGGGACTTATAAGGGTACCCTAGTATCCAATTTGGGTTG
This sequence comes from Lissotriton helveticus, assembly GCF_964261635.1. NCBI lineage: Eukaryota > Metazoa > Chordata > Amphibia > Caudata > Salamandridae > Lissotriton > Lissotriton helveticus. The sequence continues at coordinate 365,872,720 of NC_136062.1, forward strand.
CACCTAAGTACTGAAAATAACAATTTAGGGACAAAGCAGATAGACTGGGGTCCTGATTAACAGGATGCCAGTCAGACTAGTCAATAACAACTAAGCACCTGGCAAAAAGTGGGGGTAACCATAGAAGCAGATCCTACTTCCCTACACTGGCCCTCAAAAAACCCATCCACTACTGGGTCTTCTTAGATAATCATGAACAAGCATTGGCATAGCCAATAGGTCTCGCCGTTTTGGACCTTATAAGTGTTTAGCCATGCAACAGTTGATGTTGTTGCACCAAGGATTTTGTGCTGCATAACTAAATATTTATAAGTTCCCAAAAGTGAGACCTATTGGCTATACCAATGCTTGTTGATAATTGGCAACCTTATACAATTTATACAATTTGTTGTGGTTCAAGGTACTCCTAAGGGTAGTATATCGAAGGCATAGTTGGACCATGGTAAGACTGTCATTGTAATGCTTTCAATCCTACTCCATAGGGAGAGTTGCAATTTTTACTATTTCACTAGAATAGTTATTTCTGCAATGGTTTAAGGTTATTTGTAATCATCTCATGTATATTCCTGCTGGTTAAAATGCCTTGATAATTCAATTTCTTTGTAATCCACTTGACATGTAGTCTTCTATAGAGTGTGCAGTCCTATATTTAGGCATGGACATTGAGTTGCACTTTGGCCAGTTTATTGTATATCATGAGAACCTTGAATTCTATAACCACTTGTGATAAATTTGAAATTGACATGCAGGGCGATAAGTGAGTTAGTAGGATGTTGTTGGCATAAGGCTTCAGTTTCATGGTTGACTGCGAAATGCATTTCCTTAAAAAAAACAATTGAATATTTGAATTGACAGACTTGAGATGCGTGTTGCGCCTTTAAGTACAAAACATTTTACAGTGTAGAGCAAATAGCGCTTTGAACAAGGATTAAAACAGTTAAAAATGTATGGAGGAGTCTTTCATCTTTGCCACTTTATTACGAAGGGGAGAAAGAAGAAAAGAAGCAGCAAGCAGGAAGGGGGTTCAGGCACGAACAGGCGCTCTCGGAAAGCATCTGACTTTGGAACTCTGTCTTTGCCTGCACAGCAAATGTGATGAGATAAGATGAAGAGATGAGCAGGAAACAAAGAAAACGAGCCAAGACAATCGAGGGAAACTGTTTGTAAACTAAAGATTCCATGTATCCGTGAATTCTAAAGTAAATGCCAACAGCTAGGTGCGTTTTGTTAGAAAAGCCCAAAAATATATATATTCCTAATACAGACAACTAGAAAATCGAGAGAAACGTTGCGTGTGTAAACTAAACATGCCATCAGCTCACAAAGCCAACAAGAGCGGCCGGGAAACACAAGTACGGCCGGCCACATAATTAGGGGAGGAGAAGCCGCACAGCACACGATGCGAGAAGCCCTTTGATGTGCTGTGCGGCCGCGTTGCGCGCTCTGTGCTGGGGGAGGGGGGAGGGCCATTAGCCTGAACTCGCGGCAAGATCAAACGAAGGGTGGGAGGGACATTGAGGAACAGGAACAGATGGCCATGAAAGTGTATGGGCCAAAAGCGCGTGCCTGTACGTGCACTCGAAGAAAACGCCACGAAAAAAGCGGTGGTTTCACGATCATTTCGAGCACTTGAATTCTCGCCATTTAAAGGCGAGCCCTAAAAAGCAGCCCTTGGGGCACCCCTGTTGTCCTAGGCTGCTCTGCCACGTCCTCCTTAATGGGTGCAATGCTGGGTTCCTCCTGGTAGGAATAGTAGGCCTTGCATGACAGTACTACGCATGTCTCAAGAAAGCATTCCTAAGCAACACGGTCTCAACCACGACTTTACCCTGCAACATTTGTTGTAAAGGTATCCGTAGTAAAGATCACACCCCAGCCACCCTGCCCTGACCTCAAAGAAACAGACCCCAGGTCTGTAGTCCCCCCACCCCAGCCCTAAACACTACCCCACCCCCGTCCTGAGCCCTTATAACAGACCCCCAGTCTTGCAGTGCACCCCGCCCCAGCCCTAAAAACTTCAATAACCCCCGATTTAAACCCTAAAACACTGCACCAGCCCTGAAAACTGCCCTTACTTTCCCCTAGAGCACTAAAACCACCCCCTTCCCCGAGAACTACTCCACCCAAGCCCTACTGACCGAGCTGTGTCCTGTTTCCTCATCTCCCGTCCTTCCAGTTCCTCTCTCGGCCCTCTCCTGTCTTTACACAACTAGACCTCTGACTACCTTCACCACGCATATGGATGGTTAAGGAATATGTGATGTGAAGGCTAGCGGAGTTCTGCTTAAGTAAAAAAGGCATGCGTGGCTTAGCCTGCGTGGTTAATGCTGTTTTCTCTTAATAAAGCTAACAGTTTCTCAATTAAGTTTAAGCTGCCCATGACTCTCTACATGTTGTGATTGATACTGTTGCGGTACGCTGCTCTTTTTGTAGACTTGGAAGGCATAAATGTTGCCTAGTCCACCACTTAGAAAATTAACACCTGCGCCATGAAACCGCAATGATCCTTTTAAAAGTCTATCGGAGCACAACCCTTGATATTAAGACCAGGTACCACCAAAAATTACCCTTAATGACCAAAAAACCTGTGCTATCCTCCAAAGTTTGTGACCCCCACAGCTTTAAAATACAAAGGAAGCGAGAAACAAGAAAACCACCTTCATTCAACCCACCTTTTCGCCTTACCTCTATTACTACAGCCCCAACCATGCACAGTCAGAGGAGGCGGTGGGGGCTGTAAATCTTTAGACAATTTTAAAAGGAGACCGGTTAAACATACAGGCAGAGGCCCCAGCACCACGCTGCAGTGCACCAAAACTATTTGCTCGAATGAATTCTCTGGGAACCGCTGTTAAATAGGGGCAGGGCCCCTGAAAATATGTGGTGAATAAGGCAGGCCGTGGGACAGGCCTCCCATCTAACAGCCAAATATTTTTTTCCAAAGCAATCTGCTCCAATATATACTATGGATTCCAGTTCTATCCTAAAAATGTGCTGCAGAGTGCCCCAAATGCTGTACTCAAATACCCCCGTCACCACTGGAGCATCCACGCAAGGAGCGCTATAGCAGAAAATACCCTTGCGAGCTGCCAATGGATGGACCATGGGAGTGACTGACAGGTCAAACAAAAGACACCCCTTGGGGCAAATTTTGAAGTTGGGGATGCAGACTCCAAAGGTCTGTAGGAGAGAAGGCACAAAGAGACTGTTCCCTGTTGCATTAGCCTTTTTAAGGGTAGGTTGGTGCCAGCCCGTGCCAGACCCACAGCACAATGGGGGTAGTGGAATCAAGGTGGCGGGCCACATTAAAGGGAGCAGTTGCCCATTGAACCCCAACTTGGATCCCACTGCCCCACTGTGCCCTCCATATTATTGACTGTCTTCATTATTGGGGTAGTACTTTAGGACATTCTCTGTAAAGCCCAGCCCTGCACCTACACAACAAACTGTGGCCACCACATTCTTGGGTTGCCTTTTTTGGAGGGGTGGGCGGAGCATCCATATTTCCCCCTGCCACACTTCCTCTGCTGCACCACGCTCTTATTTCCTTATTTATTGTTCTTTTGCTACTTTCTGGTGGTCTCTGTGTCTGATCCACTGCTGACTTTCTAGCTGTGAGCCAGGCTGTCAGCATCCCGGCTATCAGAAAGCAGGATTTCTCTTTTTGAGGGGGAAAAGTAACATGATTATAACGAAAACAATTACCTCCTTTCATATTCCCCAACTCTCTCTTTTCATTTCCCAATATCTGTGTTTCCATACTGTCTCTTTTCACTATCACCTGCCAGTGTTCCACAATTGTCTCATTTTATTCAATTTTATTTTTTCTATACACAGGACAGGGTGATCACGAGCGGGTGAATATAACACATTCGCATCCAGTGATTCAGATTCGCACCCTATGAGTGAGACTTTGCTTCATGGTGGAACAAGTAACATTTTGCTCCAAGAAGAGACTTCTAATCTCAGTGAGTGAGACACTACTCCTGCAAAAAAAAATGTTTTAAACTATGCATAAAAACATGCATGATATCCTCATCCAAGGAAGAAGGTGATCTAATCCAAGTCCAGGAGGGTTGGTCTAAGTATTAAACCTAATTGTTTCATTTCTGAGAAGATGCTCTAAGGGCATACATTAATTCACTCACTGTGCATGTGGGTCTTACACCAACTGGGTCAGATGGTACACCAAGAAGTGACAATTACAATAAGACATTGTGAAAACGCGAGATTCACCTTCAATGAGTGAGAATGTGTGTCAAGGTGTAAGACACACACTTTATACTTCAGGATCCACTTGTTTCTTTCTGATATTGTTTTGTTTTATAGGAAAATTATACATTAACACAAGGAATCTAATAACAAAGAATTTATTCGACTGCTTTATGTTACAATGTTATCCCATGCCATTACAACTACCCTACTAGGAAATACAACATTCTATTATAGCCTTAAAGCCAGATGTAGAGGGCGCTACCTGTCAATAAAGACCCACTAGAGCGTTCAGCGCGCTCCCCTAACAAGGGAGCAGGCCTCTAATGGCTGGTAGAGCATCAGTTAATCAATAAATCAATCACTCAGGGGTTTATAAAGCGCGGTTCTCACCCATGAGGGTTTCAAGGCGCTGGGGTGGCAGGGCGGTGCTGGGGGGGTTGGAGCTCCGGATCAAAGAGCCAGGTCTTTAGGCTCTTCCTGAAGGTGTGCAGAGTGGGGGAGCATCTGATGTTGACTGGGAGCTCGTACCAGGTCTTTGCTGCAATGTAGGAGAAGGCTCTTCCACCTGCTCTGGTTCTGCGGATGCGTGGGGTCTCTGCCAGCGGGAGGTCGACAGTGCAGAGGTTCCTTTTGGTTACATGGAAGGAGACTCTTTTGTTGAGGTAAATGGGTCCGATGTTGTGGGGGGATTTGCTGGCGAGGGTGAGTAGTTTGAAGGTTACTCTCTTCTCGATGGGGAGCCAGTGGAGATCTCGTAGCTGCTGGGTCATGTGCTCGTGTCGCGCAGGTTCCGAGGACAAGTCTGGCTGCGGTGTTCTGGATGGTTTGGAGCTTGTGTAGCAGGGGTGTTAATTCCGGCGTAGAGGGTGTTACTGTAGTACAGTGTGCTGGTTATGTGGGCGTCTGTTTTTCTGCATTCGGGGGACCCACTAGTAGGACTTGTGGAGGATGTGGAGGGAGTTGTAACAGCATGCTACGGAGGGTCCAAGGCTGTTAGAACATTCTGCCCTTAGAGGGCAGAATGTTGAAATTTGTAAAAACTGAGGCCTCTCAGAACCCAAGGGGGTCTAAATCCCCTTGGGCTCAGAGAGGCCTCTGTTTACAGCAACAGCTGTGAAATAAAAAAAAACATTGTAATGTTGGTCAATGGTCTTTACCTATCCATTAGAAGCCTGGAGCACTCAATCGTCCTCAATGGAACTCAACATTCCACTGTTCTAGTACCATATCTATCTGTAATGTAGCACCATAGAGAAACAAGGGACCAGCAATTCATCAGCCATTATAATCCTCTCTATAAATTGTGAGACAATCTCGATAGATTGTAGATTGCTGCCGTATCTGGATTGAGAGATTGGTGGTAAACATTTTACATTGTCCTCCTACACATTTGCGAACATTGGCGATGTATGCATGAGGAAACTTTCAGAATGTCAGAAAACTGGTAAATGGTGCACAGACACAGATTCCTGAGGCTGTCGACCATTCAGGGGACTGAACTCTTAATCAGTGGAGTATCCACTGCACTCCATAATATCTGCCATTTTTGACATGATGATGCACAAAGGCCGGCGTGGTATAAAGATTTCATAACCAGGCAAAAAGTAGATTACTCTGTACTTTTTGTTTTGTAGTGTTTATTTGCAAAATTGTGTACAAAACGCTTATATCAAAATACAGCACACAAAATAATGAAACTGGCAAATTGTCTCACAGCCATACAATGCCTATAATGTCAGAGTAGAATCCAAAGGTACCTCACTCAACATCACCTGTTATGGGCTGCAGAAAGAGCACACAAATAAATGTGGTAAGATATTACTGCAGTTGTGTAAAACAGATATTTTCCATATATCCTCTAGAAGGGTACACTTTGTTAAACGCTGATGTGAATAGTATAAAGTAAAAAAGAAGAAATTGCATTCTTTTTTTCTCTTTACAAGATGAGGATTGTACAGTCATCTAAGTTTGACAGAATTTCTTATAGATAAAAATAAGATAAACTTTGTTTCCTCCAAGTCCTTTTACTTTGCACTGAAATACATTAATAAAGTAAAACCTTTGACCAAAGAGAATCTCTTCGGCGATGAGAGTATTTGATCAAATGCCGGTGCCTAGTTATTATTTGTTGCAGGAGGTATGTGCAAGCAGGGCTTTCCCATAAATCCTACCAACAAATATTTCTGCAAGTACATATAAATATAAATGTAGATATAAATACAATATCAAAATAAAATTCACTTTCAATAATTTAAATATAAATATAATGCATTTACAAGCAAGTGCTCGACCTAGAAAAAAAATCCTTAACTCTTTGGAACATAATCTGAAATTGATTCATTGTGGTTATTACGATTGTATTAAAGATGGTGGGGCAGCGCGCTAACAAATAGCATGATTTAGATTGTGCACGGTAGCGCCTGCTAGGCCTCCAGATGTGTCTTGCTAACTTTCCTTCTCTGTGTGTTCAATGTCTCTCCCTTTGGTTTTATAAGCCACCAGGAAAGATAGGAGGTTGTTGACTCCTGTAAGCCTGTTTGACCCCAGCAACAGGATTTGTAGGTGAAAGGTCGCTCTCTTCAGGTGAACTGTGTTATATGTCAGCGATCACTCGGTTCAGAACAGTATTGATCCTCTTGGTCAGAGTCTACACAGGTTACGTGGCAATGTCAATTTCAGGGTTAGACATAACTAAGTGCTAATTAACACATTGTTTACGTGAGAATAGTCAATACCAAGTGGGGTGGAAAACTTTGCATGGAAGGCGCTGTAAGAGGGTAAACGAAGTAATGGGATTGCAGTGCATTTTTGATTCCTAAAGAAATGCATGCACAGCAGATATGCTGCTCACAGGTAGGATGCCTGTCTCTTGTTACCCAACCTCATTCGATTACTGTAATGGCTGGCATGGGTCATCGCAGAGTTGTGCTGGCACACCTCTGGCTATTTTGAGGATTATTGGTCTTGTTGAGATTCTTGCTCAATTTTCTTGCATAAGTAACCATGTCTCCTCGAGATGCTTGTCCATGTGTAGGCTGCCAGCTAGATAGGCGCAATTGCAAGTTGCCTACAAAACACATCCAGCGGCGGATGGATTTCTCACAGATGGGCACCTTACTGATGAATCTTGAGTTATTTTAGATCTTGGTTTCCCAAAAAAACTGCAAACAAGTCAATGGGAAGGGCCCTGGAATTGAGGTGGGATTTACCTAACAGAGCAATGTGTTTTCACCACTGAAGGTAATTAAATAGGGTAAGAGTGGCACCTTTTCATTACAGTGCTTAAATACAGCATAAAAGGATAGAAGCGCTACAGATGAGACAAGTTACTTTTTGTGCCAGTTTACCTAAAGCGTTGTTTACGGTTTCATAGGCAACATCTCTAGAAGGATGCAGTTAGATGAGAAACTCTTCAAAGGAGGCCTGGGTTACCTGAAGGTGCACCGTTTGTCATCTATGGAAAGAGGTGCAAATACTTCCGAATGCCACAGGGGTAGGGATGCAACACATCAGAAGAGCCCATCCGAGAAGTGCTGACTTCTCCGAGAGCAAAGATGAAGGTAGGGACTTAACATTTGGCAGCACTTCAGAATAAGGGACAAAGCATATGGGTTTGTCAGCTGTCCACGCCTATTTTAAACTTATAAAGATAATAGGAAGGCTTGGGATATTTTTTCATACATAACTCTATAGAGAATAAGTAAACTAGTGAGAGGACTGTGTGATCAACATTTCTGTATGGATTAATTATAAGGACTACGAAGCACCAAAAATGTGCCTTTATGAAGAGGAAGTATGATGCCATACTCCCTGGTGTGTCCGTGAATCTATACAACACCTTAGTCACTAACCCTCTATACATAATTTAAAGTAAAGTAAAGTCCAGATTTGTAAAGCGCACAATCACCCGTAAGGGTCTCTAGGCGCTGGGGGCCGTCGGGAAGATTAAGCGAGCTATTGCCCAGAGTCACATGGTGCTGGGCTAACCTGCCGCTGGAGCCGGGGATCGAACCGTGGTCCCCAGATTCCAGCGTCAGTCGCCCTGGCCGCGGCGCCACAATTAGATTACATAATAAAAAAATTAAAGCTGCCCCATTTCTGGTAACCTTATTAAGTTTCATGCTACACAAACACAAGTGGACTGAATTCTCAGAGCACAATTATGAATTTTCTCGTTCTAGTAAAGATTTTTAGAAAGCCTAAATTTCTAAATTTAAAACATTTTGAAATTTTAAGCATTCACAATTTTTTCTTTAACCCAGCAGGAGGAGGTTGTTATTCTTTATGACAGTTTTTTCTTACAATCGTACCTGCTGCACCGTGTTCCTTTTCTGCAATAGTCACAAATATGGACTATCAATCATAGTTTTTCTTTTTTTGATAAAAAAAATATATATAAACAGCACTGGGGTCAGTAGAACTGAATGTAAATCCGTTGTTGTCCAATGTTTAGACTGAACCATGAAAGATTAGAATTTATATTTCTTTCAGGAACTGGGATGACCAAAGCCAAATGCGATGTCCATACTCTGAAGGTCTTTCAGTGGGTTTTCTTCTGGAAAAATGTCTGAAGTGAATTTTTCATCCACGGGTTCTATTATTTCCAGGGGCTCGTTGTTTCTTAGTAGTAGGAAGTGCGACAGTGGGAAGAAGCACTTTCCTACGCAGAGCCACCTCTCTCTGTCCTTGGCCAGCGACACGGCCATGCCATGCTTCTTGGACGTATAGACGTTGTATCCATCAGGCTGTATCTTCTCTTCGTAGGAACAGTCATCTGCTGAGTAGCTATCCTGAAAGGAAAGAAGACAGTGTTACAGTTGATGACACCAATCCAGGACTATGGCTTTTACCTAAACACTCACAGCTAAGTTTCAGCACTGTTGTTATATCACTCAGGTTTATCCTTAAGGTTTATCTTGGTGAAATATAGGTATTATGTCATTATGTGACTACAATTTCACTGTGAGGAAAGAGGGTATGTAGTTCCTCAGGGTCTGAGTAAATAAACGTGGGGATGCAGGTGACAGTGTAGATAGTTAATTCTTGTCCTGATGAAGTGCCTTGATCCTACTGACGCATAGAACACGAAACATGTTGACCTTTAGAGAGTAGAGCATACACAGCTAGAAACCTTATATCTAGTACACTGCCACTCTTCCTGTTTTTACTCATGCAGTTTACCTTACAGAATAAATCATCACAAGTACTAACTGACCTGTTTTAATCCACCCACTTCACATCTACACACACACTAGGCACCTCAACCCCTCTGCACCCAACGGCAGGAACAAAAGATCCCCGCCAAAGAGCCCAGTACTGGGTGCCCGTCAGGTTTTGCAGTGTCGACCTGACGTGAGGCAGGCTCATATGATGAAGAATGACACCTAGCTTGCTAGGTGTGTGAGAGCCCTAGTTCCAACAAGGGATATTCCCCCCTTTCCTACTCCAGGTGGGACGACCATTCCTTGTTGTTACTCCCACCTCCATCCCCACTTTTTTTTACTCAGACGCTGAGGAACTTCATACCCTCTTTGCTCACTGTCTCTGTGGGGCATGTATGCTGGACCACTTTAAACTTGCCCCTCTGTCCCTGTTGCTTGGTTCATTCACTACAATTTCACTACCATGGTCCACATGGAAAGCATTTAACAATACCAAACTTGAGATCTGAGCGGTCCATCCGCAGGAAATGTAACTATTTGGGCAGGTTCTGTTGATGTTTGTCTGGCTAAAGTCAAAAGGCGTCTTTCTTTGGTGTTTATATGAGTTTTGGGCTATTAAGTGCAGCATTACCCAGGGATATTCCACAATTAGCACCCTCTTCAATGGCGCCTTGATATTTATGCCCATCTGATTACGTGCAGCGGTTGATAATTTATCACGTCGCAGAGGATACCCAGTGCCACCCAGAGTCATCGGAATACTTGGAGTTATCTGAGGGTAATGGCATTTTGCTCCAAAAAATGCATGTCAGTAATGTGGGACAGAACAGATGTAAGCTTCACAATAAGAAAACTGAAATGGTGGGTTTGGGGGCAGACGCTGAGAATCGGATGCTGCATTCTGAACCGTAACTATGACCAACTGCCCTGTACAGGAAGGAGATAAAAATCTATTGTTCGTTTGGTTTGATAATACTTTCTTCTTTGAACGTCAGGTGAATGTCATTCTTTATCTACCTAACGTCCTAAACCTTATACACCCTTCTTTGCACTTGAGTGACAACCAACAGTGACTATTGATAATATTGTATTTTCCTACCCTTATTCTACAAGGTGCTATAAAATGCAAGTAGTAGATATACTATTTAACTTTTGTGATCATGTAAGACAAATGAGAGAATGTCAACACCTACTCTACTCTCTTTGTCTGCAATATTTCATCCATCCTTTTATTTTAGACCTGATTTAAGGTTCAATAGTTGCCTAGGCTGTTGCCATCAACTAAAGCTGTTGGCAGTACTTTAATTGAGACAATGGCTGCAGGCAGGGCTCATTGGCACTCTTTCTTGGGGACTGGAACTTAGTTTACAATATCAGATTTTGACACAGACAGAAAGAGAGAAAGGCAGAAAGGGGGAAAAAGGAGGAAGACAGAGACAGAAAAAATGACTTAGGAGGAATCCAGGAAGAAAAATAGCTGCATGAGAGAGATGACAGTGCCGGGAGGGAATGGTGGTGGAAAAAGTGAAATGGGATGGAATCAAGACAAGAAAACTTCGGCATTAGACAACCCCGACATTCACAGTGGTGACGACGGGCTCCTGAGAAATACTATGGACCATGGCACTGGTAGTTGTTGCAAAAAGGGTCTTAGAAGTGCCTTTCTAAAACACGTAAGCGCAGGTTTACTAACACATTCTGCTAGATTTGCAACTATTAAGTTTAGTTTCCTAAAACTAGTTTTGCACTCGAAAGTAGCCCTGAAGTAACAAAAAGTACTACTTTGCTCTACTGTGCTTCTTGGGGGTATATCAAGAGTGGTTCATGGACGTTCCCATGCACCCAACCATGGATTTTGAAGTCAATCCCTACCTGCTAACATTGGTAGACAGGGATTTGCATTAAAAAACTATATGCCCGTTACGCCTGCCTCATGGAGGCAGGCGTAACAACGTAGAAACAATGTCCTTCTCCAGTATTTTCCACATATGCAGTGTGCTGTACTCTACAGGACTCATACTAACTCAGAGAGGTATTTGCTTATTTTAGCTTGATGCATTCTAAATAAATTATTTCAAGCATTTTTGGAGTTGGCGTTAATGTATGGAAGGAGTGCACGTTGTGCTTAGGTGCACGACGAGTGTCAAGTATTAAATAATGTCTAGGAGTAGCATTCTGTACTGGAAAGTTACTCTTTCGGTACAAAACATATGCTAGACTTCAAGGACACACTCTTGCACTTTGGGGCAAGCGTGTGTACGTTGCCCAAGGCAACCAAAGGTGCAAAGGGGAAAGAGAAACAGCGCTACATGTTGGTATGATATGGCACAGTACTGCTCTCTGCCTTTGACACAACGCAGAGCAGTGCAGCAACTTTGGGCTCTGCTCTGCGTTGCATCACTTTTGTGTACATTTGGGCTTTAGTACTCACCGTCAGCACCTGAACTGAATACCTTAAAAAACCCCTTTAGTAGTCCCGATTCCTGTAATGAGCGCTTTGAGTCTCATGTATCAGTGGAATACGCTACACGACAGTATAGGTAATTGTTTCTTTACGACTGTTTTAGTTCCTTGAGTGGAATCGTAGCAATTGCCCAGGACCCCACGCGCATTGTGTGGCAGAGCGGGGATTTGACCGGGAATGAGCGCCTGTCCTGCTATTCACCCCAGCACCGCTATCACGAGACTGCCATTCAAAAGACAAAGCAATGCCACACACCTCTTGTGCAAGGCGGAGAGCAGTGGCCGCCACATAGTGATGGCTTTATGACACCCTCGTACCTGCTGTTTAATCTCCCTTCCAGCTGCAGTGTTATTTTTGGCTCAGCCAGCGGAGGTGAATGAACTCCGGGTTAGTGGAGGCGAAATGCTGATTATGTCTAGCGAGGGCCTTTGATGATAAAAGAAAAACCTGCTCAGGAAACCCCGCCTCTGGATGACAACGGGTCCAACTCGCCGTGCCTTTTTTAAAGAGCCCATGCCATGAGCGAGTTAAAAGGATCCCCCCCCACCTCAGGGGCACCCTTAATCCCCCCCACTTAAAGTAAAACAGGGGCTGGGGCTTGGAATATGCCCCTCTCTGGTTTCTTTTATGAAAGGTTTAGTGGCTGAAAAGAAAACCTAACAACCAGTGCTCTGTAGGAAGTGTTTACCTGTCAGAAGCAGGGTTTATTGTTTGTGTGCAGAGTTCCCACACACACATAACCCCACCTCTCAACAGGCCACACTCCTTGACCCTTTTCAGCAGAAAAGGATATGTACATTTCAGAAGACAGCTATGGGCATAGCAGGATAGACAGAGCCTCAGACGTCCCTAGTGCAGCAGGTGCAGTGGCACCGTATGCCGGAGGTATGAGATTCCCACTGTTCCTATTATGACTATCAAGTACTACTCCTCCCAGCATGGGCTGGGGGCAGGAAAGCTCATTTTCCCTGCTCACATTAAAGCCTGTTGCACCTTTGCTATGCCACAAAGTATGGCTAAGACCTGTCCCGCCAGCCACCATGATACAGCCGTAAATGTATTTTGCTACAAAAAATTGGGGGCCTCATTTTTGAGAATTGACGCATCGCTGCGTGAAAGCAGTGATGCGTCACTTTTCAGTGCGCACTCCTTGCGACATACCTGATGCGTCATATTTAATGTATGACGCATCATGTCGCAAGGAGTTACAGATACGTCAGTATTTCTGACGTATTTGTATGGCGCAAAAGTGACGCATTGCCGGAGTGTGTCACAAAAGTGACGCAACTCCAGCAATACGTCCTTTCACATGGGGAAAGCCCCATGTGAAAGGGCCTGCGTCAGTCTTACGCCTGCTGTGAGGCAGGCGCAAGATTTTGGCGCAACAGCATCCTAGAAGTGACGCAGTGAAATCTCATAGATTTGACTGCGTCACTTCTACGAGGCTTTTTGCGGAGGTACGCCCAGCCTGCATACATTATACCTGACGCAGGTGTAATGTAGCACAGGGGTTTACAAAGTGACGCATCTGCTTAGATGCGTCACTTTGTAAATAGTGCGCAACAGAAGGCATGTTTTACGCTGCCGATGCGTCACAAAAAGTGACGCATACGAAGCGTAAAACTGACGCAAGGCCTCATAAATGAGGCCCCTGGGCATTTATGGCATCCAAGGATCCGAGGGGCAAAACTGATTTTGATTTTAAATTTGATGTTTTTTCAAAACATACTATGAAATTTGCTGAAGTTTAGCTGAAATACAGAAATGTTAAAAATACAATGATTTTCTATTTTATCTTTATTTTTATGTCCTGAAGAGACGTTCACTAATAAATTGGCAAATTAGAAATATGTTTGGTTTCAAGCTGTTCACTCACAGCAGATTTGCCCCCCATTATCTTTGCCTCTTCCACTGAATATGTCTTAGAGTTTTCTAGAGATTATAGTCACTATGTTTAGGGTAGAAACTAACCATAGATATTAGGTACGTCCCATTAAAATTAAGTAGCCCCACTCAACAATGTCACCACCCTCTAATGGCTGTTTGACTTCTCCTATGGTAATCCACCAGAACCAAGGAAAAAATTGTGTTGGGCCATAATATCGAGGCAGGCAAATGGAAAACAAAAATATTGTTAAGTTAAGTAAATGTAGGTCAGTAACGGTTTACTATTCTACACATATATGTTTCGTAACTCTCTCTCTCTCTCTCTCTATATATATATATATATATATATATATATATATATATATATATATGTGTGTGTGTGTGTGTATAAATATATATAAATCTTTATATATATATATATATATATTTATATATATATTATATATATATGTATATATATATATACATATATATATCTCATCAGGGTACATAGATGTGGAGTTAAGAGTAGTAAATATATCATCACCTAAATGCACTTACCTTCACAATATTTTGGTTTGCAATGAAAAGGGATTGGATATTTTGGCCCCACAATCTGTTTTCATTTGAAATCATTTGCTGCCTACCTTAGTGTAGCATATCTTATTCTTTTCAATGCAGTCTTAAACCCAACAAACACTGCGATGCATTGACGTCTTGGAAATGCAACTCACCTGCCCCCGAAGCTTCCCGTCGCTGTCCATGCAGAGGTACCGGGAGTTCTGGTAACTCTTCAGAACAACAGAGTTTGCGGCCACTGCTCTGATTTCTAGCAAAGCTGCAAAAAACACGGGTATAACTGAGCTTAAAACAGCTTTATGTAGCAAACTACAAAAATAAACTCATGATCTATTCAACTAAAGATAAAATAATCCCCATAAACAGAAAATGAAAAGCACTTCGTCCTATAGCCTCCCCGCTACCCAATAGGTGTCTCCATGAGGGTTGGCCATACATTTTTCAAAATGGTTCATGCACAACAATGCCTATTACATATGTGATAGTTCAGCTGGAGTTAGGTGTAACACTTTAAGAATTCTCATAATTCATTAGTAAACTACACAAATAATGGCCACAAAATATGTTGCACTTTCTTTCTCCAGCTCCTGTGCTGAGGGCTCTTTTCCCTTTAGATTACAGTTTTTTATATTTTGTGAATAAAATCAAGCCAGTTTGGGAATCTTTCTGTGCCACGACTGCCAGTGAGAGAATCACCAATGATTCTCTCTCCCATGGACTACAGGGCTTGTTTACCTCTCAACATCTTGAGAGAGCTCTTTCCAGTGTATAGTGCACAAAATAGTATCACTACAGGTTCCCTGGGTATTTTGACTCAAAACATTGACCTTGATTCTCCCAGACGTCTAATGATTGCTACATCCTCTTAGTATGTGGACTAAGGACCCTCCTCTAGCAGTGCTTGTGCCTACCCTTTTAATATTCATGTAGTTTAGTCTGAATTAGGTACCAATACTGTGAGAATTCATGCAGGGTTCCTTATGGGTTTATGCATGCTAAGTTATGCATATTTTTCATAACGGTACCATTCCAGTGTATGCTATGAATGGGCACTTAACCCCTTTGATGCGGATGACAAAGCCAGTTCGTCATGGGCGTTACCGGCGCTACGCGGATGACGAGCTGGCTTTGTCACAAACCGCGCGTTTTTCAAAATTCAGCGCACAGCGGGAAAACCCGCTAGCGCAGTAGCGGTTAAGTTGCCACATTCAAAAAACAGAAAGTTATAGCAAGAGTCAGACAAACAAAGGATAAGTGAAAGTGATTATTTTGACCTTGCACAGCTAATATTCTGGACGGCTATTTAGGTATTGTCGTTCATTACAGAATATTTATTGTTTGAAATTTTAAAATTGGTCAGCGTGTTACATCACAATATGACTCCCTTCGGTTAAATGAGCAATGAGTTATCCTTTCATGTAAAAAAAAGTGTTCCATTTACAAAAAAAAAAAAATTTACAAAAAATAAGTGTTCCAATCTATATTATTAATTGTGTTTTTTTTTCCTCTGGTTCTTTTTTCATTTTTCTCTTTTCCTTTTCTTGTTTGACTCTTGCTGAAACGTTATGCTTTGTGCACGTGAGTTTAGTAATTCTCAATTGTAGCACTTTTTTACAATTATTCTAGCCCTTAAGAAGCTACTTTCTATATTTAATTTTTGAAAAACACCTGTTGTTATGAGGTTTCTCCATGCGTTTATAAAATATTGATGAATATCAATATGTTTGTTAAAATTAGCCCTCAGCCGCAAGGCAGCTTTTTCAAATGTATCAGTAAATATGTCTCTGAGTTAAAATGATCAATAATATCTAGGGGAACTGCTACCACATTATTATATATTCAGTATATTGATGCCCATCTTAGACCCTTTCCCCCTTTTTGGTTGTAATACATATAATCATCTCAGTCCATTGCCCATGCTAGGTGGCACACCCTGGTAAATTTCAATCAAATTTGGAAATATCAATAGCTCAATAATTTAGAGCAGGTTTGCAATGTATGCCTATTTACTACCCCCCCCCCCCCCACACACTTGGCCTAAAATCAGCCAAGCATTTTATAATAACCACAAATATTGCCTTTTGATCACGTGGCCCTATTCTTGGCCCCGCCCACTTACTGTGAGTGCTGCGGCTCCTGACCCTCTCCACTTCCCCTTCTTCACTGATGCGCAGGAAGTAGCTGCTCTGGCCGTGCCGCCTGGACGCGAGCAGGTGGCGCACGCGGATGGTCTCGTCCCACTCGTAGCTCACGTGCGGCCCGGCGTCGAAGAGCGGCCGGGCCTGGAGCAGAAGGGCCAGGCAGAGCTGGGCCAGGGCCAGGCACGAGCTGCGCTCGAGCAGGCGCCTCCAGCACATCTTCCCAGGGGGCTGAAGTGGTCGGACTGAGGCGCGCGCACAGGCTCTCCAAAGCAGCCGTGGAAGGCGAGGATGAGCCGCCAGAGCGCGAGGGCTGTAGTAAATAGAAGCAGCTCCCATGCGCGCTTTTATAGGCCTCTTATCAGCAGCGTTGATAAGGCTGATTCCGGCGGCTCTGCACACCTCTTACCTCAGCACCAACCGACCCAGTGGGATAGTAGTCACCATTACATCACCGCAGGAGGCAACGCACCCATGCAGCATTTCTCAACTCAAACACAGCAGGTGGGCACGTGTTTGCTCTACTCCCGAGTCCCGACACGTTTTTTTCTTCAAATAGTCAATAGATTGGTCAGAGGCTGCAGTACATCTGTTTGTCCTGGAAAAGGCCCAGCATTTTTGGTGTTAATGTGGAAAAGTACATTTTAAGGAGTCCAAAGCATTAGCAACCGCCTCTCCTCTGCAGCACAATCAGTGTGTACTTTATAGGTTTGGATTAGGAATGCAAAGCACTTGGAAACTCCTCTACCCTCCTCAGTGTTAAATTTACAGGCGTGGATAGGAGAAGTTCAAGGCATTAGCAAACTATTATCCTGTGCAGCAAAATCAGTGTGAACTTTACAGCCGTGGATTGTAGAAGTTCATATGAGTAGGGGGCAGATCTACAAGAAACTGACACAGCGTGGTGCCGCAAGTAATTTGGCTGTGCCGTGCTGCGTTAGTTTAGAAGCACAGGCATGTGACATATTTTCAACAATATGTAGCATCTCTGTGCTTCCCCTTGCGCTGGCCCACAAACTGCAGCCATGCGCTGGCGAAGGCACCATGGTGCAAGGGTGCTTGCATCATGGGTAGATTGTTTTGTACAGGAAGGGGCACCTTCCTGCACAAAAACAATCAATGCACCTTGCTACGCCAATCTGGAAATGCATCAGTGGACATGGGTGTTGTGTGGGAACATCCACAGCAACACCCATATCCTGCCCCTAACATGCAAAGTGTTACGTGAACAGCGGCAATATTTACAAGCACAGGTGACTTTACCTGTGCTTGTAAATATCACTTAACAGGCAGGCTGTACCACCGGTGTGTCACGCAACGTTATGCACCGGCGGCTCATGGGGCTTGTAACTCTGCCCCTGGGAATCTCCTCTTTTCTGCAGGACACTCAGTGTGAACTTTACAGCCGTGGATTAGAGAAGTTCAAAGCACTAGGAAATTCTTCTCTTCTGAAGCACAATCAGTGTGAACTTTACAGCCATGGACTGGGAAAGTTCAAATCGTTAGGAATCTTCTCTGTTCTGCAGCACAATCAGTGTGAACTTTACAGCTGCATATTGGAGAAGTTCAAAGCACTAGTAATCTCCTCTCCTCTGCAGCACCATCAGTGTGAACTTTACTTGTGTGAATTGGAAGAGTTCAGAGCACTAGGTATCTCCTCTCCTCTGCAGCACCATCAGTGTGTACTTTATAGGTGTAGCTTGGAGAAGTTCGTATCACTAGGTATCTCCCTTCCTCTGCAGCACCATCAGTGTGTACTTTACGGGTGTAGATTGGAGGAGTACGAAGCAATAGTAATCTCCTCTCCTCTGCAGCACAATCAGTGTGAACTTTATAGCTGCATATTGGAGAAGTTCAAAGCACTAGTAATCTCCTCTCCTCTGCAGCACCATCAGTGTATACTTTACAGCTGTGGATTGGAGAAGTACAAAGCCCTAGTAATCTCCTCTCCTCTGAAGCACAATCAGTGTGAACTTTACTTGTGTGAATTGGAAGAGTTCAAAGCACTAGTAATCTCCTCTCCTCTGAAGCACAATCAGTGTGAACTTTACTTGTGTGAATTGGAAGAGTTCAAAGCACTAGGTATCTCCTCTCCTCTGCAGCACCATCAGTGTGTACTTTATAGGTGTAGCTTGGAGAAGTTCGTATCTTTAGGTATCTCCTTTCCTCTGCAGCACCATCAGTGTGTACTTTACAGGCATTGATTCGAGGGGTTCAAAGCACTAGGAAACTCCTTTCCTCTGTAGCATAATCAGTGTGTACTTTACTTGTGTGAATTGGAAGAGTTCAAAGTACTAGGAATCTCCTCTCCTCTGCAGCACCATCACTGTGAACTTTTCAGGTGTGCATTGTAAGGAGAGTTCAAAGCACTGGGAATCTCCTCTCTTCTGTAGCACAATCAGTGTGAACTTTACAGGCCTGGAATGGAGATGTACAAAGTACTAGGAATCTCTCCTCTGAATCATAATCAAGAGTGAAATTTACAGGTGTGAGTTGGAGAACCTGAAAGCACTTGGTATCTCCGCACCTCCCCTCTGCAGCACAATCAGTGTGAACTTTACAGGCATGGATAGGAGAAGTTCATAGTATTTTGCAAACTACTCTCCTCTGCTGCAAAATCAGTGTGAACTTTCCAGGTGTGCAATGGAGGTGTTTCAAAGCACTAGGAATCTCCTTTTCTCTGCCGCACAATCAGTGTTAACTTTACAGCAGTGGATTGGAGAAGATCAAAGCACTAGGGGCCTTATTTATGAAGACCTTGCGCCGCCGGTGCGTCACTTTTTCCCATTTTAAAAGTGACGCACCGGCGGCGCAAGGCCTTCATAAATAAGGCCCTAGGAATCGCCTCTCCTCTGGATTACCATCAGTGTGTACTTTTCAGGCGTAGATTGGAGGAGTTCAAAACACTAGGGGGCAGATTTATGAAGGCCTTGCGCCGCCGGTGCGTCACTTTTTCCCATGTTAAAAGTGACGCACCGGCGGCGCAGGGCCTTCATAAATCTGCCCCATGGAATCTCCTCTCCTCTGCGCACAATCAGTGTGAACTTTATAGGTTTGAATCTAAGGAGTTCAAAGCACTCAAAATCTCTTCTACTCCTCTCTCCTCAGTAGCACAATCAGTTTGAACTTTCCAGGTGTGTATTGGAGGAGTTCATAGCACTAGGAATCTCCTCTCCTCTGCAGCACAATCAGTGTGAACATTACAGCTGTAGATTGGAAGAGTTCAAGCAATAACAACTACTCTCCTCTGCAGCAAAATAAGTGTGAACAATTTAAGGGTCATATTTGCAAGCCGTTAGTGCCACTGGAGCATCACTTTTTTTGAGCACCGATGGTGCAGCACCATTTTTCATATTTACAATGTGGCGCCGAAGCCGCTTTGCATGGCTTAACACAACCTTGTAAATATGTCTCTTTCCACTGCAGTCCTCTGCGGCAAAGGGCAGTGCAATGGGTGTTGCTGTGGGTGTATCATCGCAACACCCATTGCTTTTTGATGCTTCCAGAGATCAAAAAGGCTGCGGCAGTGCCGAAAACAAACGCTATGGGATACCAGGCATTGGAATGGTGGAATGAGGAGAAATTATTAATTTCTCCTCATTTTTCTTCTTTCTGTGCTGCATTCTGCAGCACACATAAAAGGTGCAAATCGCTGGTATTGATTGTTTATGCGCAGGAAGGTGTTTTTGCACATAAACAATCTTCCCTGTAGCGCAAGCGCCCTTTCAACATGGCCGCACGGTGCCTGCGCTGGCGCTAGACAGCTTTTTTTGAACCAGCACTAGGGGAAAGATAGGGGTGCACCATATTCTTGTGAATACGGCGCATCCCAGCATTTCAAAAATGTCAAAGCACGTTGCTGAACAGTTTGGCACAACTATGTGCTGCGACATTTCATTCTGAATATGCCACTCAGTTGTTTTGGAGCAAAGTCAAAAAGGCATACAAGATTACATAAAGAGTACTACTTTATATACTCCAAAGTACCTTGCAAAATGGCCCCCATAACTGTTCTTAAAACATTAGAATGAAGGTTTTCTAGGTGTGAGATTTATAAAGAGCTTGTAAAATCTCGAATGCCACAACCTACACTAAAACAGGTTCAGAATATTCAAAGATTAGAGACAAATAAAAACAGGCGATTGCTGTTTATGAAAGTAGTTGACCTTTCCTCTACTTAACTGGTGAACACTGGGTCATGTTTAAGCCATTAGCTGCTTCCGTTACTAATGCAGCCGCCTTGATAAGTGAAAAAGGTGTAATAAATGCCCCGATGGCGGTATAGTCACACCCTGTGCTCGAGGTTACCCCACAATGAGCGCATAAACACAGCAGGCCAATGACCCAGCGGATAATACCCACCCTCCAGGTCACCCGGTGGTTTGTAAATAGACGTGCCCCTAAAATCAATACTCATTCAACCCGGCAATTCAGAGCTGGTGACCTGTACTCTGCAGAAAAAATACACTGGAAGGAGCGTCGGAGTGCGGCCTAGGTCACCTCGCTAACGAGAGATATTAATCACATTACTGATACAATTATGTTAAGGTATTTAGACGTAAAATGATACAGGTAGAAGCACACTTTCCCTAATTTCCAACCCATACTATCAGCCACCTCGTCCTGTTCATTTTCTCTTTTAGGAATTCTGTACACATGGAAGTGCCAAGGTTGGCCAGTAAGTGGCGCTAAAAGACTGCCATACAGTGACCCTACTGACAATTTGTTCAATCCGGACGTTTTCATTCAAGCACTCGATTCTATTTGAGAAACGTTCAGCCCCAGAATTACTTAAGTGGATTTGGGCCAAGGTTGTGACACTTTTATGGCATAGCCCGACGCAAATCCTTTTTGGCATTTTAGGTAGCCATGCAAAGCCACTTTGTGGTTAAGTAAGTATAAGGAGAGGATTTAGCCACACGGTTAGGGAGGTGGAGTTCAAATCTGGTGAATCGGGGGGCATATTATCAAGACAGGAGATAAAATTATCGCTGTTTTAGCGGTAGAAAACGGACGCTAAATCGGCGAAAATGGCCTTGATAATATGCTCAATGGAATTCCAATTGAAGCCCATGTTAGATGTCCTTCACATTTAACATGGGCTACACTTGGAATTCCATAGAGCATATTATCAAGCCCATTATCGCCGTTTTAGCGGCAGTTTTCTACCACTAAAACGGAGATATTTGTATCGCCTGTCTTGATAATATGCCCCCGGGTTCGAGGCTCGGCAACGGCGCTCAGCATCCAAAGGTTCTGAGCAAATCACGTAATCTCCCGTGCCTAACAAAAATGTATGTGTCCTCATGTAATGCAAGTGGTGCTCAAGTAAGGCGCTCTAATAACTGATTTCAAGTCAAGTTCCCGCTACATAAAACTTCAGAAAGTAATATAATATGCACAACGTTTCATTACTCTGCACTGGGGTCAAGTTGCATAGGCGATTCCATCCATCTAGCCAGGGTTGTTGATGCGATCCCTGATTTACTGAAGGTGGATAAACCTGCGATTGTGCCAAAAAGCTAAGCTTCCCTGAAGCAGGCATAAAAAGGACAAAAATCTTTATTTCTCCTCATTACTTCATCTTTCTATGCATTCTGCAGCACACATAGTAAGAGGAACTTGCTGCTAAGGATTGTTTTTTTGCAGGAAGGTCCCCCTCATTGTGCGATAATCCACGTATATGCTTTGCCTACCGCCAAAAGTGTCCTGGGCAACTTTATGCAGCCCTTGTTCATGGCATGGGAGGCATCCAGGAAATCTGTGTTGGCATTATTTGGCAGGTGCCATGCATCCACATGCCAAAGGCAGGGCTCCCCTAATCTGGATTGTCAGGAGGGAGTGGCCTAGTAGCCAACGAGGAAGCATACAGGTTCCCGTTATGTGTAGCAAGTTGCATGTGTATAGCTGACGCTCATTCCAAAGGCCACGTAGCAGGTGGCTCACACCTGCCGTTATCTCCCTCGGGACTAGTGCTTTAAATGGGCCGGAACTCACGGGTACGGAGTACCAGCACTTTTTTAATTTTCGTCCATTGCGTACTGAACTACGCTAGGACAAGGAGAGTACCGGTACTCACTGGGGCCTTGCCTAGACACAGGTAGCGCTCCTCGCATTTTATCATGCCTCGGCAGCACTGTAAACACGACCGCTCTGTTTATGCAATCCTGAGGTGATCGCTCAGGTGCGCCAGAACAGCAGCTCTTGTCACCTGGACACAGCAATCTTGCCGTGCTTCCCTGCAACTCTTTCAGCAGCAATGAGGCGGCGGCAGGGTGTTTTGTTTACCCTTTGGTCCTGCATAGTAGGAGTTGAGAGTCTATCCTAAAACTAATGGATGAGGGCTTGGGACCCATTCTTCAGCGCAGTACAGCTTTTCCGCATGCCATTGTTTTGAAAGACTGCATTTTTTTTTGGTTTGGTGCATTTAAACCATTTATCTCGTATGGGAAACCATGCATAATCCAAATGCGACAGGCAGCTCCGTGGAATGCCTTAGTCTTTCAGACAGTTCTAGATTTTATCAGGTAATGCTATTGCATGCTGGGACTCGTAGTTCTCGTTTCACATTATAAGTAAGGGTTTCTAAAAATTCCAGTATGCATAGCTTTGATGGAAAAATACAGAGACGGTTTTGAACATACCCTTATTAGTAAATGCTTTATAAATGAATATTAGTGCCATAACCATTAGACAGATACCTCAAATTTTCTTACAATCTATTTGGATTTCTTGCATATAAAGTTTGGAAAGATTGAAAACCTGGCTCTGCCCCTAGTCTCACCCCACACTCCACCCCCCAATCCACCGCTCTTTCTGGTGAGTACCTGCACTTATTTTTTTCCATTTAAAGCACTGTCCGGGACTCACCGAGGAAAATAGTCTGGAGGTCAACCGATTCCTTCTTCATATTAGGAAAAAATAAAGAGTTGTTGGGAACCCATTCTGAACTGTTGTTTAAATTGCGACCAACTGGGCCAATACTATAAAAAAATAATCCTCCCACCTTCTCCCGCCACACAATTCCAATAAAGAAGAATCTATCAACCCAACATTAGCAAAAACACAGCTCAGCAGTGGAACCTCTCAATTAGGATTTGTCACTCAACAATGGTTCCCTGAGTTGACAGGCCCTGGGACAGAGATACTCTCATCTGCAAAGGACTCGAGGCATCAGTGGCCCCGCATCAGCACCTGTGCCCCGAACTGTTTGCACCAGTGGCAGAGGAGGCCAAGGAACCAAAAGTATGGACTTTCCTCTAACCAGCTTGTAACAAACAAGAGTTCCCTGTATTTATAAATGAAGAAACCCCTAGGTCAGGGAAAAAGCAATATGAAGGTATCAACCCAGGCGGTAACAAACAAAAATAAACTACGAGGTGGTAATGGGACGCAACAACCTACTTCGGTAAAGATGACAGTTTATTGTAATTTAAACAAATTATTGAGAATCAACAAATACATCCATTAAATTGACAAGGCATATACAGAATTACAAAAGACATATACTGAATTACAAATACATAAAAATAGTGAGATAAAATACAAAGAAATCAATTAAAAACACAACCATCACAGTTTCATAAAAACATAATATCATTTCTTGAATTAAGTATAAATTATGTTGTCGACGCGTGTTTCGGCGACCAGCGCCTTCTTCAAGACAACCAAATTTTTCAAATTCTTGAAAGCTAATGCATGGACACAATTTATATTCTTTGGCACAACTTCTCGTATAAGGAGAGAACTTATAACGTATTAGGATGGTGCGTGTATATTGTACAGCATCAATGGATTTTGGTTACAGTCAGGATAATCGTTATAGATTTTTTATTCTCTCAATGAATGTAGATTACGTATTAAGGTTAGCTGGCAAGCGATGTCAAATTGATAAACATACACTCTCCTGTCAATTCTTATTTGGGATAACAACGTAATTATAAAACTGATGTGCCTCGCCTCCACTGTTGCAAACTTTTCTGTTTTATCTAGCAGTTGACCGTGACCCGGACATACTGACCGAACGAGCCAGCCTCCACACACTGATCTGTCTCTTTTAAGCAGTATTGGCGCGTCTATCTTCGTGAGCCAATCAACTTTAAAACCAGCAAGAAAACAATTTCTAAAATAAATGCACACGCTCAGAGCAACGGAAAACGTTAATTCAAAGTTATTTTATATATGCCGGTTTGCAACAGTGGAGGCGAGGCACTTCAGTTTTATAATTACGTTGTTATCCCAAATAAGAATTGACAGGAGAGTGTATGTTTATCAATTTGACATCGCTTGCCAGCTAACCTTAATACGTAACCTACATTCATTGAGAGAATCAAAAATCTATAACGATTATCCTGACTGTAACCAAAATCCATTGATGCTGTACAATATACACGCACCATCCTAATACGTTATCAGTTCTCTCCTTATACGAGAAGTTGTGCCAAAGAATATAAAAAGTGTCCATGCATTAGCTCTCAAGAATTTGAAAAATTTGGTTGTCTTGAAGAAGGCGCTGGTCGCCGAAACGCGCGTCGACAACATAATTTATGCTAAATTCAAGAAATGATATTATGTTTTTATGAAACTGTGATGGTTGTGTTTTAATTGATTTCTTTGTATTTTATTTCACTATTTTTATGTATTTGTAATTCTGTATATGTCTTTTGTAATTCTGTATATGCCTTGTTAATTTAATGGATGTATTTGTTAATTCTCAATAATTTGTTTAAATTACAATAAACTGTCATCTTTACGGAAGTAGGTTGTTGCGTCCCATTACCACCTCGTGGTTTATTTTTGTTTGTTACCGCCTGGGTTGATACCTTCATATTTCTTTCCTCTAACCAGACACTCTCCTTTTGCTGCAGCCTCTGGGATGACCCCTGAGTATCCTGTGTCCCTTCTGAGTTGAGTGACACCAGGAGAGGGGGGCGGAGTTGCCCGAAACCGGTCCTAGGATGCTTGTTTCTAGCAGTTCGGACCTGGACTGTTCCCATTGGGTGCAGGGTCAGGACAGATTTGCATATGGTGGGGTCCAAACTGGAATGGCATGGTGAGCAAAAAACCTGGTTTTAGGCCCAGATCTCTGTCTGGAGTGAACGTATGACATTGTTCTGCATTCTGTCTATCAATTGTTTTTTTGTTGCATTTGTTACCCCAAGTGGGATGCATATGCCCAGACATGGGTCCCGGGCTCTCCATGTCACTGTAGTCAAGCTATCCTGGCTGACGAGGGCTGGTAGCCCGAAACCGGTCCTAGGATGCTTGTTTCCAGTCCAGTGAGGACCTGGCCTGGCAGTTTGGGTTGGACTGTTCCCATTGGGTGCAGGGTCAGGACTGTTTTGCATATGGCTGGGTCCAAACTGGAATGGCATGGTGAGCAAAAAACAATGGATTTAGGCACAGATCACTGTACTGCGGTGAATGTATGACATTGTTCTGCATTCTGTCCACCAATTGCTTTTTTTTTGCATTTGTTACCCCAAGTGGGTTTCGTATGCCCAGACATGGGTCCCGTGCTCTCCATGTCACTGGAGTCAAGCTATCCTGGCTGACGAGGGATGGAAGCCCGAAACCGGTCCTAGGATGCTTGTTTCCCGTCCAGTGAGGACCTGGCCTGCCAGTTTGGGTTGGACTGTTCCCATTGGGTGTAGGGTCAGGACTGATTGCATATGGCTGGGTCTAAACTGGAATGGCATGGTGAGCAAAAAAACGATGGATTTAGGCACAGATCTCTGTACTGGGGTGAATGTATGACATTGTTCTGCATTCTGTCCACCAATTGTTCTTTTTGCATTTGTCACTCTGAGTGGGACGGGTATGGCCAGACGTGGGTCCCATACTCTCCATGCACTGGAGTCAAGCATTCCTGACTGTAGAGGGCTGAAAGCCCAAAACCAGTCTTAGGATGCTTGTTTCCAGTCCAGGGAGGACCTGCCCTGGCAATTCGGGCTGGACAGTTCCCATTGGGTGTAGGATCAGGACTGATTTGCATATGGCTGGGTCCAAACTGGAATAGCACGGTGAGCAAAAAAACTATGGATTTAGGCCCATATCTCTGTATTGGGGTGAATGTATGACATTGTTTTACATTCTGTCCATCAATTGTTCTTATAGCATTTGTCACCCCTAGTGGGATGCATATGTCCAGACATGGGTCTCGTGCTCTCCATGCCCCTGGAGTTAAGCTATCCTGGCTGATGAGGGCTGAAAGTCCAAAACCCGTCCTAGGGAGCTAGTTTCCAGTCCAGGGAGGACCTGGCCATGACAATTCGGGCTGGACTGTTCCCATTGGGTGCAGGACTTTGCACCATATTATTTTCAATACCTGCCTTTTGAACTTGCCCCAAATTTAGTCATCACTCACAGACATAAGTGTACAACTAAGTAGGAACAGATTGAACCTTCTCAGATCATCAGGTGACTTTCATCTGGGCACAAGTCCATTGTAGTGGGGCTGCCTCATCCTATTCTCACACATTGATTGCTGCATCCAAGTCTCAAGATGAACTACCCTTACAATTTAGATTCTAAAGGAGAAATGTGAGCTTCAACACACCTCCAAACCCACCGCCAACCTTACACTAACAACAAGGAGGTAAGAAGGAGGGCTGGGGAATGGGACAATAGAAAGAAATAAAGACATAGGATTTCATTACACTGCCTGGTTGCACAGCTGGGTTTGATATAACAGGTGTTTAAATATCTAAAACCAAGAGAATACTTTTAGTGTGGCTGCGATATTGACCTTAGTATCTAACGTCTAATTTTATGAGATATACCTGTTAACACTCTACATTTAAGATGGGTGATTTCGACCGTGTGGTAGGCCTGGCTGTAATTAAACACTTTGAAATGGTTTCCAACTGGATCCTATAAATATGCCCCTGTCGTTTGAGGTAAAAACACTGATCGATATATGAGCAACGACTGGAAAACTCCACAGCAATACATTTCAGTAAGTCCCTGGTTACATTTCCCATGTTTTATTTTATTACACATTTCTTAAGTGCATTTACTTTTTTACAGATGATGTGTTTCTGTGCCTGTTGTCTGTTACTTACTGTGTACTGGGTCACATCTAGGTATCTCTAGGTGAATTAAGGTCATGGGTTCATGATGGAGCATGATTGAGAACTTTGCAACAGAGGTTGAGGGCAGTGCTGCTTTCTTACAGTGCCTGGTTTTGGGTCATAAAGGTATTCAGGCTATATGGTTATCCATTCTCTGGTCTCTTTGGAGAGCACCAAGACCAATGTTCTCATATGTGCTAATTATAAGTACTATTTTATGTGGAAGTGTGTAAGGGAGGTACACTACTGTTAAAATGTTGACAACCTTATAGGAAAAGAAAATGTGGCTTTTGGAACCGAGGAGAGAGAGTGTGCTTGACATTAAGGGGGCATGATAGAGGTGGGGTGATACGAGGAATAGCATGCAAATGGACACAGTTAAACGATAAGAAGCGAATGGAGATGATTGAGAGAAATGCATGATTTCAGAAGGATGTGAAGAGAAGAAGGGCGTAAATGCTTAAGTGAGAACGAGAGACTGCAGAGGAAAGTGGTGTGAAGAGGAGAATTCCAGTGATTGAGGCACTCTGAAGACCACTGCTCTTATAATGTTTAAATTATAGTGTCATGTATTCATTGTTGAGCCATTTTCAATTCTAATTATTCACAACTAAATCGTTGTTGTTATCCATTTACCTAGTACTGGCAACATCAGCTGACAAAGCCAATAGGTTTGTCTTTATCTAGGCATATGTTTCTTGTGTGCAGTCATAGAATTCAGTAAAAGAATACTCACAGAGAAACACCACATTACTGGTCAGCTATCAGGCTGTGGGACTATGGATATACATGCTTTGGGCCACGTTTCATGGTCCACACTCTTGGAAAGAACTTCTATTCTCATTTCTTATGCATGAACCCCCTTTTAAGCAAAATGAATCCCTCTTAGATGTGAGATCTGCAGCCTCCCTGCTCTTCTGCTCCGGATGATGCGCATGTTCAGGAGATCTGCAGTAGCAGGGGGACTCGCGGCCAAAGGCAATTCTGTTCTGCACTACATCCTGACACCCAGTTGATCACAATCTTGTTGACTGTTGCATGTTTGGGCCTTTCTCTAATAGTTTAGTAGAAGTGCTGATTTTCAGGTCTTCTCTTTGTGGAGAGTCCCAGCCGCAGCAAAAATTTATCTGGACAGAGCGCTCTTTAATTTGGTAAAGGGTTGCTCCTCCCTCGGCAGAGGCGTGTGCAGTTCCTCTCCACCTAAAGTCCCACAACATACCCCAGCGGCTCCTGGATTTGAAGGCCACCTTTCTAGATTCATGTAATCCGCAGAGGGTCAGGATTCTGCATTCCTCCAGTGCTCAACCCAGACTGGGGCAAGTGGTGAGGTTGCTTCATCCATGAGGGATACCGGTCAGTGCTGGAAAACATTCTAATTGAGGAAGAAGCGGAGAGCAGGCCTGAAACAACATTGCATCGTGTAGCGTAAAACCCTATTTTTTCTATAGCCAGGGCATGCTACTCTGTGGGATTTTTGAGCTGTTCTCACTTTATTACACACGCTTTGCCTAGATTTGCAGAGATTACTCTGCAAATCTAGGCAAAGCGTGTGTAATAAAGTGAGAACAGCTCAAAAATCCCACAGAGTAGCATGCCCTGGCTATAGAAAAAATTCTGCGTCAAATGAAAAGAGGAGAATACAATAGGCAACCTGTGAATTGACTTACATTGTGACAGGTAATACTTGTATTTTTCTCAGAAATTTCACATAAAGTAATATACTCCTAATCAGTTGTCTGCACATACAAGTTTGTCCTGTGGGTGTACCTCGACTACAAAACTCAGGCATGACACTGTAGTACATTGCTAAATTATATCAGAGTTGCACAAATAAGGCATTCAAGGGGTGTTCATGACCAATGATGTCATCAGAAGTCGATACATAGTAAATAATTCAGAGCACAATTTTTTGCTTTTTTGCATACACAGTGCTGTAGCTTTCCACATACCGTCGTATTGCACAGTTGTTCGGAAAACTTTACCTGGTTTATAAAAGATGATGCTGTTGAGCACTAGATACAATAAGAGGAACCTATCTATGTTTTTGTAATAAATAGTCACATGCATGATTATAGTGTCACCATATTTCATCCTTGGCCTTCTATTCTCATGTGTTTTGTGGTTGCACAAGTAGGCACTGGTCAGTTTGAAGTTTTACCTTTGTTTGGAAGTGATTTTAGTGAAACGCTTCAGGCTACATTCCATCATTTATCTGAACTAGAGACCAATGACCCTAATGCTGTTTGCATTCTGCCTTTTTGCCACAAACAAAAAAGATACTTGCACTTCCCGTGATTACACCAGGTACTTTGTGAGTAAATCATTACTTGAGTGAGGTTCCTTCAGGTGGAATTGATGATAGAGAAGGAAACTTCTCAGAAAAAAGAAGCATGGATATTGTCATATATTGCACTATCACCTGCACTGAACTGCATCTGTACTCCTCTAATGGAATTAGATATAAAATAAAAGACAAAAAAAACATTTGTGATCCAAATATCTTTAAAGAGAATTATTGACTTCAAGCTGGCCTACCTTTGACGGGAAACAACCTTTACAACGCAACTTTTACAACGAACTACCATTACAACGAAAGTTTTACAACGCGAAAACTTTTACAACGCATACCATTACAACGCAGGATTTTACAACGCAAGTACCTTTACAACGCATACAATTACAACGTAAGTATTGGTAAGTATATAAATATTTTTAAAATATTATATGTTTGGGTTTTTTGGAAAAGGGGTATTTTTAGGGTTCAGGGTCAGTTTTCAGTTTTTGGGTAAAGGGGTATTTTTAGGGTTCAGGGTCAGTTTTCAGTTTTTGAGTAAAGGGGTATTTTTAGGGTTCAGGGTCAGTTTTCAGTTTTTGGGTAAAGGGGTATTTTTAGGGTTCAGGGTCAGTGTTCAGTTTTTGGGTAAAGGGGTATTTTTAGGGTTCAGGGTCAGTTTTCAGTTTTTGGGTAAAGGGGTATTTTTAGGGTTCAGGGTCAGTTTTCAGTTTTTGGGTAAAGGGGTATTTTTAGGGTTCAGGGTCAGTTTTCAGTTTTTGGGTAAAGGGGTATTTTTAGGGTTCAGGGTCAGTTTTGGGTTTTTGGGCAAAGGGGTATTTTTAGGGTTCAGGGACAGTTTGGGGTTTTTGGGGTACAGGGTTAATTTGTAAAAATAAAATTATATTTAAATTAAATTAATTAAATGTAATTAAATAAAAATTAATTATATTTTAATAATTTAAATTAATTTAAATTAAAAAAAATATTTGTAGGGTTCAGGGTCAGTTTTGGGTTTTTGGGGTACAGGGTTAATTTGTAAAAATAAATTAAAATTATATTTAAATTAAATTAATTAAATAAAATTAAATAAAATTTAATTATATTTTAATAATTTTAAATAATTTATATTAAAAAAAATATTATATATTTACCAATATTTACGTTGTAATGGTATGCGTTGTAAAGGTACTTGCATTGTAAAATCCTGCATGGAATGGTATGCGTTGTAAAAGTTTTTACACCGCGCTACCATTACTACGCAGCCGTCACAACGCAAGTCGTTACAACGACTTGAGCTGGATGGCGCTATATACTAAGGAATAGTATGATTTACTATTCCAACACCTTCCCTACTGTTACGTAGGCTGGAATTGGAATAGTAAATCATACTATTCCAAAATCCAGCGCCTACAGTTCAAGTCGTTGTAACGACTTGCGTTGTGATGGATGCGTTGTAATGGTAGCACGGTGTAAAGCCTGCGTTATCATGACATACATCCGTATTGAGTTGCATAGTATTATATTATATTCAGAGCCACTGAAATGATGTCCATAATCAAAGAAGCATGAGCCCTGTGAATTCCATGGGGTCTGGATTTATTCAGAATTGGCTTGAAACTCTCAGCCAATCTTAGCCACTGGTTGTTTAAAGTTATCACCCCTTTGGCGTGTTGTTGGGTGGCGTCATCATTGCTTTTTGCACCTAGGTACTCGCTTCACTAGGTGAGTACCCGTTGATCCGAGGGAAAGTACAGGTGGGATCCTTGTGGTGTTATATCTAAAATTACCTCCTGTATCTTAGAACAAATATTTAACGAACATGAAGTATACAGAGGTAAGCTTAACAGGTGACGTGGTGATGTTTAACAGACGTGTAAATTACTCTTTACAACACAAATTGGTGGTCACCGTTGGGGGGGTCAATTCTGTATAAATCCAGACCACATGGAACCAATGTTCCCTCTAATTTTTTTCCTCTGCGTGCGGCAGTATAAGGTCTCGGTGCGCTGCAACTAAGGCTATGTGCCCCAGCTAAAGAGCAAGTGTAATTTAAATCTCTCTGCTAGTTTCACAACACTCCTCAATTTAAGGGCCCATACTTTCATCACCAATGCTTCAACAAACGTCAACATTCCATGCATCTGTGTATGACAAACGAAGCTCTCTTTTGGTTCCATAAATACAAGCATGCCACTTGGTAGGCTGTGTATTGTCTGTCTGTGCTGCTGGTAAACTGATCAAGTGTGCCATGAAAGCAATAGACACATTTTTACATTACAAGTGCTACCTCAAAACTCCACTAATTCTGCTAGCATATTCTTGTCTTTTTGGAATCTCTGGTTTAGTAAATACACTTTCTCTCTGATAGAGCTCCATTAGCTCAGTGATACTGTTTTGATGGTCAAACGGTGCAGGTAAGACAAGTAAAAAATAAAACATTTACGGCAGGTGACTACCAGAGTAAAATCTGTTAGCATAAGGTGTTCTAAAACTTCCTTGGAACATTCCAGTTTGTATTTTACTGCCACTTGGGAGTGATAATCAAACAAGGAAATCCTCTAATGTTTTAATCATAGTTTTTACAAATCATTGATCAACATGAGACCGCAATGCGTCTCCACTTCTGGTCTAAGATAATCAACCCAGTGACTCCCTGTCTGCCTGAACATAATCAGGAAAAGGAAAGTATACGTAAAGGTACATTACAAACCGTTGCCGGGCTATTTAGTTTGATGGTTTGTACTGCGGGGCGCGGTTGTGTGTTTATCACTTCCCTCTTGTAAGTTGTGATTCAGATACGTGTGTGTGTTATCATCACTCTAACAATGTTCTGCTTGTATCTGCTGGTTGTTAACCCATTGGGCGCGGTCACGATTCTGCGCCTGTGCGGCCGTTTTAATGAGTGGGCGGGTTCATGGCGGCCCCCAGCCGTCATCAGCACACGTCCACCATGATGCATGACGGACGGGGGCCGTCATCAGCATGGAAGGGGTTAAAGGTGGGGCTACCCAACTGTTGTGGTATTAGTCTTTTCTCTAAGGTGGAATTCAGAGGGTCAAATCCTCTGCCTTACAATGTCCTGAAACCTACCTTTGAACACTTGCAGAAAACAGGGGCGGACTGGCCGTAGTGGGCACCTTGGCAATTTCCCGGAGGACCGGAAGGGTGGGGGCTGATTTTTGACCACTGCTGCAAAACCGCCCCCCTGTAACAAAAGCGGCAGCGGTGCTTGACATTAGCACCCTCCCCACCCCCCTTGGCGGGCGCAACTGAGTAACAGCCCCCCTTCGCCACTGCACCCCTTTCTCCTGACCAGTTGAGAGGAATTGCCAAGTCTGCTCTCTGTCCCCAGTCCGGCCGTGGACGGTAACCAGTAGAGTAGAGAAAACCCACCAGATTCTCTCTCTCTCTCTCTCTCTCTCTCTCTTTCTCTCTCGTTAATTAGACTTTTAGCAGGTAGCCCGGTTTCCCCACGTAATTGTTTGCTTTGATGGAACGCATGTAGCCATTTTTCCTCCGTCAATGAATGAGCACATTTATAGGAACAGGAAATCTTACCATTCACTAAATATTTAAGTCGGCTGCAATTCCAAAAACATCATAACTGCCATAGTGGCAAAATTCCCTAGCAGCACACATGACTCCTACATATTCAGACACAGTGGCATACACACTTGTCTTCTTGGGGGTGAATTTGGCAAAGAATACCTGCTTGGTAAACATATGTTTCAATGTCTTGCATACTCTGGGCAAATGGTGATACATATAAGTGAGTAACCTGTTGCTTACTACCATGTAGGTGACAGCCGTGCGCTCTTACACCCTGTTGCCATACTTTAACACTAGTACCCCATGTGAGCAGCGTTACAATGCAGCGCACATCTCCGCTCGAAATGCTACAAAGGGCACCTTTGGCCTACTAAAAAGTAGGTACTTCTGCCTCCACAAGACTGGTTGGGCCTTGAAGTACTGACCGGATACCTGCTGCAGAATTGTGGCCACTTGTGCCATGTTACACTACATCGCAACTAGGAGAGGCATACCCCTGGAACTGTCTGACAGCGAGCTATAGGAATACAACAAGCCTGAGCAACCACTATAAGCAGCAGCTGGGACAAGCTCAGCAGAAGGGACACAGAGACGTGCTGCAAGAACACAGCATTATTTTTGAGGTGGGTAATGCTGAGACAAGACACTGCATGGTTTAACTGTAGCTGATGTTTTTAATGAATAACAGGTGGAAGTGTTAATGCACACATACCAGGTGCTAACTAGCAATGTGACTGTAAAAATATTACAACATGACATTGTCATTGAACTTGTATGTCAGTCAAAACAAATGGCATGATAATGGTTATATCACCATATTGGACTTTGTGTATCAACACCACACTACTTTTTGCGGTCACGCACTCCCCTACTCCTTTCTGTGGACTCTGTCATGTCCCTTGAGGAGCCTTCTGATGCTGTGGTACTCCTAGTATTGCGCCTCGTGCATTTGATTACTGGTGCCAAGAGACTACTGAGGCTGGATGCCTCCTCACTCTCCCCTCCACCACGTACATTGTTGCCCCCAGAAGAAGCCGTCTGAAATTACTCCACTGCATTGGTTACCTGGATGAGTCCCCTGGCCACATCCCCACAGCAAGGGCTCTGAGGTTCTGTAATTCTCGAGTCTGACTCCATTTTGTTCTGTGCCACCATTTTGTGTTGCCTGTAAAGGTAACCTGGCGAACGAAGTGGCCTGGCCTTCTTAGTTCATGTATACATTAACTAGGTTTCTTTTTGACTCTGAAATGTACTGTAAGAAACTGACCTCTTCACCTGAAACTGACCTCGCAAAGCCAATTTTCCTGATCGATCTGTTGGACATGGTTAACTTTTTAGTTTCCTTGCACGTGCTTTATCTTGTTCATCATCTGTTACTGTTTCTTTTTTATGTTTCTTCATTATATGGGTTATGCTTTCAATTACAGGTTTGTTCGGCTTGTGGAGATTGAATTTGGGACATTCCTAATAATTAACTTTTGGGTTGGAAACTGTAAATTGAGTTTTTGCTATGTGATACTTTGTTTGAAAATGTATCTTATTGGCTAGAATTTTGTGCAGTGGGTGTACATTTATAATGTAAATATTGGGTATAAAAGGAGACGTCTCGCCTCAGTAAAATGAGCAGTCTCCTGAGAATTTACACCGTGATGTATTTCTAGGATAACTGTTACTAGCTGCAGCTAAAAAACTTGGTCTCTGACGCCATCCAGAAGTATTCCGTGCCTTTGAATACCAAGACAGGTGAACTCGAAGATCTTAGGCGTGTCCCTGACGCCGCTGGGTTAAACCCCGGTTCTTCAACTGGCGCCCAACGTGGGGCGACTTCAGCGGTACTGGTCCAAGCCCGAAGATTGTGAGGAGCCCCGTGAGGAAAATCTGGAGGACGGCCGCCACTTCATTGACCCCTGCAATTGCGACGTGGACCGTAGGTTTTTTCTGCGAGGCTTCCCCTTTCCGACGGCTGCGAAGGACTGCTGCCCTGACTGTCGCCCTGTCTTGGACCCTCTTGTGATGATTTGTAAGGCGAGACATTAGACGGTCTTCTGGTGGCATGACAGACATTTTGGTTAAGTATAAGTGGGTCGCTCCCACGACTTTGTTTTGTTTCTAGGTTTTGATTCAGCCATTGCAACAGTCGAAGCCGAGGGGTTCGTATATTTACGAGTGTATCATTTTTGATAACCCCTTGAAGTTTGAAGCAAGACTAGCGAGCTAAAGATGCCTGGTTTTGGCAAAATTAGGAAATGGTTTTGTTGTAGTTGTAATAAGGATTCCCAATTGGGGGACTCGTGTCCGATACCTCCGGTAGAAACTCCAACCTATGAGCTCTATTCAAAGCATGGTGTGTGTCCCATTACCTTTAATGAAGTATGGGTCCGTTATACAAGGAAAGATGGTGTTTTACGATGGCCCCAACATGGTAGTTTTGAATCAGATGTCTTAGATAACCTAGAAGTTGCGCTATTTTAGAAGAAAGCCGGGCCGGCGATGTTTGAGTCTTTCCGCCTTTGGCGTAAGGAAGCCAAACAGCGAGAAATTAAGCAAGCTAAGAGAGATAGGAAGGAAAGGAATATGTCGGTAATGCAAGCAGCTAGGCAGTTTAAGGAAGATGAAGAAGAAGCGATTGAAGTGTCAGATAGACAACATTACATGGCAATCGACAAATGTTACCCGGCTTTGCCACCTCCCCTTTCAAATGTGACTGAAGACCCTGAAAAGGATCCTTTGATGTCACATTTACTGAGATTACCACCCCTTATGTGCAGGGTGCTACTGCACCTCCGTTACCTCCAGTTGTTGCACCCCTTGTTGTCGTTCAACCCCCTGTTGTTGTTCAGCCACCTGTTGCTTCACAGGTGGTACTTCCTTCCGCGGCGCAGCCCCCTCCAGGGCCGCCAGCTTTGTCACCAGCCTTGCCTCAAACTCCTTTGCCTTACACTCCTTTATCTTTGACTTCTCTTATTTCTGTCCCTACATCTCTCTTGCCTCAAAACACTTTGTCTCCTGTCCTCATGTCAACTTCTTCTCCTTCTGCTTGGCAACGAATGACTGAGACTGTCACTAGTCTTTTGTCTCCTCTCTTTGGGTCACTAAATATGACCCCTGTTTCTGAACATAAGAGAGACGGAGTCAGCTTCCTGGTCCCGAAGAGCGGGCAGTGTTAGATCTCCTTGCTCGTAGTTGGGTTTCGAATGCCTCCAAGTACGGTCCATGAGTGGTTATGGATACCTTCCTACAGTGGGAGGCACCAAAACAAAGGTATGTTTTTGATGTCATGTGTACCTTCCTTCGTCAGGAGTGGGAAGATAATGAGTTGAGTTCAACTCCATTGGAATTGATTAATGTTCAGTCTGAATTTTCTAAAGGAACGATAGTGGGTTCCGATGTTGAGGAAGCGGTAGAGACACTACTCACTTTTAGGTCTAGACTTCCACCTCAGTTATTGTTCGAACCTGACCCTTCTGTTAGGAGAAAAGTGAAGCAGTATCCTATGAGAGAGGTTCCCCCTGTATGGAGAGAAGAAGTTTTGGCTGATGCCGCTCATGGTATTGCGGCTGCACCGGCTCCTTTTCAGCGAGTGTGGGTGCATGTCCCTTGGAAGAGAGCTGAGGTCCTGGCTCTTAAGCAGACCTTGCCTGACCCCCGTAAAAATCCTACTAGTTATTACAAGGAGTTGTCTCAGACATTTGATGCATGTGTTATGAATTTAGCTGACATAGATATGTTAATGGGTAATGTAGTTCCTCAACCCTTGTGGGCGAAGATCCGTCATGAGGATCACACGTCAGAGTTAGGAGATACATGGGTTAATATTACTGCTGCAGATGGTCGGCAGGTAGAGGGTGCCAAACCTGAACCCTTAGTTGCAGAACTACCTGGTAGGATTAATAATTTAATGAAAACTATGATGCCTCCTTTGCGGGTGATTTGGGACAAGTTAGTAGCATGCAAACAAAAGAAAGTTGAGAGTGTGTTTGATTTCTTCACTAGGTTGGAGCAAACATTCATTGATCATAGTGGTCAGGGCATGAGTACAGAAGGTGGTCAGCGGTTGTTTGTAGATAAGTTTGTTTTTAATTTACTTCCTGAACTTTCTACTAAGTTAAAAGATTCTGAGAGTTCATGGGCTGTTTCTTCTTCGGCCCAGATATTGGCTACTGCACAATACTATGAGAATAGAGATAAAGATGAGAAGGATAAAGTAGAGAAGAAGACTAGAGAATTAAAAATGAAAGTTCTTCTGCAGCAGGCTTATCCGCCTCGCCCTAATCAGCGTCAGTTTCAGCAACCCCCACAGTTTCAGAAACTGTTGCAGAAGCCTGAGTCTTTTGCTTCGCGACTCCTGCTAGGCCCTAATGAGTGTGCTTATTGTAAAGAGGAAGGTCACTTCAAGAATACTTGCCCGATCTTGCAACAGCGTGCGAATGGTATGTCTGGTCTGAGAGGTCGTGGTGGTTTCCAACAAGTACCTAGGTGTAGGGGACGTGGTACGTTTCCCCAGAATGAACGTTCCTTTTCCCCTCAGAATTCTCTAAATTATTTTGACCAACAGAATGTTCCGACTGTTCAGTCCGATCAGTACTACACTGATGATTATTATGTCGGAAGTGAGAGTGCTGGTTTTAATGATAGTTAGGACAGCCATGGACAAAGGGAGGGAGTAGTGTCAGTTCCAGTAGACCAGAGTGGACCTTATGTTGAAGTGATTACATCAGGTGTGGCAGAACCTTTTCTTTTGGATACTGGTGCAGCAAAGAGTTCTATCATGCACTCTAAACTCCCTGGCGCACCCTTGTCTGGCTTGACTAATGTTTCGGTAGGATTTTCTAGCGTCCCAGTTCGTAACCCGGTTTCTTGTCCTTTGGTCCTTGTGAATTGGAGGCTCCCCTTATTCTAACGACTGGCTGTGGCGAGAATTTGTTAGGTTTGGACTTATTGAAAAGATTGCATGCGATATTACATTGTTCTCCTTTGGGAGTACATCTTACAGTGGGTAAGAAAGTGATTTCCCCAATGTATCTGTCTAAGGATCGCCTTCCACTGGAACTGTGTTCTCTCCCTGATACACTTTGGGCTACAGGTCCAAATGATGTTGGTCTCTTGCAGATTCCACCTTACGTTGTTACCCTTAAGTCGAATGCTAAATTACCACGTATTCATCAGTACAAAATTTCCAGTGATAGCGAAAGAGCTCTTTTAGCGATTATCTATGATTTGGTTGAGAAAGATGTGGTTGAAGAAACTAGAGGCAATGTGTGTAATAGTCCTGTTCTGCCTGTCCTTAAGCGTACTGACTCTTCTCAGCCACCTGTGTATCTGTTTGTGATTGACCTTTGAGAGGTCAATAAGATTGTTGTGCCACAGTTTCCTGTTGTTCCAGACATTACTGCTTTATTGACTATGATTCCTGCCTCAGCTGCTTGGTTTTCTGTTATTGATCTGAAGAACGCTTTTTTCAGTATTCCGATTGCTGAGGAAAGTAGGGATATTTTTGGCTTCTCTTAAGGAGGTTGCAGTTTCCGGTTTAAACGCGCTCCTCAAGGTTATTGTGAGAGTCCCTCCATTTATAGTCAGGCTTTGAAAACTCAGCTTGATACTTTTGCATTGCCTTCTGATGCTACTCTTATCCAGTATGTTGATGATCTGTTGGTTGCTGCTGATGGTGAAGAGATTTGTAAAGAAGTTACTCTTTCTTTGTTGCGACACCTGTCTGACCTTCATCATAAAGTGTCACCTTCGAAGTTGCAGTATTGCCGACAAGAAGTGACCTACTTAGGTCATCTCTTGTCGAAGGAGGGAAGACGATTGACCCCAGAACGTATTCAACCGATTGCCCAAATGACTGTGCCATGCACACAGAGAGAGGTGCGTGCCTTCTTAGGTATCACCTCGTATTGTAGACAGTGGATTCCGAATTTTTCTTTGTTAGCGAAACCTTTGGTGGCACTCACTCTTAAGGACACACCACACCCTCTTCCTTGGTCTGACGAATGTCAGAAGAGTTTTTCTGAATTGCGTGATGCATTGTGTTCTGCTCCGGTGTTGGGTACCCCCGACTATAGTAAACCTTTTACACTTAATGTACACGAGAGAGAAGGTTGTGCATTGTCAGTGTTTACGCAACAATTTAGAGACAAGCAGCGCCCATGTGCGTATTTTTCAGCCACTTTAGATCCGGTAGCTAGGGCATTGCCTAGTTGTCTAAGAGCTACAGCGGCAGCGGCTGTTACTATCCGACAGTCTGCTGGTTTGGTATTGAATAATACATTGATTGTGATGGTTCCACAAGCTGTGGATACCCTATTGAACAGAACAAAGACTCAACATCTTACCAGTGCACCTTTGTCAGGTTATGGGTTGACGCTTTTGGCTAGTCATGTGCACATCAAGCGGTGCAACACATTGAATACAGCTACATTGTTGCCACTTTTTGTAGAGACAGATGCTCAGGAACAGCATGACTGTTTTCTCTGGACAGAGGAGGAAACGAAGGGTAGAGTTGATCTGAAAGATACTCCTCTTTCGAATCCTGATGGTACCCTATGGGTCGATGGTTCATGCTTTAAGCTTCCGAATGGAGAGACGACTGCAGCATATGCTGTCACAACTTTGCATACGATTGTTGAAACAGCACATATTGCACAGAATTCAGCACAGGCAGCGGAGTTGATAGCATTGACTAGAGCGTCTGTGTTGTCAAAAGGAAAGAGAGTGAATGTTTTTACTGATAGCCAATATGCATTTGGCGTGGCTCACAGCTTTGGTCGTTTGTGGAAAGAGTGAGGATTTCTTACTTCTCATGGTACGAAAATTCAGCATGGACAATTAGTGAGTTAACTTCTTGAATCACTTACTTTGCCGACCCAAATTGCGATAGTAAAGTGTAGTGCGCATAAGAAGGTTACGGATGATGTGGGTCGAGGGAATGCTTTTGCAGATGAAGTAACGAGAGAAACAGCGAAAGATGTGACGAGTCGGATGTATTTTGCAGGTCCTGCCAGATGGGTTGTGGAAGGAGGAATGAGTGAAGATACAACAGAAAGTGTGAAGATTATTCAGGCGGAAGCTACTGAGAAAGAATTGAGTATGTGGAGAGAGAGTACGGGAATGTTGGATTCAACAGGCTGTTGGGTTGAGTTGTCAGAGCACCGGCGATGGTTGTTGCCGGATGCATATGTGTTCCCGGTGATTACTATGGCTCATGGGCTGGCTCACATTAGTTCAAAAGGGATATGTAAGTTGTTGGCTCCGGTATGGCAGAATGGTGGAATTCCTAAGTGTGCTGAGAATTTGGTTAAACACTGCATGATTTGCTTGATGCATAACCCTGGAAAGGGAACCCCAACTCCAGCGGGTCATTTTGCTCCTCCAACGTATCCGTTCGAGGTGCTGCAGATAGACTACATTCATATGGAAAGATGCAATAACTTGAAGTATGTCCTTGTGGTTGTTTGTGCCTTTTCCAGATGGATAGAGGCCTACCCCCTAAAGGATAATACTGCCTTGTCTACAGCCAAGGTTTTGCTCAAATAATTTTTTCCCAGATATGGCTTGCCGAGGATGGTATGAAGTGATAATGGAAGTGAATTTGCGGGTCAGATTATGAAGAAAGTTTGTGTGGGTCTGGGTATTAAACAGAAATTTCATGCTGAAAATCACCCCCACTCAGTAGGCCTGGTCGAGTGCTATAATGGCACTCTGAAGCTGAAGTTGGCCAAGGTGCAAGCGAGCTCTGGTCTTACATGGCCCAATGCCTTACCATTGGCACTTTTGTCCACGAGAACGACAGTACATTCTCACGTGCGACTTAGCCCATACAAGATTGTTTTTGGATGCCGGCGAATGTCTGGGGTGTGCCGAGGCCTAAGAAGTACAGTGATATCGAGTACCCTGTGTTGGTTAACTACTTACATGATTTGACTGCTAAATTGCGTGTTCTTCACCAACAGGTCCATGACACTTTGCCTTCAGTTTCTGTAGACGCAGGCCACACGATTCAACCTGGTCACTGCATTTTAACCAGGAATTTCCAGAGGTCAAAGAACTTGGAACCAAGATGGACCGGTCCATACCAAGTCCTTTTATCAACTCAGACTGCTATTAAGGTGTTCTGCAAGAAAAACTGGGTACATGGTACCCATTGCAAGAAGATACCTTTGCCCTTACCGTATGATAAGTAGGTCTGGGAAGGTGTTGCCGATTCCGAGAGTGAAAGGGTTCCAAGATTTGTACCTTTTAGCGATGCACATCTGGAATGGACTCAGTCAGAACGTGCAGATAATGAAGTCTTGCAAGAAGCTGTGCCGCCGTGTTTGAGACTTGATACTACGTATCCAGAGACACTCTTTCAGGATCAAACTGTGCCTGGTAAAGAACGATACAACTTAAGGTCTAAAAAGGACAAATAAAATTTGAATTTTTTTGTGAATTACACTCTTTCAGACAAGAGACTATTTTTCTTTTTCTTTTTTGAGCCACCATCCGGATTCAGATGCAGGGTCGCGGTATAAGACTTAAGGGGTGGCCCGCGTATTGACGAAAGGTCTGCGGTTCTAGGGATGTCTAGGACGCCTGGACGCACACTTGAGTGAAGAAATAAAATTACAGTGAGTAGCACATTAGAGGATGGAGTCTGTTGTAACTGAAAGAGATGTTGAGAGAATAGATCTTAAGACAAGATTTTGTACATTAATATGTAGCAAATGTTTTATAATATTGTGCTTTTTGATGTTTTTAAGTATCACATTAGCTTGTGTGGGTTGGATTGTCTATGTTACACAACAGACCTCTGCACCCACCTCCCAACCTATGCTTTCTTTCACTACTGTTTCTTGGCATCAGTTTTATACGTTGCCTGAACATGAGCAAACAAGGAGATCAGAATTTGTCAACAACTCATTCATACAGTTGTTGCATCAGCATCAGTTAGTAGTAAATACCACTAATTGTTGGGGTTGTGGTCTTTTGCCTCATACGACAGAGAAAGATATGCCATATTTGGTTTTGCCTTTTCTTTTAATGGGTCTGTGTGGGCTTTACAGACCATGTTTATCTATGCAAATGAGGTACGCCCCTTACGTTCCCTTAAAGATAACTCCAGCAATAGTGTCTTAATAAGGGGATTAGTAGCTATGATCTGAGATATTGATGCATATAATACTATCCCTAAGGATGAGGTGCAGGCTTCTGTTGGTTGGAACGTGACTGGATATAGTACCAGCTTGACAGAGAAGGAGAGACGAAAAAGGTCTCCCCCTATTTGGATTGTACCCCACCGAGGCCATTTTTGTTTGCAAGGTACTGGTCGGAATCCGAAAGCTCAGCTAGGTAAGAGTGTGTGTGCTCAAACCTATGTCTATTCATCCCGGACTTCTCCACCGTTTGTGCCAGCTAAAGGCACATATTTTGTCTGTAATGACAGAGCCTACACATGGTTGCCACCTGATTTTTCAGGAACATGTTATGTGGCGTTTTTGCTTCCCCCTACATACACTACTGCTTCAGACAATCATAGAACGAGATATGGTATTTACATACCAGATAATGCCCCTACAGTATACCAAGCCATCTCTAGGTTGCATAAGATCTCTGAGTCTATCCCTGTAGACGAAGGAGACTGGTCATTGACGGGATGGTTTTGGGGACTGCTGTCTAAGTGGGGATGGAAGATTCTGACATATCTTTGGTATGGTTTTAGCCATCCTTTTCTCTTTTTGTCTTTGCATCCAGTGTGGTCCCGCCATTTGTAGTCTTTGTGCTACTATGTGTGTTCGTAGATCTGTCCCGAGAGAAGTAGAGAATAATAAAATGATGCTATAGCAACACTTTGATGACCTAATGAATATTGATATAGACCTAGATTCAGATTAACATGAGTCTTAGGTTATTGACTACGTAATGGCAAAAGGAGGGGCTGTAGTTCTGTAATTCTCGAGTCTGACTCCATTTTGTTCTGTGCCACCATTTTGTGTTGCCCTCACGTAGGCCTGTAAAGGTAACCTGGCAACGAAGTGGCCTGGCCTTCTTAGTTCATGTATACATTAACTAGGTTTCTTTTTGACTCTGAAATGAACTGTAAGAAACTGACCTCTTCACCTGAAACTGACCTCGCAAAGCCAATTTCCCTGATCGATCTTTATCTGAGATTGCCAATCAGTGTGCAGGACATAGTTAACTTTTTAGTTTCCTTGCACGTGCTTTATCTTGTTTAGCATCTGTTACTGTTTCTTTTTTATGTTTCTTCATTACATGGGTTATGCTTTCAATTATAGGTTTGTCCGGCTTATGGAGATTGAATTTGGGACATTCCTAATAATTAACTTTTGGGTTGGGAAACTGTAAATTGAGTTTTTGCTCTGTGATACTTTGTTTGAAAATGTATCTTATTGGCTAGAATTTTGTGCAGTGGGTGTACATTTATAATGTGAATATTGGGTATAAAAGGAGACGTCTCACCTTATTAAAATGAGCAGTCTCCTGAGAATTTACACCGTGATGTATTTCTAGGATCACTGTTACTAGCTGCAGCTAATAAACTTGGTCTCTGATGCCATCCAGAAGTATTCTGTGTCTTTGAATACCAAGACAGGTGAACTCGAAGATCTTAGGCGTGTCCCTGACGCCGCTGGGTTAAACCCCGGTTCTTCAGCTCATTTCTACCTGCATGGCCACAGATCGACGGGATAGCAGAGCACTGTTGGTGCACAGCCGGTTGATGGCTTTAGTGTAGCCATCTAAGCGCCCTAGGAATTGGTGATGCCATCTGCGTTGGGACACCTGGTCCTCCTGGATCACCATGCATAACTCTTTTATGGCTACATGTCTGTCTATGTCCTTCCACCACTGCCGTAGAGAGCTCCTTCAAGCAGTCCCGCAAGTCTTCCATGTTGGTAGAATTTGTTCCAAGTTGTGCCTGCATTAAACGCATGTTCTTGCCTTGCAGTGCTGCACCCTCAGCATTTGGGCCTCCAGCCCACCCCAGACATTTGAACTCTCATCTTCTGCAGATCCAGGCTTTGGACAGACACTCAGGAACTAGAATTAACGTGAACAAATGGGCACTGTACGCACTGGGTAACTGGGAGTGGATACGTGATACAGTCCACAATATCCAAGTGTCAAGAGACTGTTTTAGGTGTCTGGGAAAAGATTTTATATAAACCAAAGCCAATTTCCGTGTAGTGGTTCTACGTCAAATTTAATTCCATGTAGAAAGATGGAGAAAAATCCCACTGTACCTTATGAGAAGAGCCAAATCGCTTAAAATTATCCCACACTTGAAACTATTATATGTTCTACAGAACACAC
The DNA here is from genome assembly GCF_964261635.1 of Lissotriton helveticus. Taxonomy (NCBI): domain Eukaryota; kingdom Metazoa; phylum Chordata; class Amphibia; order Caudata; family Salamandridae; genus Lissotriton; species Lissotriton helveticus. Next base: position 365,917,350 of record NC_136062.1, read on the forward strand.
CATTCAGCATTCTAGATTCGTACTGTTACAGGATAGATAGAGCAGTGCTCACCCTTCACTGAGGTGAAGGCGCTCCTTACTATCCTTGTAGAGATCAGTATTGCTAGACCTGTCAGCCTTAGGGTAGTCTTCCCCAAACATTTTGTCTTTGCCCTCTTATTTTTCTTAATATTGTTTTGTTAACCTTAAGACTCTGTACACTTTACCATTGCTAAACAGTGCTAAAGTGCTTGTTCTCACTCCCTAAATTATGGTAAACATGGCATAGACCTGATTGGCATTTAATTTACTCATAAGTCCCAAGTAAAGTGGAGTCCCATATACCCAGTGGCTGTAAATTAAATGCTACTAGTGGGCCTGCAGCACTTATTGTGCCACCTACTTAAGTAGTCCTTCAAACATGTCTTAGGCCTACCACTGGCACCCCTAAGGTAGACCCGGAACAGTCCATTGAGGAGTGTGAATCGTAATTAAAAACTTAGACATGTACTTTTCATTTTTACATGTCTTAGTAGTGAAATACTCCCAATTTCATTATTGTACTACTGTGAGGCCTATCTCTTCCATAGGATAACATTGGGTTACCTTATTATAATTTATAACTGTTAACTTTAGATTGGGAGCAGGTAGGCAAGTCAGGTTTGGAGTCCGAGGAATTTTAATTTAAAATCCTTTTTAATGATAAAGTCAGATTTTAAGTCACAATTCTAACAAAGTTGTTTTTTCCCTAACCATTTGGTGTCTGCAGCCTGTAACCGGGTCACATGATTAACTGTGAGTGGTGTCTGTATATTCCTTCCAGACAGCCACATAATAGCAAGACTAGCTGTGCCTGAACGGGCCATCAGTATCAGAATGGGGGGGCACAGCTAGGAACAGACCGACTTTCACATCACTAGGCTGAGCCCTGCTCTCATACAAGGAAATGCACACTAGCTGTTTGTGCCTGTAGCCAGACTGGAGCCAGGGCAGGGAGACAGAAAATTTCACACACGTCAGTAGGGTAGAGCCTTCAGAAGTTTCTCTCACTTCATAGAAGGCACAAGGAATAAAAGGAAGACACTTAGATATACTCTTCAGTTCACTTGCAGGACTGCCTGCTCCTGTGGCCTGCTCTGCACTTCAAAGGACTGCTTTGCTACACCAAGGACTGCACTCCTGCCCAAAGCGTGCTTTGAACCCCAGCGGTTTGCTCTGCTGCTTGAGCCCTAGATTTTATCACGATCACAGGACTTCCTGAGTTACTCCAAAGATTAGTTAGCTGCCCTTCTGATCAGAGACTCAGGGACAGAAAAGGCTCCAATCATCTTGAACCTGCACCTGGGCCCAGCCTGAGTAAGTTCTGACCCGCCAAATTGCTACCAGAGAACACTAGGAAAATAGTCACACAAGCTTACCAAACAGCTCCGAACAGGCTCCAAACCAATCAAAAATACTACAGCAAAACACACGTTCTCAACCTACCCCACTATATGCACATCACTTCATACCTCAAGGGACTTCCTTGGCTCCCGATATGTTAGTACAGAACCCTCACAAATACATACAAATCACTACCGCTAGGTTCTCTGGTAGCCATAGGCCGCACACACTTCCACTAACCTGCAAGGCACCTCTCAGCCATACTCTTGTGTATCTAGCATACAGAAACAAAGAGCAGGAGCTCATACCTTCTCATACATCTCCCCTAAAGCGTGGAATAACCCCCACAGCACATGAGAGCCTCCTCATTGATTCTTGAGTTCTGCAAGATGCTAAAAACATAGCTATTCAAATAAATTCTCCTTGGAGACCGTCTTGATACCCCCGTGGGTGATTGGCATGCTATACATATTTTCATAGCATACTGAGATTGAATATGTTGGACAGATGTACTGCAGAAATGTGTCTATCAAATCGTTATAATTTTAAGTTTGCAAAAAAGAATAACTAAAGTTCTAAAAAAAGGTACTTAGAATCCATCTAGACCCCATTGTGGTACTGCAGCTTACAGTCACTTCATAACACTCACTCTCTAGGCCAAAACTTACAAATTATGCACTACATTCATTTAATTTCTTAGCTAATTTCTTGTTAGTTTATTTTAAATCTCATTTGTTTCTCTAGGATGCTAATGCACTTTGTACAACTTTATAATAAGATTACATTACATCATTAGGAAGAAGAAGAGTCAAGTGCCACAACACAGCATAGATGTACCTAAGTATAAATGAGTGCCTGCCAGCTCGTTTACCAATTGGGCTTGACAAACATGAGTATTATGATATATATATATATATATATTTAATCATACCCACACTCATCCTTAGATCCTCAAATTAATCCTCTAAATGGGTTTCATTAGGTTCAATTCATGGAGTTTTTAAGTTCATAGGTGCCATATTTATTGGGGAGCACAACTGTTTATCGTATTTCCTAATGAGCATCTGCTTTCTGAAGACCTGATCAATGGTGTTAACCTCTCGTTCAAGACTTGCCTGGACAGTATCCGTCAACCACTGCTCCTACGGACCAAAGACAAGCATCCAAACATAATTGATAGGTTTATAGTAGCCTGGTAAAACCATCTCCCTTTTTTATCTTCTACATCCAAGTACATTTACAAACCCTCCAAATCATGGGCACCCATATGAGTAATTCAGAAGTATACAGATCTGCAAGAATGTTTAGACAAACTAATAGTAATTAAGCCTTAAGCACCTATTACATAGTAACTATAGATAGCTGGATATCAACCCTCACCTTCAAGTTTGCCATTTGTATTCTCTCTACATAATTTCTTACCCTGCCATAAGGACTCAAAAACTTTTCCAACTAATTGCTGACTGCAGTATGAATTTTAGGACTCTAAAAGGGGTATTTCCCCCTATTTGTCCCTATGCACAGCACATTATTCCTACTGCTCCATGGGTTAGTGTGACAAAAAGCCATCGGCCATATACTTCGAACAAAGGAGATGCTATTTTCGGACTATGGTAAATCTCTAACATCTTGGAGCACAATCACACCTTTTCTACTTTCAGTGGCCCCATTGACATTAATATTTTTGTGCCCTATGGATATTGGTCCAACACACCACAAATCTCATTTCTCTAGATCTTTGGCCATTACACATACTAAGCCCCTGAGAAGGGGCTAAATACCCATGCATTTACATATGGGTGGTGGGAGAAAGTCAAGCAGCTGATGAGCCAAGGTAAGAATTTCAAAATACCATTCTGCTTGGAGCCTTCAAAAAGTTAGGTTTTTTTCAAGAGTAAATGTGCATGGATATGTCTTCTCTTGTTTTCTGGCTTTAACTGTGAGAATTTCTAGTTATAGAGAAATAAGGCTGTGGGAGAGAAAAAAAGACAGTGTGAAAAAAAAGAAGCACATTTAAGAGAAATTGTGGGAAAATACAGGTAGGGAAAGAATGCAGAGAATGACACGGGTGAGCACAAGCATGGGAGAGTGATAGGTGACTGAGGAATACACAGGTAGCTAGAACCATCACAATCATTTTACTTCACTGTGAGAAGTTGGCCTGATATATGCTGTCCTCAGTTCTGAGGGCACCTTGTATCAGTCCAAACAATCTTTATGGTGTCAGGTTGTAAGTCAACCTTATTAGACAAGCTATCCTAGGGGTAGCTTGTCTAATAAGGTTGACTTACAACCTGACACCATAAAGATTGTTTGGACTGATACAAGGTGCCCTCAGAACTGAGGACAGCATATATCAGGCCAACTTCTCACATTGGTGTGCAGCGGTGCGGATTTGAGCTTGCTGTTGTTTTACCATTGCAATCTTTTTATCAAATTGAAAGATCACATAAAAGTACTTAGGTACAGATAAACAAAAGCTTAGCATATTTAAGTTCTACTGAACTTAGTAGTTGTAGATAAAAGAGCTTAGCACACTCTGACTACAACTCACTAGCAAGGTACTGTAGGAAAACACTTAGTGTAGGTAAGTGCACCACTTACACCTCACTAGCAGTCATGTCTGGCACAGGCGAAGCTCCTGGCTCTCAGCCTGTGATGGTTGACCTTACCAAGGCAACCTCCAGCTATGACAAACTTAGCCATAAAGACTTGTGTGCCTTGTGCATATCAAGAGGGCTAAAAAGGGATCACAGCCCCACCATTCCTTCCCTGATAGCCATCCTGGAACAGGATGATTTGGAGAAAGACAAGACAGTTTCCCTAGAGTCAGGAGATGGAGTAAAACCCCATGAGAATGTAGACTCCCAACAGGTAGATGAGGAAGATGAGGAAGAAGAGGAGGAAGAGGATTCTGATACAGATCCTGAGCAGAGGGGTAACCAGGTACTTGTTGGTAGGCTTAACCAAACCAACTTAAACCTACTTGGGAATGGAGAGGGCCAGCACCTCCCCAGATCCCAAAACCTAATTCTCCCAGGCAATAGGAGAGTGAGATCACCTTCAGGGGACTCTCACATTTCTAGTGCCTACAGAGAATCTCAAAGAGGGATGACTCCATCCCAGAAGAAAGAACATAGGGCCAGAATGAGGGCTGTCCAACTCCAGATAGAGAGGGAAGAGGTAGCCTTGGCTCAAGCTAGACTTGCTTTGGCAAGAGAACGAAAGTTGTGTGGATTAGACTCCACTGGTGGCAGCATAATTCCTAGAGAGAAAGACAGGTCCTATGACAATAGAAACCTGACAAAAATTGTGCCCCTCTACAAGGAAGGGGATGACATCCACAAATGGATGACTGCTCTGGAGAGAGCCTGCATGGTACAGCAGGTCCCTCAGGAACAGTGGACTGCAATTTTATGGTACTCCTTTTCTGAGCAAGGGAGGGGTAGGCTCCTCACAGTTAGACCTGAGGAAGCCAAAAACTACTCTGTCCTGAAGAGTGCTCTTATTGAAGGGTTTGGCCTAACCACTGAGCAATACAGGTTGTTGTTCAGAGACACCCAACAAGCACAGAACCAGGACTGGACTGATTTTGTTGATTGTGCCACTAAGGCTCTGGAGGGTTGGCTGCAGGGGAGTAAAGTCTCAGACTATACAGGATTGTACAATCTTATAATGAGAGAGCAGATCCTTAATAACTGTCAGAACCAGCTGTTGCATCAATGCCTTATTGACTCTGATCTGACCTCTCCCCAAGAATTGGGAAAGAAGGCAGACAAATGGGTCAGAACAAGGATTAAGCAGAAACCCCAGAACCAAGGTGGTGACCAGAAGAAAACAGACCAGAAGGGTGGGAATCAGAAAGATAAAGAAAAGGACCAGAAGTCTTCAGGCCCCCAAAATAGTAATAAGGAGGGTGGTTCCAAAAATGGAAACAAGAAAAAGAAGAATGATGGCCCAAAGAAACCTTGGTGTAATACCTGCAAATCAGTTTCACACTGGGGCAGTGAATGCACCAAGAAAAATCCAGTCCCCACCACTGCAGCTCCTAAAGCACCTGCACCCCCTAGTACAGTTAGCAGTGGTGGTACACAACCAAAGGGTATAGTAGGGTTAACCTTGGGTACTGAGATGGAATCTGGCCTAGTCAGAGTCCCTACTCAGGCAGTTCTCCTATATGATGTGGACTTATCTTTGTCCACTACAGTGAGTCCCAGTAACCTGGGCAAATATAGGCAGACGCCTTTGATAAATGAGAGACTGGCTCAGGCCTACAGGGACACATGTGCCAGTGTCACTATGGTGACACCTGACTTTGTGGACCCTGGACAGATTGTACTAGGTGAGAATTACCTAGTGACCAATGCAAGCAACTCCACTACTACACATAGTGTGGCTGTTGTGAACTTCTCCTGGGGAGGGGTAAATGGCCTAAAAAAAGTTGTTGTGAGTGCAGACCTCCCAGTAGACTGTCTGTTAGGCAATGATCTTGAAAGCTCCGTTTGGTCAGAAGTGGAGTACAGGACTCATGCAGAAATGCTAGGGATTTCAGCACATGTCCTTGCAGTGACAAGGGCTCAGGCTAAGAAGTGCCTACCTGAACCTGTGGTGGGTCTTGAAACAATAGACCAACCACAACCCAAGAGGAAGAGCAAAAGGGTTAAGGCTGTGCCTATCCACTTGCCCCAGGTTGAGGATCAGACTTCACAGGAGGCTGATTCTGCAGTCCAAGAGGATACTGTCTCTGAGGAACTTGACAACAAGATTCCTATACCTGGGGCGATTATTACATTTCAGAGACATGAGTACACATCACTCAGGTTGTATTCTTTGTTTACATACCGAGGTAAACCCCTGCTATCTATCGCAGTGCGGTATCACTCCTCTAATGTCTGATTGTCCCCACCCATTTTATTGTTCCAAAAAATTAATTAAATACTGCAGTCTCAATTCAAAAAATGTCCAGCAGTGATGTCCAACAGATGTCTGCCTTCTACACTGAAAGCACATCTATCCACACTTCACCACATGTGTACACACCTTCAAAGGAAAAAATGTGTGGTGGAAAGGAAGGCACCTCACGGGCGAACACCCTCGGGGATGTTGGCAGATGTTACCAACTCAATGCCCCTTTCTCATCATCGGTTGCCTTCCAATCCGGAAAAGAAAACAGAATAGATACAACACATAAACTGAAATGCGTGTAAAGGTGCAACATAAAGAGTAACAACATTAACTCAAAAAGGACAGAGTGACATAAAATCAACAGCCACACCCACTCAATCACTTTATTCTTCGTTTCAGTGTGAGCTGAAGAATTAAAACAGAGGTTGGTAGCTTAGTATCGCCTACCAGTACCTGATACCGACATGTTTCACTGCCCCATTATTTTCGGCAGATTCATCAGGGTATAGAACACTCGGTCACTGCACCAATATTTTGAACATCCTTTCTGGACACCCTGACCAGCATGGACAACTCATACCGGCTGGCCAAATCACGCCTTGACTTGTTTAAAAACGATTGAAGTAGCAATCGTACGGTTGGAAACCAGGGCGGTGTCTCATCCCAGGAACCCTTTGAAGGTGTGTACACATGTGGTGAAGTGTGGATAGATGTGCTTTCAGTGTAGAAGGCAGACATCTGTTGGACATCACTGCTGGACATTTTTTGAATTGAGACTGCAGTATTTAATTAATTTTTTGGAACAATAAAATGGGTGGGGACAATCAGACATTAGAGGAGTGATACCGCACTGCGATAGATAGCAGGGGTTTACCTCGGTATGTAAACAAAGAATACAACCTGAGTGATGTGTACTCATGTCTCTGAAATGTAATAATCGCCCCAGGTATAGGGATCTTGTTGTTGATTGACTGTCTAGAGTGGAGGGCGATCCCTCATATACCTTTCCAAATCCCTCTTGGCTCCTTCTAGTTAGTGCTAGTGCCTCTGAGGAACTTGAGCCTGATCAGGTTGAGTTTCTGGGGACAGGGGGACCCTCAAGGGCAGACCTAGGGCAGGCCCAATTAGAGTGCCCTTCCCTTGAACCCCTCAGACAGCAAGCTGCTGCTGTGGCTGCAGGGAATGCTCAAGGTACCCATAGAGTGTATTGGGCTGATGGGCTCCTTTATTCAGAGGCTAGAGACCCCAAGCCTGGTACTACCAGGAGGTTGGTCATACCTTTGCAATTCAGGGGCTTCCTTCTAACCTTGGCCCATGATATTCCCCTTGCAGGACACTTAGGCCAGAATAAGACTTGGGACAGGCTTGTTCCACACTTTCACTGGCCTCATATGTCAGAAAATGTCAAGGAGTTTTGTCGCTCCTGTGTCACTTGCCAAGCCAGTGGTAAGTCAGGTAGCACAACAAAGGCCCCCCTGATACCACTACCTGTGGTGGGGGTACCCTTTGAAAGAGTTGGAATAGACCTTGTGGGTCCCATGGATCCTCAAACAGCATCTGGGCACAGATTTATACTGGTGGTAGTGGATCACCAGGTATCCAGAAGCAATTCCCCTGAGGACCACAACAGCACCTGTTGTGGCAAAGGCCCTTCTTGCAGTTTTCTCAAGAGTGGGTTTTCCAAAGGAGGTTCTTTCAGACAGAGGTACCAACTTCATGTCTGGATACTTAAAAGCAATGTGGAAGGAGTGTGGAGTAAACTACAAGTTTACCACACCCTATCACCCACAGTGCAATGGGCTTGTGGAAAGATTCAACAAGACCCTCAAGGGAATGATAAAAGGTTTACCAGAGAAGCTCAGGCGGAAATGGGACATCCTTTTACCCTGCTTGCTCTTTGCTGACAGAGAGGTCCCACAGAAGGGGGTTGGCTACAGCCCTTTTGAACTTTTGTTTGGCCACCCTGTGAGGGGTCCACTATGTTTGGTGAAGGAAGGATGGGAGTTACCTCTCAAAAAGCCTAAGCTAGATGTGGTGGACTATGTACTTGGTCTCCGCTCCAGGATGGCTGAATACATGGAGAGAGGATACAAAAACCTGGAGGCCAGTCAAGAACTTCAGAAAGCTTGGCATGACCAAAAGGCTGTTCTGGTTGAGTACCAGCCAGGGCAGAAGGTGCGGGTGTTGGAGCCAGTGGCCCCAGCAGCTCTCCAGGACAAATGGACTGGACCCTACCCTATTATTGAGAGAAAGGGAGAAGTCACCTATGTGGTTGACTTTGGAACCCCTAGGAGCCCCCACAGGGTGCTCCATGTAAATCGCTTGAAAGCATTTGTTGACAGGGAGGACATGAGCTTGCTCATGGCCACAGATGGGGAACAGGAGGAAGAGAGTGACCCTCTCCCAGACCTGCTTTCTCAGAACCCTGATGATGGTTCAGTTGATGGAGTAGCCTTGGCAGGCAGCCTCACTGAGCAGCAACAGGTGGACTGCAGACAGGTGTTGCAGGCCCACAGACACATGTATTCACTCACACCCAGTCAAACTAACTGATGCACCCATGAGGTGGACACTGGTGACAGTCTGCCTGTCAAGAATAAGATCTACAGGCAACCTGACCATGTCAGGGATTGTATAAAGGCTGAGGTGCAAAAGATGCTTGAACTTGGAGTGATTGAGCCATCAGAGAGCCCCTGGGCCAGCCCAGTAGTCCTTGTGCCAAAGCCCCATACCAAAGATGGAAAGAGAGAAATGAGGTTTTGTGTGGATACAGAGGTCTCAATGCTGTCACTAGGACAGATGCTCATCCCATTCCAAGGGCAGATGAGCTCATAGATAAATTGGCTTCTGCCAAATTTCTGAGCACATTTGCTTTGACAGCTGGCTATTGGCAAATCAGGCTAGCGGAAGAGTCTAAAGCCAAGACAGCATTCTCTACCCCCAGTGGGCATCATCAGTTTGTGATGATGCCCTTTGGTTTGAAGAATGCACCTGCCACTTTCTAAAGGTTGGTGAACCAAGTCCTTGCTGGGTTGGATGACTTTTGTGCAGCATATCTAGATGATATTGCTGTCTTTAGCTCCACCTGGTTGGATCACCTGATCCACCTGAAGAAAGTTCTGGAGGCCCTGCAAAAGGCAGGCCTGACTATCAAGGCTACCAAGTGCCAGATAGGGCAGAGTCAGGTTGTGTACCTGGGCCACCTAGTAGGTGGAGGTCAGGTTCAACCACTGGAGAGCAAGATCCAGACCATACAGGACTGGGCTCCTCCAACTACCCAGACACAAGTCAGAGCCTTCTTGGGCCTGACTGGGTATTACAGAAAGTTTGTGAAAAACTATGGGTCCATTGTGACACCATTAAATGACTTGACATCCAAGAAGATGCCAAAAAAGGTTCAGTGGACAGTTAGCTGTCAAAAGTAATTTGATGACCTGAAGAAGGCCATGTGCTCTGCACCTATCCTGAAGAGTCCTGACTACTCCAAATTGTTCAATGTACAGACAGATGCTTCTGAGTTGGGGGTGGGAGCTGTGCTTTCACAACTGAATTCAGATGGTCAAGACCATCCCATTGCTTTTATTAGCAGAAGGCTGACCCCCAGGGAGAAACGTTGGTCAGCTATTGAGAGGGAGGCCTTTGCTGTGGTTTGGGCCCTGAAGAAGTTGAGGCCATACTTGTTTGGAACTAACTTCCTAATTCAGACAGACCATAAGCCCCTCTTGTGGCTAAATCAGATCAAGGGTGAAAATCCCAAACTGCTCAGGTGGTCCATTTCCCTACAGGGGATGGACTTTACAGTGGAGCACCGCCCAGGGACTGACCATGGTAATGCAGATGGTCTCTCCAGGTACTTCCACTTAGAACATGAAGACTTATCTGGTCAAGGTTAAGTTTAATGTCCCTGCGTTTGGGGGGGGGGGGTTGTGTAGGAGAGTAGGGTCTGCTATCCTATGGTCACCCCAATTTTTGCTTTTTGCTTCATTGGTTTTCGACTTACTGAGGCTGTGGGCCTGCTAATCAGACCCCCAGCCTGCTGTTCTCTCTCTAAATTCATAATACATGTGCTATAGGTACATACCACAATTGGAAATGGACTCCTTGTCAGCCCCTGTACCATGCACTATAGGTGCTCAGGGCATAGGTGCCACCAAGGCCTACCAGGGGCTGCAGCATATCTTTTGCCACCACTGGCCGGTTCTTAAATTGACACAACTGGCTGATCACTCAGCTGGGGAAAGTTGGTGTAATCACCTCTTGCTTAGATAAAGTATACCTATATCTAAACCTATATCTGGACACATATAAACCTGTGAGCCACTCCTATGGAAGGCCTTATCAATCCTGGAGGCAGAGTGCGTGGTTTAATGTGAGATGGAGCTCTAGCATGAGCTGAGACTGTCTGCAGCTGTCGGGAACAACTCCCTAAGCTGTTCCGGGATAATGCCATACCATATACTATTAAGTGCATTATAATCCTCGCGGTTATATAGCAACTTTGGTTTGGCTTTATCAAAACATGTCGTGTAAGGTGTCATACGATTTGGAATACTATCCCCTCGAAAGTCCTGTCGACGGGGATAGCATTCCACCCCTCTAGAGGGAGAAGACATGTTACTTTACTGAAACGCGGTTGATTTTTAAAAAGAGCCTCAGATCCACAAAATGGATGCTTTTGCCACAGACACGAGTCTGACCTCCTGCTGCTGACCAAAACTCAGCAGAGGAGGCCTGGACAAAGGCTTTCCTGTCGCAGGGAGGTGTCACACCACCCCAGACAGGAGATAGTGGATTGTAGCAGGGAGGTTTGAAAGAAACCAGACACTGCCTGGGGAGCACAAGGCTGCCCCTTGCATAATCCGGCCAAACCGGTTCTGGGGCACACCAGCCCCTGTCCCAGCGCGGCCTGGATCAAAGGAAAGGGGTGTATCCACCCCCTTCCTGGGTCCCACCCATAGGAGGGGACCTAGCAGGTAATCCAGCCCCCCAGATTCGAATAAGAGTGGGAGCAGTGCCAATGCACTTCAGATTATCCTGATGAAACATAAGAAACGAAACTCTGGACCCTTCGACATCCTACTCGACGTAGAAGACTGAAGAATCTCCCTTGTGGTCAAGGAGTGACCACCCTGTGCAAACAGGCACCATCCAGCCCTCGACGTCTGCTTTGTTGCAGTTCCCGCCGGAACTCGAGCAACAGAGATCGACGAGATCAAGCTTGCCTGTCCTCTTACAGCCCGATCCACAGTCCCTGCAGAGCTGAGACCCGTGGAGGCGACCGGAAGCGTGGGGCACGCCATCTTGAAATGACCACGAAACGCTGACCGTGCAGCCCAAGAGTGACCCTCGAGGCTGTACATCGGGGTTTGAGAAGCCCCAACCCTGAGCCACTCTTGCACCGAAGCTCACCCCTCCACACTCGACGAGTGCTGCGTGGGGCCCTTCTGCTTTCTTTGGCTCAACACGTTGGCCCGGTCACTTGCCAGCTGGCTTGTGGCCCCTGTGCCGACGAAAACCTAAATACGACTTGTGATTCTGGTTGCTCCAGACTTGCACCTGCTCCCCTGAAAAGGAGCACCCGCTCTGACTCTCCTGGTCCGAGTGAGAAGCAATCTTCCCGTCCTGCGTGGATTGCTCGTGCCAAGTGTTGTTTGCTCCAATCCTGAAGCCAACTGCGCTAACAGCGAGAGCCTGCGTGGGACAGATCGTGACCTGCTCCTGGACGTCGCAGATGCCCCAGAGCCCACGTGGCAGCGGAGAGAAGCTCCTCGACAACCACCTGATTGCGCCCGACATTGCCTGGTTCCTTCCTGGTTCCACCCTGGTCACTGCTGAGTGACCCAGACTCTGTCCCCTCTGCTTTCTGGTACTTTACGACTCCGATCCACCCTTGGATCACACCGGACACTTCTCCTTCCCATCGCCTGCAGCATCTTCAGCTTCAAGCACCAACTACCTGCGTGACGAAACCCGACACAACTTCGACCCTATGCACCTGCTTCCTGTGGGTGAGGTAACATTGCAACGCCGGTGTTCCCACACTGGTACACACCTCTAGTGTATGTGTCTTGAGTTTTGTCCATCTAGGTTCTTCGGAAGTATCCTAAAACTCTATTTGTGTAACTTTTACGCACCATTGACTTAACATTGGTGCATGCGTGTGCTTTAAGCACTGCACCCGAATCCCGCGGGCTTTTCCCGGGTTCAGCATTGCTTGTCCCGACTGCTCCCAGCGATTCCCTAGGCCCTAGGCCTAACCACTGTTCGATTGGTATCTCTTATACCACTTTCTTAATATATGGTTCGAGTGGCCCTTAGGGTTCATCCATAACTGTGCAACTTTCATATGTTATATTGTGCTTTTGTTTAAACGCTTGTGCCTCTTTACTCATAAAGAGTACTGAAGAATACTTTGAGTAATAAATACATATATTTTTATAATATATACTTGTGTGGTGTCCTTTCATTTGATATTACAGGATTGTGATTGGTAAAACAGCTCGCTTAGCACGACCTCTTGAGTTAAGCCTTTAAGGCTGCTTAGTCCATGCTACCCCTAGGATAGCTTGTCTAATAAGGTTGACTTACAAACTGACACCATAAATATTGTTTGGACTGATACAAGGTGCCCTCAGAACTGAGGACAGCATATATCAGGCCAACTTCTCACATTCACCCAGATAGAAATGGAACGATGCAACAAAACAGAAGATTGCATACATGGAGGTCACCAGCCTAGATCAGAGTTCAGATATTGGCAATCAGACTGACACAGAGATGGCCCTAAGACAGTTGAACGTAATATAATCAACAAGTTTGCCAATGCTGCCAACGCTACTTTTACCAACACATTAGTTCCTTTCCTCACTTACGACTAGAACATAAAGTGAGCGGCATCTCATTTCCTTGAATCAATCTGGATTATTTATTTTTTCTTTTACTTCATAGCTTTTTTTGTTTGTTTAATTTTTTACAAAACAATTTTTGCAATTTACAAATGATACATAACATACAAAATTATTCATTTCTGAAAACATTTTCATCTCTTAAAACACACCCTCTCTCTCATTCATACCAAAATTTGTGAGTGAACCACTTGCATACACTATCATACACTCTAAGTAGACACCAGAAAATTAACTGCTTTTTGAAAAAACTCATGCACTGTCAATACAATGTTGCCATAGATGCCAAGCTAATATATTTTTCAGTTCATTTATGCAGATTTTTCATTTCAAATCTTATGGCATATTATCCATACGGTCTACGCGTTTCGAACTCTGTTTATTTTGGAGTTCTCATCAGGACCAAACTGTAAGATATAAAGGGGGAAGCCTTAATTAGGATTCAATTCGCTGTCATTACAAAAACTATTCGGTAGCTCAACATCCACCGTAAGCAGCTTACCTCGTTTTTTAGTCACCTTAACTTGTGAGCTATATATGAAAGAGACGACGCTGGACAACCTAAATGACACCAAAGATACTCCTTTAGTTTCCCCACAACACATTTAATTGATCACAGATGTGTTAAGCCTAAATTTTACTCACCACTAATGGTTGGTGACCCTGTAAATAGATAATAAAGGGTTTTGATTTTTGTGATTTAATTATTTGTGCATTCATCTATTTGCAAACTCGGTGGTTTTTTGTTTTCTCACCTTTGCTTTTTTGGCCGGGGATCCCCAATTCTTAAAATTTGCTTTTTTGAAATGATGTCTCTGTGGGGGTAACCATATTTAATTTTTGGGTTATTTTGCTTGAACACATTGTTTCTAAATGAAACACACACGGCGGGTGTTTACCTTATTTAGCGAGACGCCATGCCGGGAGCCAGTTCGAGGACCTGTGAAGGCAGAGCAATGCGTCTGTGTTATAGCGCTACTCTCCGTGTTGCATGAAAAACTGTACTTTGCTTGCTTAAGCGGCCGGGCACACTATTTAGAAGTTTACCTTATAGATCTCCGTAGTATAGCCTTGTACACTGGCTCCTTGGGGTCCGTGTGTGCACCGGTCGGGTTCTGATCGAGTGCGCATGTGTTCCAGGAAGTGCATGTTGATTATAGGAAACATTCCCACGGGTCCATTGCTCAGACGAGGCGAATTTGAGCGCCATTTTGGAAGGGGGTCGCGTTCACGGTGCTCAATATTTCTTCCTCTGTGATTGCACACAATCATTGCTCTAACATTATCATTTATGGTGCTTTCATTTTTTTGTGGGTTTAGCTCGGGAGTGGTGTATTTTTAGAAGTAGTCTGTTAGCATCTGATCCAGCGGCCTATAGAAAATATATCATAAACAACGCTACCCAACTTCATAACCTATAAACAAAATTCTATACTAAATATGGACCCATTTATAAACCTGACATATTTTGGGCCTACTGAATCAGGTGGTCAGATTAAATCTATATACACATTATCTACAAACTATATACATTTTATACATCTGCGAAAGGAATATTGTCATTAGAATAAAACTTAACCATTTAGATGACCACCATTGGCGACGTGATCTAGCTAATAGTAACCTATACTCCTGAATAACCAAGACCAGCTTGTTTGTCAAAAGTAAGATTTTATTTACTAAATTATGGTATATAAGTTGATAGATTTATAAATGAATTTTATTTGCAATAAAGCAAGCATGATTATAAAGAAATATGAGAAAAATACAATTTAAGCAAGTGAATCAAAATCAAAATGAATATTTAAAATTTAGCATTTCTAAAACCTAATTCCCTAACTGAGCTAAATAGATAGAAATTAAAGAAAAGTTCTTTGAGGATTCTTACGTGCTCCACGCAAAGTCCGTCAGCACATCACCCTCATCGGAAAGTCAGAAAGCAGCAGCCAGCCCATCCCTAGGGGCATGACTTTTTATACCTTTCTACGCTAACTAAACTACGCAAAGGAAAGTTTTCAGAAATCTTCGACGTCCCATTGGCTGAGAGTGACAAGTGACATGTCACCCACTTTTCAAAACTTCCATTAAGTCATATTTCTTAGAGACCATTGTCCCTTCCGAGTGCAACCAGGAGCTTCCTTGTATTGCAACAATTGTATAAAGTCATTCTCGCAGCGTCCATTGACTTTCAATTGACTTCCGCGGATGCCAAGTTAAGGACTGACAAAATGTTCTTTTTCGACCTTGGCCATGTCCGACAGAATGACGATAGCACGTTAGTTTTTGCTTTGTGAACGCAGCTTTTGACGAATAATTTATTTCAGAATGGGCGTCTCAGCACTTTTGCAGAAGTAAAATTCAGCATATTGTAGTTCGGGCAGACAAGGCCCAAAAGCAGACAACTTATGATTTCTAATATAAAACAAACACAAGAAAAGTATTAATGTAAGAAATAATGTAGATTCTGTATCCACCCCAAGATTTACTAATTAATTAACCCACCCGATTAATCAAAATGTTACCTAGCCAAAGCAAACAAATAAAGCAGCGTTTATATCTACCAGTCTCCGTTATTCCCTGAGACTCATATGCACCTAGAATAGTAGAAATGACATCACACAGACAAGGAAAAGCAAAACAAGCACATGCTTCTCTTAAGTTTGCAGCAGTTAGTAATGACAAAAACGAAAACAATAAATTATTTTATTATTTTGCACGAACAGAAAAAGATGCAACAATTATGCACGTTTATGAGCACACATGTTAGTCCCCCCATGTGTAAAGTTTAATCTAAGTTGTATTAGCACGACATATCACAAATCATTAATATTATTATTCATGTTATGGAAATGTGACTTCACGAGATTAAACAAAATTTTGTTTTCTATCTCGCTCCATCAACTCCCTCATCTGGTGATTAACAAATCACCACACCAGCATTCAAAATTTTGATAATTTAATTTTCTAAGAAATCGATTCAAATTCATTTGTATCAGTAAACCTAAAAGTCTGTTTCTGCATAATCTTTGGAATTAGCATATGTAACTCCTGTAATTCGATTTCTCTTTCTTCTTCTTTTCTGAGTTTATAGATTCTTTTCTTTTCTTTCAAGTGTTTCTTTCTTTTATGTAACAAACAACCTATTTTGGTCAAAATAAAAATGAATACTATTATAATCAAAGGTGCCAAAATCTTGCCAAGAATTGAACTTCCGATATTATGAAACCAGTTTTTAATTGCTTGAAACCTTTTCGAAAGTTTCCCTGTAAAATCATCTTCTTCTAAAGGAATTATCTCTGAATGCATTTGTGTAATATTCTTAATATACATTTCAATATTCTTACTTTCATCAGGTATATATGTACAACAATGTTGTACATGTAAAATGCCACAGACTCCTCCCTCTTTTGCTAGGAGTATGTCTAAAGCAAGGCGGTCTTGAATTACCATAGATCTAATTGCAATAACTTCAACATTCACTAATTGAAACCCATCAGCTGTGTCAGTTGATAATCTATCAACTATAGTGGACAATTTTCTGATTCTCCCTGCATTTAGGGTTATACCAACAAAAGGTATTACAGCTTGAAAAATATCTCCCAGAACTTCAGTAAAAGTTTCTCTTTTAACTCTATTTACATAATTATGAATTTTAAACAATCCTTCTGAATCTCTGTCAACATGAAACACTTTAGGAAAAACAATTCCCACATAACAAGTTCCATACCAGTGGTCTGGAAGGTTGTAGTAGACTTTGTCACCACAAACAAAATAAATCCCAGGAAATATAGGATCTTTTCCACCTTTAAATCCCCAACCTCCCAAAATCTGATAAGTATCTTCACAGTTACTTGCACCTACAAAATAATTATCAAAAAGTGTATTATCTCTTCTAATGCAAAGTTTTCCACTAACTGGTTTGTCTATGTGAATTGCAATATTTTCAAGCATTTTGCCATTTAATTTCTCATCCTCTTTCTGCCAGAAACCTGACTTAGTCTGCTTGACTAATTCATTCCTCTTATAAATTGCTCTTCTCTCCTCAACCATGTTCAAAAATTTCTTTCCTTCAGCACTTAATTTACATGTTAGATTATTCTTGTAAGCATACTCGTAAGTGAGTTCATTAGTAACAAGGAAAAATTCTCTCATTTGTTTTGCTTTCTTATGCTTATTTAAAGTATTATCAATCTTAATATTTGCAAAAATTTCATCATAATTTGAATAGTAATATTCTAAACGTCCAGTTTGATAAAATAAACTAGTTAATACACTACATGTTACAGCATAAGTGAGAGGAAGCATATTATATGTTACTCCCTCAGAAACAGAAGCAGGTAACTTAACGCAGACGTAGCAGTCTTTTGCATCCATTACCTTAACATATTCACTCAATAGCTTTGTGAATGTATTACTTGAAAAATCACCAATTGATTTATCTTGATGAATGTTAGGCTGATGATCAATAACTTTTGCAGACGCACTATGTTTAGTTTGGCTAACCAGAGCTTTGCTTGTTAAGTTAACTTTGTGTAATTCTCTATTCATCTCCAAAGGGATAATTACAGCTAGAACCAACCAGAGCAGAACTAAAATGAGCAGACACACCAGAGTCATCTTACAGCATCTTTTAAAAACAGAACACTTTGAAGTGCTCTCCTTAACATAAGGCATTCTTGGTTAATTTTAGCTTAAAAAATAAAAATAAATTTTAAAATTCTAAATTTATATTTACACCCCCCTTTTAAAATATATATATATATATTTTTTTTTTTTTAAAACCCTAAACAAGATTTCTTCGACCTTATGTCATACATAAGTTTTCTTCAACTAAACAGTTTTTCTTCGACCTTGTGTCAACTAACAAATTTTCTTCAGCCTTTTGCCAATTTAATATTTTTGTACCTCAATCATTGTCACTAATTTCTTGGATTTCGTTTTCTTCTTCACTACTATCATATATGTCAATAACAGGTGGAATTACTAAGTAAGTCCACTCAGGAGACTTGTATTTTTGGTTTGGTCTTATTATTCTCTTCCCTTTTCTCGATATCACTTCAATTTTTCTTCCAACTCCAACTTCTTTTCCAGGACTCTTTTGACTACTGATTTCTTCAACTTGTTCTTTTGGCTTTTTAATCAATCTGACTCTCAATCTTCCACCTGGCCAGTAGTCTGCTTTTCTCACGTACTTCTTCTTTGGTTCAGAATTATTTGATTCTGACTTCCAAGTCCTTTTCTTTCTGTTTTCACTTTCACCTTCCACGTCACTTTCTTCAGTTTCGTAGTCTGAAATTTCAATTGACTCAGGAACTTCTCTATTCGGCAATTTCACTCCTTCAGGAACTTCACTTTGTCTTCCATCACTGGTACTTGGTAATTCGTTCTCCTCCTCTTCCTCAATTACCCCCAACTTCCCAGATTTCGGATTTTTGTTCCTTACTTCAGAGTTTGTTCTCTGCCTTTCGAAACTCTCCTGGTCTGAAACTTCTTTTTGTTCAGCTTCTTTGTCTTCAATGGAGACAACCGAATCTTCAGTTATCTTTCCTTTTAACAGATTCTCTTCACCTTCAGAATCTATTTCAATTATTTCCAAGTCTTTTCTTGTCAAATTTCCATTCACTGGCACAGTTTCCAGATGTCGACTTTCTTGTCGATCTTCAGAATCTGGAATTATTTCACCTTCTGTTTCGCCTTCTGCTTCAGAATCAGAATCATCTGTGGTATCACTTTCAACGTCAGAACTCTCAGGAGTTGGTACTGGAATAGTATGACTAGGATGAATCCAACGTTTCAATCCTCTGCACTTTACAGCATTAGTAGTGATCAAAATTATCTGCCTAGGTTTCTGCCATCTAGGAGCTAGACAATTCCTTCTCCGATGTACTTTCGTTCTGACCCAATCGCCAGGTCTCAGATCATGTGTCAAAACTTTTTCATCTGACTGAGCTTCAGTTCCCACCTGATTAGACACAGAAGTTACCATATCAGATAACCTTTTACAGTAATCCAAAATTGCACTGTCATTTATGCTCAACAGTTTACCTACAGGTACAAAAGCTTGCCTCATAACTCTTCCCATTAAAATTTCATGAGGACTCAAACCTGTCTTTTTATCTGGTGTACTTCTTAATGACATTAAAACAAGTGGAAGAGCATCAGTCCATTTTATACCTGTTTCAAGACACATTTTTCCAATTCTGTTTTTAATTGTTCCATTTATTTGTTCAACTACTCCTGATGCCTCTGGTCTGTATGCACAGTGTATTTTCTGCTCAATACTCAAAGCTTCGCAAATTAACTTCATCAGTTTGTTATCAAAATGGCTTCCTCCATCACTCTCAATAGTGACTGGAAAACCGTACCTTGGGATGATTTCTCTGAGCATTAGTTTTGCCACTGTAATTGAATCACAATGTCGTGTAGGGAAAGCCTCTACCCATCTTGAAAATAAGCACACAATTACAAGCACATATTTCAAACAATTGTGTAATGGCATTTCGATGAAATCCATTTGTAACCTGGTAAAGGGACCACCTTCTCGACCAATTATTCCTGTCCCCACCACTGATTTTCTGTTTGGATTCATTTGTTGGCATGACAAACACCTTTGACAAAAAGATTCAGCAATAGTTCTAAACTTGGTATTAAACCATGTTTCTCTGAAAAGTCTAACCATAGAATCTCTTCCGAGATGTGCTGGACCATGATATAATCTGGCCATATCAGCAATCAAACAATTTGGTAAGACTACTCTGCCATCTTTGTAAACCCACACTCCATCTTCTTCACGTGGTCTACAATCTGATCTTAACCACAAGTCTTTTTCTTCATCTTCTGCTTCATTTTGTAAATCTCTAATCTCATGCCATGTTTCTACAACAGTTGTTAGCATTAATGAATTTGAATCAGTTTCTTTACTCCTCTCCCGATTGTATGAATAATTTTTCCTTGCGCAGTATTTAGCTGTTTCATCTGCGAAGGCATTTCCCTTGGAAATATAATCAGTTCCTCTAGTGTGCGCTGCACACTTAACAATGGCGATTTCTTTTGGCAATTGTATTGCTTCGATTAATCTCCTAATGAAAACTGCATTTTTAATTGGTGATCCTGCTGATGTCATGTATCCTCTCTGTGACCAGAGTTGTCCATAATCATGCACAACTCCGTATCCATATTGACTATCAGTAATGATGGTAACTCTTATATCCTTTGATATTTCACATGCACGAATTAAAGCAATCAATTCAGCCACTTGTGCTGAACGAACTCCTTCAAGACATGATGCTTCTTCAACATCTACGACTGTACAAACTGAATATGAAGCTTTCAAGACACCTCCTTCGGATCTTAAGCATGAGCCATCTACAAAGTAGACAAAATCCGATTCAGACAAAGGTCTGTCTTTGATGTCTTTTCTTGGTTTAGTGCAGAATTCCATGACATCTAAACATTCATGTTCTGTTTCAATGTCATCAACAATTTCAGAATCAGGCAGTAATGTAGAAGGATTTAGATTTAGACATCTTGAAATCGAAACATTATCTGCTCCTAGTATGATTTTCTCATACTTTGTCAATCTGCTACTTGTTAAATGTTGAGTCTTACCTCTTGTCAGTAATATTTCAACTGAATGAGGCACAAAAACTTTCACTGGAAATCCCATTATGATCCCCTCACTTTGTTCGAGGCTGATACTTGTAGCTGCAACTGCTTTCAAACAACCTGGTAATGCTTTTGCAATTGGATCAAGAACTGCAGAAAAGTATGCAATAGGTTTCTTTAAATTTCCATGTCTCTGAATTAACACAGATAATGCACATCCTTCTCTCTCACTGCAATACAGTTCAAAATCTTTCTCATAATTTGGCATACCTAAAGCAGGAGCTTGGCATAAGCTCTTTTTCAGGTTCTCAAAAGAATCCATCTCAGCATCATTGAGAATAATTGGATCTTTTACATCTGACTTTGTCAGTCTTTGTAGTGGTTTTGCAATTACTGAAAATCCACTTATCCATTGTCGACAGTAACCAACCATTCCCAAGAACATTCTGACCTGTCTTTGTGTTCTTGGTGGTAACATTGCTTGAATCATTTTTATTCTTTCTATTGTTACTTGTCTTTTTCCCTTTGCAATTCTGTGACCAAGATATTTTACTTCTTGTTTGCAAAACTGTAGTTTTGCTGGGGACACTTTATGTCCTTCTTCTGCAAGGCGATTTAACAGAATTATTGTGTCTGTTACACAATTTTCTCTTGTCTTTGCAGCTATTAACAAATCATCAATATACTGCACTAATGTAGACCTACCAGGTAAGTCTAGGTCTTCTAATGATCTTTTTAACAGTTCGTTAAAAATTGAAGGACTTTCTGTATAGCCCTGAGGGATTCTTGACCATCCGAGGGTCTTATCTTGGAATCTGAAAGCAAAGATTTCATAACTGTCTGGATGTAAGGGAACAGTAAAGAATGCATTGCAAAGGTCAATGACTGTATACCATTCAGCATCATGTGGAATCTGAAATAGAATTACCGCTGGATTTGGAACGACAGGACAACATGGAACGACAATTTGATTAACCTTTCTCAAATCTTGTACGATTCTAAATGTTCCGTTAGACTTTTTAACTCCCATAATTGGTGAATTACAAGAGCTACTCTCCATTTCCTTTAATACACCTTGCTTGATTAATTTTTCAATTATAGGTGTAATACCTTCAATTGTTTCTGTTTTCATTTTATATTGTGGAGTGTTTGGAAATTCTATTCCCTGTTTCAATGTAATTTTTACTGGATCTACGTTTTTCATTAGACCCATCTCATTTCCAGTAAAATCCCATATTTCAGATTTCACTGTTTCTTTGAGTTCTTCAGGTAAATCCTTTTCTTCAAATGCAGGAAACAATTTTGTTTCTTCTGCTTCCATCATCATCATTGTCATTCTGTATAAACCATCTTCCTCCATTGTTTGTAACTCCACTCCATCAGGAGAACAATATATTCTACAATTCATTTTACATAGGATGTCTCTGCCCAATAGATTTACTGGACTACTATTACAAACCACAAATCTGTGTTTGTCTCTGTAATTTCCAATTTCAACTGGTACTGGATCAGTTAAGTCAGTTTTAATTTGCTGATTACTTACTCCGACAACTTGGATGGTATCCCCAGAGAGAGGTAGGTTTTCAATTTCCACTGATCTAACAGTAGAACGGGTAGCACCAGTGTCCACTAGAAAAGTGATGTCTACATCATTAACTTTCCCGTTTACAAAAGGACCAGACTGGTCAACCTCAAGAGTGGCTCCAACAACACACTTTTCCTCCTCTCTCGGGCACCGTCAACAATAATCATCAGAATCGCTGTCTTGACTTTCTGCTAATAAAAATTGTTGTGAAGCATTTTGCATTTGAACCCTTTGCTGCTTTTGCTGTTTTTGTGGTTTTATTACCTGTTCACTTCCCTGAAATCCCACGTTTGGATTATATTTTTGAACTCCCCCACAATTCGGAAAAGGTGGTTGTGGCAATTGGTCTTGACGATTATTCACCTGTTGTTGTTGCTGTTGCTGTAACTGTCGCTGAATATTAAATTCGTTTAACCCCTGTTGCATCTGTAGCTGTCGCTGCAGGTCAACACCATTCTGCATCTGTGGATTCAATAAGGGATTCTTTAAGTTTTTAGGAGGATGAGGACACTCGTCTCTCCAATGTCCAATTTCGCCACAATTAAAACAAGGTAATCTTTGCTTCAATTCCTCAATTTTTGGGCTAAATTTCTTTGGGAAATTATTACTTTTAAACTTTCCTTGTATCTGGTTTGTATTTCCAGTTTGAACAAAATTAGTGTTCTTATTTCCCATGCTGGCAATCTGTTGCTCAGCTACCTTTACCTGAGCCCACATTGCTTTCTCCTTCAGCTTCTTCTGTTTTACTTCTATTTCATCGCTACAATATTTTGCTTTTCTTAGAATATCATCTACAGATAGTGATTGCCATCCGACAATACTATTTCTGATCATTTCTCCAATTTCAGGTTTTAGTCCATAAACAAATCTATAGACAAAATGGCTCATGTCTTTTTCATCTAATTTTTCATAACCACTGTATTGTTTAAATATTAACAGTAGTCTTTCATAAAAAGAATGAACTGATTCTTTTGTTTCCTGTTCTGTTCTTTCTATTTTAACCCAATCGACTTCTTTGGGTGGAATTTTGTTTTTCATCCAAACAATTACTTTCTCATAGAAATCCATTACAAGTGGATTTGGAGCACCTGTTTCTTTGATTCGCTCAGGTTCTGTTTTTGGCCAACTAATCGATATTTTGCATTCTGTCCAAAGATCAGATGGAACGACAATATCAAAAAATCCATCTAAATCAATCCACAGAACTTTTGATACTTTGATAAATCTATCGACTTGCCTGTACCACTCAACTGGTTTCTCCCTCAATTTCGGAAAGTCATTTGTAAATAATAGAATGTCCTGTCTCGACCAAGGGACATGAACATATCCTCCACCTGCAATTTCTCTCATTGGAAATTGTTTTGACAATTTTTCCAATCTTTCATCTTCCTTCTTTTTCGTCCATTTTACTCTCCATTTATTCAGTTCTCCTAGCTTTTTGATATAGACAATCAAATCTTTAATATGAACTATTCTTCCCATTGAGTTCAAACTCTCAATGTCACTTTCTGAAAAGTCTAATCTGTAATGCTTTGCAAAATTCTTTTGTTTGCTCACATCAATTTCAAGTTCTGCTGCTAGATCCTCTAGTTGATCATATTTGTTTTTCGTTTTCCACTGTATGCTTTTACAAATGAACAGTAGTTCATCATCTCGATAATAATTTAAACTATCTGGACCAATTGTTCCAATTATTAATTCTTCGATATTCGCTTTTAATTTGGCCACATCAAGTTTTGGTGTGGTTACCCTGACTTCAGGACTCCCTATATCTGATATAGCACCCATTGGTGTTTTTGGAGATAAATCCTCATTAAAAGTTAAATCAGGCATTCTCGATTTAGAAGTCTTTATTTAAGATAAATCCGAATAAAATTTTTCAGCAGCCTTTTGAATTTCTGTATTTAAAGGAATAGTTAATCCAGTTTTGTTTGTTTCCTTTTGGTCAAATACGGGTTGAACAGGACCAATTGTTACTGGAACTGTCACAGCTTCCATGCCTTTTGTCATTCTTTTTATTAATTCTTCTTTAGATCTTAAATATTCATTATAATCAACATCTTCAACATTTCTTGCCTCTCTTGTATAATCTTTTGGAGGTTCTCTTGCTCTTGGAGCCATTGTAAAATGTCTACCTTCATTTCGAGCATTCTCGAATTCTGGTCTTCTAGGAGTTTCAATAATTTCACAATTATTAGGATAAAGTTTAGGAGCTTCATTAATTGGAGGTGCACTCGGTGAAGATTCAGTAGAAACCACCGGAGTAGACCATGATCTAGGAGGTCTCAAAGGCTGATTCTTTCTAGCAGTTGTATATATTTCTTCCATTACTGCATCCTCAGATTCACTTTCCATAGATTTCCCTGTAGGAGTACCCATTACCATTTCATGAATTAAATACAATCCTTCACTCATGTTTCCCTGTCTCCACATTCGCAATCTATCTTCATGAGTTTCTCTTCTCCAAGGTGGATTTTTAGAAGGTCTTTTAATTCCACTAGCTTCTCTTTGTAATTGATACATCTCGTCTTCCCACTCAACTAAAGCTTCAAATTGAGTTGGTCTCGGTTTCGGAACAAGAGCATTCATTTTCTCTCGTAAATTTCTTAAAACTTTTACATTAAATGAACCATCATCAGGCCAAGTTAAAACACCATCGTTCTTAGTATAGCGTTTCCAACTATCGAACCATAAGACAGTATGATATCCATATTCACCTTCCATATACGCTGCAGGTGTTTTATACTTATGAAGTAGTTTACCACCTCGCGTTTCGATTTTCTTGTCAGGTGAAAATAAATTCTTAAACTTCTGAAGTAATGTTGGCTTTTTCTCAACATGTTTAAAATGATAACTCATTTTTAAGAGTGAAATCTAATTCACAAAATCGTTCGTAAAATATTTCCGGGATGTTCCGAAAAACAACCAATCCGTGCGCGAAACACACCAACAAGCCAATGACAGTTGAGCTACGTCACTTTTCTGCTCAACCAATAAATTTGGAGTTTTTCCGAAAGACCAATCAGCTCACAAGTCGTCAGAGACTCAAGAGCCAATCAGAATATAGCTTGTGACGTAGGTCGCCCAATCCCAGCGCGGCTCTGTGACGTACACAGCAGCTGCGGTTTCTCGTTTCTCACTCCTGGTGCTTACCCCTCCTTCACAAAATCTTTTCACAGCGCCATTTTAAGAACACTTTTCAGTGTAAATTAATTCTTAACAATGACTATAAAGACAACATCTGTTCGTTTCACTATTTAGGATAGTTTACATACATTCAAGTATCCACACTTCGGAATAGACGGCGCTATTCACACTAAGGATAATATTCAATTGTCAGTAGAGTAACCCTTACCCCACCCTTCTAACACGTATAATTATGAACTCGCTTTGCTCTGAACCCACCGCGAAGTGAAAGTTCTAAGAGTTCCACTTGAACATAAAATACAATTCAAACTCGCACTTTCACACTGAAATTTCCCTAATTTCAAACACACATGAAATCCGTACAGGACTCTCACCTGTTTATAGAGATCATGCACCGTTAGCAAAATAACGACGTTATCCGTACAGGGCTCTCACCTGTTTATAGATATGAAACATGTACCCGTACAGGACTCTAACCTGTTTATAGATAATCATGCACCGACGCTAATTTACCCTTCACTCAAGCTTGGATATAACTAATACTCTTATCACAGTGACTTTTATGGAAGGCGCTTTGTCCCTATTCTCATGCTGCTCTAATTTCTTAGAAAACCCTCACTATACAAGATTCACACCTAGCCCTAAAACTGTGCTGCTCGGCGACAACACTATGGTACACGGCGATACCTCTTGTGATACTCGGCGATATCACTACAAACAGAACAGATGGCTTGCGTGACTAATTTCTCGCCACACAATCTATACCGGTATAGCTTACAGATAGCACGAAAAACGAACTCAACATGTGTTAAAACATCGATCCTATTTCCATACCATAACGTTTTAGTAACCCTTAGCAACCACCATATTACCTTGGTTACTCTTAGCAACCATCAATTTCTGCTACCAGAGAATTGATCCAGCGGCCTATAGAAAATATATCATAAACAACGCTACCCAACTTCATAACCTATAAACAAAATTCTATACTAAATATGGACCCATTTATAAACCTGACATATTTTGGGCCTACTGAATCAGGTGGTCAGATTAAATCTATATACACATTATCTACAAACTATATACATTTTATACATCTGCGAAAGGAATATTGTCATTAGAATAAAACTTAACCATTTAGATGACCACCATTGGCGACGTGATCTAGCTAATAGTAACCTATACTCCTGAATAACCAAGACCAGCTTGTTTGTCAAAAGTAAGATTTTATTTACTAAATTATGGTATATAAGTTGATAGATTTATAAATGAATTTTATTTGCAATAAAGCAAGCATGATTATAAAGAAATATGAGAAAAATACAATTTAAGCAAGAGAATCAAAATCAAAATGAATATTTCAAATTTAGCATTTCTAAAACCTAATTCCCTAACTGAGCTAAATAGATAGAAATTAAAGAAAAGTTCTTTGAGGATTCTTACGTGCTCCACGCAAAGTCCGTCAGCACATCACCCTCATCGGAAAGTCAGAAAGCAGCAGCCAGCCCATCCCTAGGGGCATGACTTTTTATACCTTTCTACGCTAACTAAACTACGCAAAGGAAAGTTTTCAGAAATCTTCGACGTCCCATTGGCTGAGAGTGACAAGTGACATGTCACCCACTTTTCAAAACTTCCATTAAGTCATATTTCTTAGAGACCATTGTCCCTTCCGAGTGCAACCAGGAGCTTCCTTGTATTGCAACAATTGTATAAAGTCATTCTCGCAGCGTCCATTGACTTTCAATTGACTTCCGCGGATGCCAAGTTAAGGACTGACAAAATGTTCTTTTTCGACCTTGGCCATGTCCGACAGAATGACGATAGCACGTTAGTTTTTGCTTTGTGAACGCAGCTTTTGACGAATAATTTATTTCAGAATGGGCGTCTCAGCACTTTTGCAGAAGTAAAATTCAGCATATTGTAGTTCGGGCAGACAAGGCCCAAAAGCAGACAACTTATGATTTCTAATATAAAACAAACACAAGAAAAGTATTAATGTAAGAAATAATGTAGATTCTGTATCCACCCCAAGATTTACTAATTAATTAACCCACCCGATTAATCAAAATGTTACCTAGCCAAAGCAAACAAATAAAGCAGCGTTTATATCTACCAGTCTCCGTTATTCCCTGAGACTCATATGCACCTAGAATAGTAGAAATGACATCACACAGACAAGGAAAAGCAAAACAAGCACATGCTTCTCTTAAGTTTGCAGCAGTTAGTAATGACAAAAACGAAAACAATAAATTATTTTATTATTTTGCACGAACAGAAAAAGATGCAACAATTATGCACGTTTATGAGCACACATGTTAGTCCCCCCATGTGTAAAGTTTAATCTAAGTTGTATTAGCACGACATATCACAAATCATTAATATTATTATTCATGTTATGGAAATGTGACTTCACGAGATTAAACAAAATTTTGTTTTCTATCTCGCTCCATCACATCAGTTGTGATGAATATTGTCGTCCTGATTATAGCTTGTACATTTCAGATAATTCATTCAATCCCTCCATGGCAGAATTGAACCTCACAATCATCATTGCTTCATATCGAGATAGTTTGGCATCCAAATCTCCGCCTCTCTTGTCATTCTCCACCTTAGTAATGACAGTCCAGCGTAAATCAGTCTCGGTGTGGTTTTTTAACTGCCAATGTTGAACCAGGGGAGCGTTGGGGACTTTCCTTTTAATTCTAGATCTGTGTTGTTGAATTCGGATTTTGATCTCCTGGTTCGTTTTCCCTACATACAGTAGGTCACATGGACATGTTATTCCGTAGATAACATACCGTGACTTACAGTTAGTGAATTTCTCATGTCTCCATGAAATGGTTTTGTACTTGAAAACAATTCCTTCTTCTGTTGTAGCGCAACAATTGCAGCTACCACATTTGTGGTGTCCCTGGATTGGTGGAAGTCCCATCATGTTTCTTAAGTTAGCTTGTTCTTTAGTGGGAATGGCCGCTCTTACCAATTTGTTTGCTATACTGGCCTCTTTTCGGAATGCAAATAGAGGTGCATTGGTGAATTCATCATTCAAATTTTTGATTAGATGCCAATTGGATTTGATCACTTTTTTCAGTTTGTTGGAGTTTGGGCAATATGTACTCACAAGCACCATGCGGTTCATTTTTTGCTTGTTTTTCTTTTCCAAGAGACATTCCCTTGGGGTCCACCATGCCCTTTTTCTGCTTCTTTTCAATAGTTTTTTCGGGTAGCCACGTTCAATCAGATTTGTTATTAATTTGTCAGAGTGTTTCATAAATTCATCTTTTTGGTAGCAATTTCTACGGATTCGTAAAAATTGACCGTAGGGCAAGTTTTCCTTAAGGCTCCGAGGATGATTGCTTTTGAAATGCAATGATTTGTTGCGGTCTGTAGCTTTTTTGTATAAGGTGGTAATTAGTCCTCCTTCCTGAGAGGGATAGACTTCAACGTCCAGAAAAGGCATTGTTGTTTTGGAATGGGTGAGGCTGAATTTTATCTCTTGGGTCCTATTGTTTAACCAATTGTGAAAATTGATTAGTTCTTCCTCTGGTCCAGTCCACACGAAAAAAATGTCATCGATAAAGCGGATCCAATTATTTTTCCACTGAAGAAAAGGATTGTTGTCGTAGACAAATTTCTCTTCATAGGCTGACATAAACAATATTGCCAGCTCTGGGGCAAATGGACACCCCATTGCCACGCCCCCTGTCTGAAAGTAGAAAGTTCCGTCAAACGGATTTCATCATGAAGTTAGCCACGTTTTCATTGAAACGGAACTACTTCAACTTTGACGGAACTTTCTACTTTCAGACAGGGGGCGTGGCAATGGGGTGTCCATTTGCCCCAGAGCTGGCAATATTGTTTATGTCAGCCTATGAAGAGAAATTTGTCTACGACAACAATCCTTTTCTTCAGCGGATAAATAATTGGATCCGCTTTATCGATGACATTTTTTTCGTGTGGACTGGACCAGAGGAAGAACTAATCAATTTTCACAATTGGTTAAACAATAGGACCCAAGAGATAAAATTCAGCCTCACCCATTCCAAAACAACAATGCCTTTTCTGGACGTTGAAGTCTATCCCTCTCAGGAAGGAGGACTAATTACCACCTTATACAAAAAAGCTACAGACCGCAACAAATCATTGCATTTCAAAAGCAATCATCCTCGGAGCCTTAAGGAAAACTTGCCCTACGGTCAATTTTTACGAATCCGTAGAAATTGCTACCAAAAAGATGAATTTATGAAACACTCTGACAAATTAATAACAAATCTGATTGAACGTGGCTACCCGAAAAAACTATTGAAAAGAAGCAGAAAAAGGGCATG
Organism: Lissotriton helveticus; assembly: GCF_964261635.1. Lineage (NCBI taxonomy): Eukaryota > Metazoa > Chordata > Amphibia > Caudata > Salamandridae > Lissotriton > Lissotriton helveticus. The sequence continues at coordinate 365,947,190 of NC_136062.1, forward strand.
GTGGACCCCAAGGGAATGTCTCTTGGAAAAGAAAAACAAGCAAAAAATGAACCGCATGGTGCTTGTGAGTACATATTGCCCAAACTCCAACAAACTGAAAAAAGTGATCAAATCCAATTGGCATCTAATCAAAAATTTGAATGATGAATTCACCAATGCACCTCTATTTGCATTCCGAAAAGAGGCCAGTATAGCAAACAAATTGGTAAGAGCGGCCATTCCCACTAAAGAACAAGCCAACTTAAGAAACATGATGGGACTTCCACCAATCCAGGGACACCACAAATGTGGTAGCTGCAATTGTTGCGCTACAACAGAAGAAGGAATTGTTTTCAAGTACAAAACCATTTCATGGAGACATGAGAAATTCACTAACTGTAAGTCACGGTATGTTATCTACGGAATAACATGTCCATGTGACCTACTGTATGTAGGGAAAACGAACCAGGAGATCAAAATCCGAATTCAACAACACAGATCTAGAATTAAAAGGAAAGTCCCCAACGCTCCCCTGGTTCAACATTGGCAGTTAAAAAACCACACCGAGACTGATTTACGCTGGACTGTCATTACTAAGGTGGAGAATGACAAGAGAGGCGGAGATTTGGATGCCAAACTATCTCGATATGAAGCAATGATGATTGTGAGGTTCAATTCTGCCATGGAGGGATTGAATGAATTATCTGAAATGTACAAGCTATAATCAGGACGACAATATTCATCACAACTGATTCTAACAGACTACTTCTAAAAATACACCACTCCCGAGCTAAACCCACAAAAAAATGAAAGCACCATAAATGATAATGTTAGAGCAATGATTGTGTGCAATCACAGAGGAAGAAATATTGAGCACCGTGAACGCGACCCCCTTCCAAAATGGCGCTCAAATTCGCCTCGTCTGAGCAATGGACCCGTGGGAATGTTTCCTATAATCAACATGCACTTCCTGGAACACATGCGCACTCGATCGGAACCCGACCGGTGCACACACGGACCCCAAGGAGCCAGTGTACAAGGCTACACTGCGGAGATCTATAAGGTAAACTTCTAAATAGTGTGCCCGGCCGCTTAAGCAAGCAAAGTACAGTTTTTCATGCAACACGGAGAGTAGCGCTATAACACAGACGCATTGCTCTGCCTTCACAGGTCCTCGAACTGGCTCCCGGCATGGCGTCTCGCTAAATAAGGTAAACACCCGCCGTGTGTGTTTCATTTAGAAACAATGTGTTCAAGGAAAATAACCCAAAAATTAAATATGGTTACCCCCACAGAGACATCATTTCAAAAAAGCAAATTTTAAGAATTGGGGATCCCCGGCCAAAAAAGCAAAGGTGAGAAAACAAAAAACCACCGAGTTTGCAAATAGATGAATGCACAAATAATTAAATCACAAAAATCAAAACCCTTTATTATCTATTTACAGGGTCACCAACCATTAGTGGTGAGTAAAATTTAGGCTTAACACATCTGTGATCAATTAAATGTGTTGTGGGGAAACTAAAGGAGTATCTTTGGTGTCATTTAGGTTGTCCAGCGTCGTCTCTTTCATATATAGCTCACAAGTTAAGGTGACTAAAAAACGAGGTAAGCTGCTTACGGTGGATGTTGAGCTACCGAATAGTTTTTGTAATGACAGCGAATTGAATCCTAATTAAGGCTTCCCCCTTTATATCTTACAGTTTGGTCCTGATGAGAACTCCAAAATAAACAGAGTTCGAAACGCGTAGACCGTATGGATAATATGCCATAAGATTTGAAATGAAAAATCTGCATAAATGAACTGAAAAATATATTAGCTTGGCATCTATGGCAACATTGTATTGACAGTGCATGAGTTTTTTCAAAAAGCAGTTAATTTTCTGGTGTCTACTTAGAGTGTATGATAGTGTATGCAAGTGGTTCACTCACAAATTTTGGTATGAATGAGAGAGAGGGTGTGTTTTAAGAGATGAAAATGTTTTCAGAAATGAATAATTTTGTATGTTATGTATCATTTGTAAATTGCAAAAATTGTTTTGTAAAAAATTAAACAAACAAAAAAGCTATGAAGTAAAAGAAAAAATAAATAATCCAGATTGATTCAAGGAAATGAGATGCCGCTCACTTTATGTTCTAGTCGTAAGTGAGGAAAGGAACTAATGTGTTGGTAAAAATAGCGTTGGCAGCATTGGCAAACTTGTTGATTATATTACGTTAGGCTGTGACTTGGCCTTGCTGCTTGGGAGTCCGTACCCAGTGGTGTTTTTCTAAGACAGTTGAAGCACAGTAGTGAGGGTGGGTAAGGGTGGTGGTGGAGGGTAGTGGAGACCTCACAAAAAAAGAACCTGCAACTACTGAGGGAACATGGAAGCTGTGGTCTGCAGCAAAGCATATGCACGCTGTTGAGGTGACCAGATGGATTGGGTGAGCCAGGAAAATAGCGGGCACATGCAGAAACACCTGCAATTGCAATCACAGCATGGCGGTCCTTGTGTGCAGGAGAAGGCAGGGACAACCTATTCTGAGGGTGCAGTATGTGGGGGTAAAGATGAGATGATGAAGAAGATGGTGAACAGAAAAAATAAAACCTGTGACCTCTGACAAAAAATAGTGGCTACAGTGTGCATGACAGGGCAGGAGCTTGCTATGCATTGGCTTCAAATCTGTAGGGTGGCATATGAGAGGAAGAGGGGTGTAATCAGAAAACAAACTGTGGACACTGACAAAGAAGGCGTCCAAAGGAATATTCAGTGGGTGTCATTCCCTCTCGATGGCTCTGTTGGGTAGACGCATGTTAAGACAGATGCACATTTTTTGCTCGTTTTTCTTTGGCATCTCCACAATGGGGGACACCCATGAGTTGGTACTTCAGCAGGCTCAATGATGTCTTGTGCTAGTAGGCTCTTTAGCTCTTCCTCGCCCTGTAATTGGAGGTGCAAGGAACCCTGTGGTGATACTAAGCCACTGGTATGGTAAGGATGACTTGTATGTACTTCATCTTTCCAAGCCCTTTAGAAAGTGCCAGGTATGCTCTTAAGATGCTGTGATGCTCGAACATGTGAGATGTCATGGATAGGAGGCGCATGACTTGAGCCGTGACTTTACTGAGCAGGCACGGTGTTGGGATGTCTCCCCTTAAAATGTGCACCACTTCATGCACAGAAGTCTCTTTGTATGTTAGTGTCTCCACAAATTTCCCTGTGTTAATCACAGGTATTTTCCCGTGAAGACGTTGACAGTGGAGGACATCAGTGGAGGTATGTGCTTCATTTTTTCATACTCCGACATGCACATGATGTTGCACACAGCTCCGCTGTCCAGTACAAATCGTGTTGCGTGATCGCCGACTTGGAGATCCACTATGCCCCTCTTCTAAATTTGCCTTTCCTTAACCAGCTGGATATGTTTGAGAGTTGCTATGGTGTCTGGGCATCAGTCATGAGGTATAGGCATTCAGGGGTTGGGCAGCGATTGTATTCATTCATGTTGGGTGCCTGCTGACCTGAGGTAATTCGTGGCATGGCAGTCTGCTCTCTCTGCGGCCTTATTTGTCCAATATTGCAGACGCTCGCAAAGTGATTGTCTCTGTTGCATTCTGGCATTTCTGTCCCATAGCTGGGCAGGCGCCACTGTGTAGGTAGTCCAGTCTGCAGTGAAAGCATGCTCTCTCAGGCTTGTTTAGTGGCAGCATGGACTTGTCATGCCTGCTGCCGTCCTGGTCATGCGGTGGACCTGTTCTATTGTTTGCGGTCTCTCATTTTCCATATGGACAGCATGTGCAGTGTCCCTGGCTTCTGAGCATACCATGGCTAGTATTCTCTCTAGCATGTATGTTTATTTCAATATTTTTTCGTGCAAAACCTTAATAATTGGCATCCTTGAATAATGCACAGCCTTATTGCTCCCTCCTTCTAAAGTCTGTCAAAGTTAGTCACTACTTTGAGGAGCCAGGTTGTAAAGTCCACGAGGGACTTACCCGCTTGTTGGCACGCCGTGTTGAATGTGTATCGTTTGAGGTCGTTGTTCAGCTGGGGGTCAAAACTGTCTGTCAGACACTTTTTAGATCCTTGTAGGTAGTAATTGATTCAGGCGAGACAGTTATAACCAGATCTTCTAAATCATCCCCAATCGCCCCTGTGACTTTTGCACGTGGCGCATAAATAGTGCTCAGAACACCTCATCCATTTTCCCACCAAGCACCGTTCGTTTGAGAGTCCAAAAAGTCAAAGGGCAGAAAGGGTTGGTAAATTGAACTTGATTTGTGCTGTTTGCACTCTCATTTCACGGGTTAGTCACGCCTGTATTAAATAAGTTGCAAGCTCTTGTGGCAGTGTATGGGGAATCTCACTGGTACAAAGTACATGTGCAATCTTAGTAGAGACCAGAACAAGTAATTTACACGCCATGAGCAGCTGTATAACAGTTTTAAACATTGCTAGAAGCAGCTTCAGTATTGTTTCAATGGGGTGCCTCACTTTAAAATGGCTTCAACTCCCTAAGGCTCATAGGCTCATATCCCTGACTACAGAATAGCCACCAAGGTCTCCTAAGATCTTTTTATCAGCAGAGAGATTGGCATGGGAGACCTTAACAGGGCGCTTACAGCGTAGTGGCAATCTTCAGTCTCTTTAGTCCTGCGTGGTCAGGGTGGGTTCCTGAGACTAATGCTGTCCGTAGCCCAGCGATCAGAATGGGCCCCCAAATCTGTGTATTAGCTATTTGTGGCGCGCAACTGGGGCGGGCTGATGACATCACTATAAGCTCAGAAAAGTGGGGTCCTAATTATTCAGGGTTGGCTCACGATGTTGCACTGGCACCGTCGTGGGCCACGGCATGACCAGGGTAGGCTCCGGGCACCAAGTCACTGGCAAACATGTCCAACGGATCTAAAGGTGTTGTTGTTTTCGGTCCTGCTTGTCATGTCCCTAATGAAATGAGGACAGACACTTATATTCTTTGAAGAGCTTTATTACCTACTTCTGCTTCTGTCCCTGTCCCTACTCTAACTGTCCTCTTCCTGTGTCCACTCCTCCTCTTCCTCTAGCCCCCTAGCTCCGCCCACACCCAGCTACTAGACTGCACTCCAACATTACATCTCCCCCCTTGTTAACGAAATTAACTTAGCGTCTAACATATTTAGAGTTCCTGGGTCAGCCATGCGAGTCCGCGGGCTGTTCGCTTGAGATATATGGACGTTGTGTGGCCTTCTGCCTCCTCGACGAGAGCATCTCTTATTACGAGAGTATATCTTTGCACTTGCGCGACTTCTCGTGTGATGTGCATATGTTCAGATTCATGATGGTTTTTACTCAACTTCTGAGTGATCCACTCACCTTCAGTGTCTGAGGTGCCTATGGAGAGCTCAGTTTGATATCGGCAGTCTGTCCTCCTTTGTGACTCTTGCTCACGTGACTCTCGGCCTCTTTTCTGAGGGGATGTTGTTCTGGTTCCCTTCCGAGTGCCTGCATGTATTTTTACTTCCTTTTGCCTTGTCAGGTCAAGAACAACACTGTCTTCCTGTTTCGAGTCCGAGATACCAGCCGGTGGGGTAAGAACTGTGGAGATCATCTTGGTATGGCTTGGAGACTGATTTGCTGTCTCTGGTTGTCTCTCCCACTCCTGCTCGCGCCTAGAACAGGTGAACCCTGGAACCGGCTGGGTATTTGTGTGTTTCGTTCTCATCCGATGATGACTTGTCTCTCCTGACATGTCCGGCTTCCTTTGCAGATCGACTGGTTGGTCCGTTTTTATCTGGGTGCTAATGGCCACGATATCTGTTTTCCTTTTATAGGACCTTTGAGTCAACCTCGCTGCCCCTGTCCAGGGTGACGGTGTAGTATTTGTGTCGTGATGCACCGGTGATTGATATGACAGGTTGTCTGGTGGAGTGATCGAGTGTGCATTGACGTTGGTGTGAGACGTGTCGCTCTTGACGGGAAGGGTGTCCCTTGTTTCTCTGATGTGTTCGGGTGCTTGGTGCCAGGGCCGTTGTCGGGACCACGACTCCGTCGACTCAAAGGATCGGACCGAAATGCTATCTGAATCAGAGGAGTTCTCTGTCACTTCCCTCTGAGGATGTTCCTTTGAGAAGGTTGCGCGTGGCCGTTGTCGGGACCAAGACTCTGTCGACTCAAAGGATCGGACCAACGTGCTTTCTGAATCAGAGGGGTTCTCTGTCAGTTCCCTCTGTGAATGTTCCTTTGAGAATGTCTTAACGGGTGGTCTTCGGAACTGGGTAGTCCGTGACGAGCTGCTTTGCACGCCAGAGTTGTCTTTGGGGTGTTTCTCCAGGTATCTTTCTCGCGGTGTCTTTGTTATCAATTCACTGGAGAGGTTGTTTGATAACCACGTACTCATGTCTTGAGTTTGATCCCAGGGTATTTCAGGTCTGTCTCTCATGCATGATGATAATGACCTCCTCTCCGTTTCTTCATTAGTTTGAGTGTCATGCACGCGTTTGTCTTCCTCCTTTCGTTGTCTGGATGAATCAGTCCATCTTATGCGGTTCACTTCCTCTTCACCCTTGTTTGGTGTACTGACATCGGTGTTACCGGTGTGGTGTGTTTTCCTGTTTGGCGTCTCCTCGGACTCGTCTCTCGACCAGTGAGATACTGTGGGTGGTTGTGTACCGATTTCCAGTGTTGACTTGATTGGTTCAGTCTTCTGTGTTTTGCCTTTCTTGCGCGTTTGTTGGACAGACTGTCATTTGGTCCATTGGTGCGGTCTGAACCACTTGACCCTTCTCTGTTTCAGAGCCGTTGGCACCATCTGTTGACTGACTCCTGGAGATTGAATAACTCCTTGAGGTTATATCAGTGTCGCTATCGCAATCTGAACTCATGACGCTTTGTCTCTTCTTTTGTCTTGGCTCTGATCTGCCTTCACCTTCCCTTTTTTTGGTTTTGTTTAATTTGTCTCTTACTTCGACCCGCACTCCGACCTCGGCCCCTCTGATAATTCTCCTTAGCAACCACTGCCCCTGGAGGATCTTGCGCTTCGTGTCTGCATTTGAACAGCCTTCAATTATCCAAAGTCGAACGGCTTCTTCATTTGTAAAGGTATTGAAGTAGCAGCCGGGTACTAAGCTTTGCAATCGGGCGATGAATTTTGGCAGTGGTTCTCCTGGTTCCTGCCGTGCTGTGGTGAAGGCGATGCGAGCATGATCCACGTTTACCGGTGCATGGAAATGGGTACGTAGCTTCTTTTGGAGTCTCTCATAGGTCTCTGTGTCCTTTTCAGGGAATGTTCTGACTAAACGTCGACCCTCATGGCCTACCAGCTGGAGGAGTAGTGTCAGACATTTTCTATCTCTTCGTTCACCGATTGCATCGAGAAAATCGTCCAATGATTCCAGCCACCGGTTCCATCTGGTGCCCAAACTCTGACTGTCAGTCTGTGTCACTGGGGGCGGTACTTCAATGCAGGGATTAAACTGACGGGTTGCTGTACCCACCGCCATGAGGGAGGAAAGTTTTCGTCTGCTACCGTCGCCGGATTGTTCACTTTGCTTCCTGTCTTATTTGCTGACCACCTTCTGCCGAGATCTTTCGTCTGGTTGTTTCCTCTGATGTTGGTAAGTTTTGCAATTATCTTGATAGGTACCAGTTGATGAAACTTGGACTTCCTGAGATCCGAATGGCCCCCACTCAGCTACACTATGCGTGACTCGTGGCTCGCTTTCTTTAGAGTTGCATGGCAGCTGCAGGTGGTTGGTGACTCTTCCACGATGGTGTCTGGTACATTTGGGATCCCGTTCACTCATGTGTCTTTTCTGTATTAGTGTAGGTTATCCAATCACTTCGTTGATTGGAAGGGGCTTCCTTGACGTTCCTCCACTCGTGCCTCTGGATCATTTATTTCCTTAGCACCCTTTGCTTTTGATTGTTTGTCCTTTTATTACTTTTGCCACAGCTTGTTCGCTTAAGTGTATCAATGTTTGCTCCTTCACGTTTGCCAATATCTGTTCATTTGGATTTGCCAGTGCTTGTTCCTCTAACTTGCCAAGGCTGGTCCCTTATTGTTCACTCGCGGTATCACTGCTCGTTTCATTTCCCGTGCTAGTGCTTGTTTCATTAGTGTTTGCCAGCATCTGCGTGTGCTCGTCTTCATGTTGCACTTCTTGCGTTTACTCGTGCTTATTCCTTTGTTCAGCTTCTTGCATTGGCTCGTGCTTATTTTCTCTTTCTACCTGCTCATGATTATTTATTGTGGCCCTTGCGCTTGCTTTTGTGGCCCTTGCGCTTGCTTGTGCTTGTTGCACTGTTGTGGATTCACTATTGACTTTACCTGTCTCTTGCATTTGCTAATGCTTGTTGGATTGCTACAATTTTGTATTTGTCAGTGTTTGTTCGCTTCCATCTACCAATGCTTGTTACTTTTACAGTCGCCAGTGCTGTTTTTATCCTATCTGCCAGTCTGTTTTCTACTAGTTATCATGCCTGACTTTAAAATGGCCGCCTGCAGTTTGTACATAGAAGGTGTCCCAAAACTGCCTGACTCCAAGATGGCCGCCGTAGTTGCTGGCATGCACTACTTCTTCTCTGTCTACTCGACCCCAGTTCCCTCACTCGGGACTCACCGGCAGGCGATCCCAGGGGCTGCACACCTCTGGTTCAGTTCTCCACAACGTTCTCCACGGTCAGGTGAGGTTGGGGTGGGCTCCCGCCTTACTTTGCAGGGTCCCGCGCTTCTCCTGCGAAGACGTGCCAAAGCTCACGCATCAGGCGTGAGGTTTCCCGATGTCGGATGGCACTCGAGCCCCGACTTCATCGCGCTCAGCAGCGCTTGCCAGGAGATCTTCAGGAAGCAGTGTCTTCCACACTGGGGCACTTTTTCTTTCACTCTGGGGGCTTGGCAGGGTCGGAGTGGGCTACCGACCTCTGTGCACGCAGCGCTCACCAGGTTTGCACGCTTCCCACGTGAGTCGCGTTTTAGCGCGAACAGCGTCTCTTCCTTCGAGCGGTTTGGCGCTCGATGTTTCGGCTCCCTCTTGGCTCCCTTTCAGTCTTGGGAGGGGTAGGGTCACCTGCTGCTCGCCTCTATACTCAGGCGGCAGCTCCGTTTTACTCGCCAGCGTTCTCCTCACCTCGAGGTCGCTTGGGACAGGGGTCTCTTCGTGGGGTTCTGCAACTAGTGAGCTTGCTGCATCCCACCCTCGTCGCCAGTTGTCATGTCCCTAATGAAATGAGGACAGACACTTATATTCTTTGAAGAGCTTTATTACCTACTTCTGCTTCTGTCCCTGTCCCTACTCTAACTGTCCTCTTCCTGTGTCCACTCCTCCTCTTCCTCTAACCCCCTAGCTCCGCCCACACCCAGCTACTAGACTGCACTCCAACATTACACTGCTAACCAGCTTTGTTGCCAGATCTAGGCTCTATTAGGATGACACGAGTTGGCTGGTAAGTACTTGCACAAACTTCTTTATTCATGGGCAGCACACAGCTAGGACAAGCACGTCTTCTCGCCTTGTATCCCCACATTAAGTGGAGTGACCAGTTTCTGCCCGCTCTCCTGGCCAAAAGTAGTGTCCGGTGTCACAGGCTGTCCAGTGGGTTTAGCGTCCTATTGCCCATCTGCATCACATCATTGCGAAACCGGTGTGGAGAAAAGAAAGCAAGTGGGTGGTTGGGAGAGCTAGCATCATCTAGCACTATGAAAATAAAGCGTCTCTGGGATTCTACATGTCGTATCCCTCTTTTTTGTCCATCATTTTTCCATCTTCTATAAGTTACTTTACTACTTTCATGTTTTCAGCTTCTACATGTACCTTTGCATTGTTCTCTCCAAGTCATTAGTTTAGGATATCCCGTTTAGACCCCTCAACTATTTTGCTTATTTTATTTGTTTTATTAGTACTTCTTTATTTTTAGCTTTCTGATGCTGTATGCCATGGTGTAGGGGGCTATGTAAGACTTCTAAGAGTCTATGTGTCAATGGGGCGAAGGCTGGGTAAGGGGAATTGTACTTGGTTCCAAAAGGTTCTCAGGCATAGAATTTGTTTCAAAAACAATTTACTGTTCTTCAATTTTGTTACTTCAAATGCAATTTTATAATGGCTGCAGAGTAAAGAGCTCCTTCATGGAGCGTAGAAGACCTAATAACATTGTACAGTACCTGCTTCATGCCCCATTACCTGACTGCAGGCAGCTTGCTGTGATTGGATGCTGAGGCCCCTGGGTACGTTTCACCATGCTTGGTGAATCCCTGGGTATCCTTAGTGTTACCATGGCATGTTACCTACGCTTCCGGTAGGCTGGTAGGCCACCCCGCACAAGATCAAGGACGCAAGTAAGCTGTGCTTAACTGCACTGACCCTTCATGGAGATAATGTAGAGGTCATAGGGGGTTCCTGGGGTGTGAGGTATCCTTCGGGGGCCCCCTGCACGAGGTCACCCCGGTAGGAGTTTGGGCCACAGCTTGATCTGGATCTGGGGCCAGTCATTGACCTTGCCGTAGGCTCAAACAGTGATACGCAGAAAGATACGGTTATGTTGTTAAATGATTAGTTTAGGATAGTAATGGCTATGTATTAGAAACACATACAGGTTAGCCAAATAACATACTGTACAAACCAATGTAATGGACCGGACTTTCTGCGTATTGTGTACATAATGCAAATATATTAATGTATGACTATAGTTATGTAATAAATATGGCCAGGGTTTATTACCCTTAGTCCAAAAATTGGTATTGATAAAGTTGTTTGTCTTGGGGGAATATAGGAGGTGAGCAGCTTTGGCATTGGGAAACGGGCCCACCACCCCAAGGGCTGGAGTTAAGGGAGGAGGGGGACTCGGCTGTACCTAACTATCTGGCATTCTGGCACTCTGCTAGACTCCTGCTTTGCTGTGCTGACATGCAGCCTGCTGTCTCTTGCCTGGGTGAGAAGGACTGGACCTGCATCTCTTGATCCCAGAACCCAGAGTGACTCCAAGGAATAGTTGGCTGGCCTGTCAGGGGCATAACAGGCTTCCAATAACCTTGCACATGCACCTGGACTCTGTAAGTGTACACTGCCAAGTGGTGCCATCCCAGTCCTGGACCCTTTGAAGTGGGCTAAATGTGCTTGCCAGCAAACCTGACGCATCTTCTCTCCTGGGCAACTCATCCGAGCAGAACCGACCCATATCCTCAGAGCAACACATCCCTGAGCAGAACAGATGCATCGCATCTGCCTCATGGTTTGTACCTGTTAGAAAGACCCGCATCACCCACTGCAGTACTCAGAACCGACGCATCACCCTGGCGTGGCACAGTCACAACTCAGGTCCTCATATGTCTTGCTAACGGCAGCTTTAATGACTCTTCATTGGAGCCTTTCAGCTTCTCTGAACTTGTGCATTGCCAGCAGCAAGCTGCATCCTCGACACCAGATTTCACATCACAAGCCCCGTCGATGGGATCCTCAACAATGACGCAACAATACCTTGCACCGCAGCCTTGCTGCTTTTCGGAACTCAAGCACTGCTTCAGCTTTTGTTGCTCATCTTCGACACGACTCCACGCAACACTCGGCAATCAGGAGTTAAGGTATTCTGTTCAGTGGGCCTAACTGGTTACCTGTAGCCTGCTCATGCTTGATTGTGATCGGCCTAAACTTGCAATTCCCACTTGGCCCGTTATACTTTTCGGTGCTTTTTTCTCTATAAACTTTAAAATGTAATATCTCCAGTTCTACTAATAAGATTTTTGTTGTTTTGGTCTTGATGTATTTATTAGAAATGACTATTTTCTAAAATCTGTTGTGGGCTCCTTTTGTGGTGTGTTTTCACTGTTTTACTGTTTGAAGTGTTACACAAATACTTTACAAATTGCTTCTAAGTGAAGCCTGATTGGTCTGTGCCGAGCTACTAATTGGATGAGTACAGATTAATTTGGGGTTTGCTTGTGCCTTAGGTGAACAAGAATTGTGGTTGCTGCTTGACCAGAGCTTGAAACCTAGTCAACCACCAACCCAATTTCTTATACATTTTTTCCTTGTCTCTGCAACAGTAGAGGTCTTGTCATACCTGACTCCACAAGCAACTGTCACACTTACAATCCTGCATCCCCATGCCCCATAGAACGCTCTTACCTCACAATAGGCAATGAGAGCAATGAGAGTTCTACCCCACTGCTGCATATAATCAAGAATACCACACACTCCACTCCTACATGCATACAATGGTATTGCAACCCCCACTCCTTCATGTAAATAGTAATATTACACCCCCACTATTGCAGTTAATCAACAATAACATATCTCAGTTTGTTAACTCCAAAAGGGAAAAACACAAACATTCTTGTTCAAGTACATGCAAAGAAACTAATAACTTCTATCAAACACTTGTAGTTCCTTCCCTTAGGCATAGACATAAAACGTAACTCAGCACCATGTATCCTTAATACCATGCACTGAACTCTGATGTTTCTACATCACATAGTTGTCCTCCAAAAATGCAATTAACTAGAAAATAACATTGCAATTAAAAATTACTTTTCAAATTAATTTCTATCTGCATACAGGTATGCGATGCATATAGGGAACAGGTTATGCATTGGCTTCTGCATTATATTACTCGTGCTAAATGTAATTCACCCATCCAAAAACAAGAGAGGCATCCTCAGTAATTAGAAGAGGTATCTATCTATCGATCCATCTTTTCAATCTATCTATCTATCTATCTATCTATCTATCTATCTATCTATCTATCTATCTATCTATCTATCTATCTATCTATCTATCTATCTATCTATCTGTCTACTGATCCATCTATTTGTCTATCCTTTTCCTACACAAAACGTGGGGACTTAACATGACAATAGGTGATAGCTGTGTTAGCGACTGCTTTCAGTTTCACTTAAAATTCCTCACTTAGACAGTCAATCACATTGGTACTCAATCCTCCATTCATACCCTTTTACATCCAATCACTCTTCAAGGCAGATTGCTCTATATATATATAATACATATTTAAATAACGAGCCAAACCACATTCAATGATGTCATCAGTGATGTCATTTGAGATGTCATCAGTGATGTCATCAGTGATGTCACTGACCATGTCATGAATGTTGTAATATGTGTCATCATCAGCAGTGGATTGCGGGCGCGTGAGTTATAGTTAGTACAACTAACTATAACGGGGGAATTTCAATGGTTTTATACGAGTCAAATGTCCAGCTAACTATAACACCCCTGAAAACGTATGTTTTTTTCAGTGAATTTTTACGGTTTTTTAAATGCTAATTCCTAACTATAACTTATCTGAAACCTATGTTTTTTTCCAGTGAATTTCTAAGGTTTTTTAAATGCTAATTCCTAACTATACCTTATCTGAAACCTATATTTTTTTCAGTAAATCTCAAAGGTTTTTTAAATGCTAATTCCTAACTATAACATGTCTGAAACCTATGGTTTTTTCAGTGAATTTCAAAGGTTTTTTAAATGCTAATTCCTGAGTATAACACGTCTGAAACCTATGGTTTTTCAATGAATTTCATAGATTTTTTAAATGCTAATTTGTAAATATATATTTTTTTTATTATTTTCTAACTACATTTTTTAAACTTTTCATTTTTAGATGTTATTTTTTAAATTACATTACACCTCTTTTTTATTAATTATTTTTACATAAAAATATTTGTTTTCCATTATTATATATTGTTCATAATATACTTAAATTATTTTTATTTCTTTTTTCTTTTTTTATGGAGTTGCGCACTGTTATCCTATGGGTAGAAATTCACTTAGCAGGTAAATAGTGTTATCGTTACCATTTCTTACTCAGTGGTGGATGCTGGATACAGCACTGCTGCATCTTCTCTAAACAGTTGAAAGAATGCAAATTACCAAAGACGCGCGGTAGCCCACGTCTTTTTTTTAAAAAAAACTATCGCTAGAATGCGCGGATCATACGCGCATCCCCCGATTTTTCCCAAAAAAAGAAGAAAAAAAATAGGGGCCTTGGGAGACCTTGTGGGACCCCCTGAGAAGATCTAGAGGATCAGGGTTTGTCTATCCTCCCCCTTTTCACGTTTTAAACACACATTTCACACGCTTCTTCAGCCTCCCTTGTACCGAGACATAAAATGGCTGCCAACAGTTTCTAGTTTCGAATGCTAACAACCACTTGACAGCCAATTAGCCTTCAGCGCGTGATCGGAAGGGTGCGCTTATGGTACGATGACAATAAACGGAGTATACGTATTCAATTTTTTTATGGAAAGTGTGCGCGTGGCCCCCCTCCTGTGTCTAATTCTGGGGCATGGCTAATTATACATTATTATTTTATTGATGAGGGCTGCAAAGCCCCCCTCCTGAGGCCACTTCAAGACCACGGGGATATCCGTAGTCCATCTATGTATGTACCCCGTAGGAGTTGCCTTCACTTTGCGCATGCATGTTTGAGGTAGCGCATGCGCAGTGCTTAATTTGTAAAATATGAAGGGCAGGTGCTCAAATACTTTTTAGGAGGCCACACCCACTTCCATAGGCTCCACCCACTTCCACCAGTGGCTCCACCCACTTACTCTAGTTGCGCCACCCAAGTTGCGCCACCCACCCCCTCAACTGGCACTGCTGCCTACTTGGGAGGTAATTTTCTTCTCTGGATTATGGCCTGGGAGGCCCAGGCTACTCACTGCACCTTTACTCTCCATCTCCTATTCACCCTTTTTTGTTTGCAGATTATTATAATGGTTTACATGAGCACAAGTTGTGTTACACTAGGACACATTCAATTGCTTGATAGGCATGGGCGGATGACGTGATTTGCCCAGAATCACAGGATGTTGAGCCGACCCAGAGACTCAAAGCTGGACCTGGATCCCACATTCCAAAGTGGGCAGATGTGACTATTATGTCACATCCTCTTCCCTTGACATGGAATCAGCAATGCTCCCTTCTGTCCCCCAGACCTACCACAGTGTACATTACAATGCATTCACCGTTTTGGTCTCAAGCTCTTCCCAGCTTCTGACTGGATGTCCCAGAGCCCTTCTCAGGTGCACTCGTCCCTCTCCATCATATAAGAAGCGACTGAATCCCCAGGCAGGCCAATTCTGCAAATACCACACTGGACAGTGGTGTTAGGCCATAACAAAGGCACACATCCTATATGACAAATTCCATAATATGTATCAGAACTACACAACAAAAACATTAGCGGATGAAAAATGCCTCTCGGCCACTATTAGACATAGATGGGACACTGGCCCTTTCTAGCATCGAGTTAGAGATGCACTTGTGCAAAGACCATGTCACAAACAAAACGTTCCTTAAAGCTTGCCAGGTTTCATTTGGTAAGTTTCTTGTGTGTTTCCTATCATAACATTAATTCCTGTTTTTGAGTGCAAATTTTAGGCCAGCCACGCATTGCAATCCGAAGGCCAATCGATGCAAAAATGCAGAGCTAACGTTTTAGGGTAATTAAAGATATGTTTGCTGCATGAGCTTCTGCAAATATTAAGCTTTTAAACATTTCTGCTGACAGGATTAACATCGAGAAAGATTCTGTACCGCCTGACCTTGTCTGAAAAGTTGAAGTGGTTTCTCAAGGCAGACTCATATTTAGATGGCACATGCAATATTTTAAGAATACCTGTTTCAAAGTCAGCTAGTAGTGTCAAAGGTCGGAAATGGAGCAGAGGGCACCGTTACCTGTTCAGGTCTAATGTTTAAACTGTGTTAAACAATTAAGTAAATAAAACATATAAACAAGCAGCCTTGTAGGGTGGTGAGGACAGAGAGGAAAATTCAACTAGGAAGCCAGACATGCTCTGCAATAAGTATCGCCCAGGAGTTACCAGCCCATTCCAACACCACACAGATCTTACATACATTTTGACATTTTCCTAAGATACCCAAGATGTTCTGTGTTTGTCTCATACCAACTCGATCTGTTGTTTTTAATCTCTACTACTCCCTGGCTGTCTACTCTATGAACTTGTTCAGCATCTGTACAGCATGTCTGGCTGACACCATAGTTTAAACACCTACAGATGAAAAATGTGGTGCTATTGTCCAGTGCCCACTGGACACAATAATTAGGTAATATCACCTCAAACAACAAGAGACGTGGAGCAGGAAAGTATCAAACATGCTGCCATGGTAAGTGACAAACCCTCATGGGTCAGCTGAGCCAAGGGGTGTAACGGTGCCTTCATTAGGAGAAGTGTTTTAAAAGAAGACATTATGAAAGATGTGGGTCCCAAATCCAGAGGCCCTCTATTCTCCTAGGCCTATGCACAGTGCCTTTTACAGCATACATAGTGTGAGCAGCTAATGTCACATTTCGGCAATGCCTTTCTTACTCATCTGTGTTCCATCCTTTAAGAGTTCAGACGCAGATCATTGGTAACATGCTGACGCTGACTATGTTTAATTCACCAACAAAATCATCCTTAATCTAAACCCTTTGCAGCTGCTATGCCGTTAAAGTGCATTGTTCGCCTTAAGAAAGTGGTACAATACTAGTATGTTTGGACAACAGTACTCATACATGCTCTGAAATGCGAGATACCGGCTTAAGTTATATTTGAGAAAATTGGATTAGTACACATTATCTATGGGTTAGATAGCAGCATCTTGGCATGCAGGTTAATTCACAAGTTTATGCCATGGTCTTGAAAAAAAGGTAGTTTTTTTTAAAGAATAGCTTCAGATAAAATAGTCGATTCTTTATAAGATACAGAGTGACCGGAAACTGATGTTTTACCTGTATATGAGACAGAAAGTCGAACTGAATGAACAAATGAGACCTAATATCCTTAAAATGTTGACAGCAATTAAAAAAAACATAAAATATAAGATCACCAAAAAGCTAAACATCAACAACATCAATACTTCTTCAGTCTTATCAATGCTCCATAACTAAAAGTGATATGGTCAACTACAGCTGCTTGAACATAATCCATACTTACTTACATTAATGACACATGGGGTATTTTTGATATAAGCAATTGCCGACAAATGACTGAAGAGACAATTCAATGTGTATTTCGTCTTATAATTAAAGAGTTCACTGATGAAAAACATTTTTGTGCAACACTTGCGAAAAACATGATGAAAACCTCTGAAAAGCATGAAGGGACTACAAGAAATCAGCCTCACATGGAAAGACCATGAACCGAGTGTGTCATACCCAGGATCAAAGAACAGCAGACTTAAGAGGTCAGTTGACAAAGGACATTTCTTCAAATTGGCAGCCACCTTGTGAGCTACATTAAGGTGGAAACGTAAAGATTATGAAGAACAGTAGCCTACAGGGACCAGTGGTCATCTCAGCTCCACACTATGGGGGCACAGCTTACCCTCAGGAGGCTATCTCATGTGCTGGCATGAGTTTAACAAACAAAAAGGACACTCTCAGCACTGGAATACCGCAGTTTACCTCCATGGGCAAATGTTCTTAGATTCCGGCTCAAGAGAGACGTACAAGCATTTTTCACTATTTGTGGGAACACAAAATCAAGACTTATACTCAAACCTAGAAGTGAACAACCTCTAGCTAGCTACATAATACAGGCATGCTTAATTAGGCTGCTCTCGCCGTGGTGTCAACTAGAGACATTATGAAAGATGTGGGTCCCACATCCAGAGGACCTGAAAGAGGAGAGGCTTGGAGAATGTCCGCCCTGTCAGTGTAAAAGAGGTGACTCCAAACTAGACCCACTGCAGATGTTAGTAATGAAGAGGTCCATTGGAAATAACTACAATCCCTCCTTTGCCTTTTGGGCATTAGAGACAAATATCAATCATCACAGCAAAAATACCGACCAGAGCAGTGAAATATTTCCATTCCAGATGCCATTATCTTAGCATGAGGAATTCAAAGCACTATGCAATTTAACAATTGTCTTTCAGAGGTCACAAATTTGATGACTTTTACATGGCATAGAAATCAGCAGAAAAGGATACCTCCATGATGGCCTTCAGTCAATAGGACGGCAGAACGCTTCATGCTCAGACTCAAAAAGGTGATACTATGGGATCATGTGCAGCAGCCCTCAGTTCGACAGGTACTATAGCAAGATCAATAGGCATACATGAATATATTCGATGCCCATACAGCAAAGTGCTCAATCATAGTAATGTTGGGACGGCTAGTCCGCCCATGTCAACCCCAGTGGTATGCTGCCAGAGAGAATACAGAACTCAAGAGAAGAAGACCGCCACAGAAGGAAAGGGTGCTGGTGCAATCAAGAGGATGGGTTCCAAGAAAGATGTCAAAGTTTCACACAGTTTAAGGCAAACAGTTGGAAGCTATTAAAATGTAGAAGCTCCCCCAGACACTAGACACCAGTTCTGCTCTCCTGGAAACACAGGTTATGGACATGGGAGAGATGGTCATCTCAAATAACTTAGTGTATGGTCAGCATGTTGGGGAATGGGCGCCAGCAGAAAGCAGAGAAAGAGTGTGTCTTTAAAAAATATCATTAAATTAGCATACCTAGAATTGTGCCGTCATTTACCTACCTCAGCTTTTGCGTTTAGAAAAAATAGTCTATGTTGTTATTTTTTTCTCTAGACAGCTCCAATTCAGAAGCCATAAATTTACACTTTTCAGAACAACAAGATTAGAATAATAATTTTCAAAGCCACCCAGAGAGCAGATCTAATGTACAACGAAGTAGAACAGTGTTCTGTAAGTTAGCAGTATGAAAAAATATAATGAAATCTATGAGGAATCAGTTTGACGAACCAATCGCTCCTGCTTCATAGTACAGACATGCTCTGCTTTCTGTCACCTCGCCGTGCCCCCCCCCCCCCGCCCTGAAACCTCAGCATTCACCATTGGTATCAGCCCTCAATGGCCTCCAGCGTCAAGCTGATTCTCGTACCACAGGCCGCAGGGAAAGGAAGCAGCACCTGGCTTGGGGATGTTCAGCTCTGAGGCCCTCCAGTGCCCCAGTGCCAGGAAGAGCAGCGGGAGCAATCAGTAACAGAGGGTGCCACCAATGAGTGATGTGGACATAGCTGCCAAGGTTTCAGATTGGTTATGTGTGACATTTTCAGAATTTCTGTGTAATTATGAGTGACATTCAACGACTATGAGTGACACTCTCTCGCAAGCAAAATCGAACAATAAAGAAGAGGGAAGCATATAAATATTAGACATTACACCCAACTGCCAACTTTTCAGATTGTTTATATGTGGCATTTCCAAAGATTAATTGCATTTGAGCGGCATTGTAGTTCAAAATGTGTGACACCTTCAGTAACAGTTTCTCATAAATGTGACCAAGGAAATAAGTCCATGTAAAGAGAAATATCAATAACTATCCACTTCTGAGCAGTGAGAAAGTATGCAAACGACCTAGAAAGTGCTGCAAATTCTCTGTACTAAAAGGCCAATAACTGATGTTGCATTTGTAATGAGATGTGTACTGTAGTTAATACAGAATTACTCACTATATTGCTGAGCTTTTAAACTGGTTTAAATGGCTGGTTCTTTGGTAATACCTCAGCCACGAATGTGGCTCTTTGGGGGACGGACTGTCCCTCAAGCTAATGGTGCCTGCTGCACCAGCTGTCGTCACTGAAGTCGAGTCAAGCCTCCAGAACAGTAAATCCTGGCATGTAGCTTTGATGATTAGGTCACTCATGACTGCTACGTCAGGCAACAGATCCCAGGAGCATTATCCAGTGTCTGCGGGCCGAGACAGACAGTAGTTAAGTGGGGACACTCGCAGGCCCACACGTGCCACCTCAAAAATACTCATCCACAGCAGTACGACTTCTTATGAATAGCAGAAGAAACAAGACACTGTTAAACCCGACCCCTAATAGGAGAAGCTCCACAGTTGCAAGTGCTTAAAAATGCAGAGGGAGGCCTGAGACGGCAATGGGAGGGAGTTATTATTAAATAAATAGGCATTTTCATAAAACAATTATAATTTCTACTAACTACGGGTAGTACGGGGGTATAATCAGGTTAGCACACATGCTGGGGACGTGTGTGGAGACGTGGAGGGGGCGGACACATCCAGCTCGTCCTGCTCTTTGATGCTCTCTGAGGCTGTTATCTCCACTTTTTTGTAATGCTCGAGTCTTCATTGTGCGATTCGATGACAGGGAAAGGGCCCACAGGTCGGAGTACAGCATGGTGGGGCCATGCTGCTCTCAGTGACGAGACACGCGGAGCCCAGGGGCCCCTCAGCAACCCAGAGAAGCACGAGCGCTCTGCCTCAACCCTTTGCTTATTAAAGTGGTTGCTCCATGGGCTGTAGAGGCAGTCCCGTGGCACTGTGGCAGGAGCAGGCCAGAGCCACTGTATTTTTAATATTTTAAAATGTTCCCCCCATAAAGGAAAATATACGCAGTTTGCCGTTATTCAGGTGAAGTCATAACAAGGGTAGGAAACGGAAGCGGAGAGGCGGGCGGAATTTAGAGAGTGGGGGGAGGTGCAGTTTCGAGAAGGCTGTACTTTCCTGGCGGCTGCGCTGCTTCTTTTAGGCAGGAGGGACAGGACGTGATTACAGGAGGAGAGAAGGATATATGTTGCCTTAGGCAGGAGCATGGGCAGGCACTGCTCCCTGCCCTGTGTGCTCTCAGCAGATCCTCCCCCGAGAGGCGGAATGTGCTCATAATAAGGCATACGTCCGTGCAGCATCCCATTTGAAATATTTGACGGCTTTTACCGGGAAGACTCGTGTGAACGTAAATGAGTCAATATTGAGGGTAGAACGAGCCCTGAGAAATAAGTGCCGGTACGAAGCACCGGAAAGCATCGGCACAAATTTAGCACTGCGCATGCGTGTTAATGTTAGGCATGTGCACAATACGTCCCACCGTCTGGCTATGTACCCCTAACGTATCTGATTTTATTTGTACATGCTCAATTAAAACATGCCCTATCACAGCTCTCACACCCAGTGACATCATACTCAACCAATCAACCTTCTGCAAAGCATTTATAAGCTGCCAACCTTCTAGAACTTTTCCTATTCCACAGTCACAGCCATTGAGAGTGTTGGTATCCACTTCTTCATAGGTGAGCACTTTTTTAATAGTAATTAAATTAATAAATCTGAACAATCTTTAAATACCGCTTGAATGCAAATTCAATTCATCAGTGATGTCATGACTGATGTCACTGACCATGTCATGAGTGATGTAATATGTGACGTCATCAGTAGTGCATTGCACGCGCAAGTTATAGTGAGTCCAACTAACTATAACGTGGGAATTTCAATGGTTTTATGCGAGTAAAATTTCCAGCTAACTATAACTGGTGTGAAACCTATGGTTTTTTCAGTGAATTTAATAGGTTTTTTTAAATGCCTATTCCTAACTATAACTGGTGTGAAACCTATGGTTTTTTCAGTGAATATATATATATATATATATATATATATATATATATATATATATATATATATATATATATATATATATATATATATATATAAATTTCTATGGCAAAATGAAACCCCTCATTTTGTTCCTTTTCAAATTAAATGTATTAAGTGTTACCACTTTATTCCAATCAAGATGACTTCAGGTGTGCCATACTTTTGTCATAAGTAAGACTGTTAGCGTTCTAGTTGTTCTTTAGAACACTCTGGGACATTCTGTCATTTGGCTATAGTTGGGCTACATCTGGCTGATATTTGGGCTACATTTGGGCTCTTTTGTCTCTGGTGGCCATCTTGGGAGACGGCATATCAGAATTTTTTTAATGAAATATAAGAGGATTTGAGAAGTCACTCAAAATGTGCCCTAATTTTTCTTTCTTCAGCACTAATCATAATTTCTATGGCAAAATGAACCCCCTAATTTTGTTGCTTTGCAAATTAAATGTTTTAAGTGTTAACACTTTATTCCAATCAAGATGACTTCAGGTGTGCCATACTTTTGTCATAAGTAAGACTGTTAGCGCTCTAGTTGTTCTTTAGAACACTCTGGGACATTCTGTCATTTGGCTATAGTTGGGCTACATCTGGCTTATATTTGGGCTACATTTGTTTTTTTTGTCTCTGGTGGCCATCTTTGGGCTACATTGGGCTACATTGGGCTACATTTGGGCTCTAACATATATATAGCCCAATGTAGCCCAATATATATTTTTCAAAGTTAATTTTCATAAAAACCACTGGAGCATATATCTTGAGACATAGCAAAGGCACATCGGGGTACCAGTCCCTACAATTTTGCCAAGTTTGGTGGAAATCCAATTAGCCGTTCGGGCTAAAAGTGAGTCCAATCGCCCTATGGAAATTAACATGGGGAAAACACGTTTTGGGACCCCCCTTTTATCTCGGCCCCCGCTTGACGGATCCCCCCGAAACTTTCAGGGAAGGAGCGGAGCGCAGCGAGGCAAAGTTAAAGAAAATTACAGGCAGATCCCTCATTCGGCGCCAAAGTTATTCCCAATAGAATGTTGCGGATTTCCTATGGAAAACGATCCTAACTATAATTACTTACTGGGGACCGCCAGTAGGTAATATATATATATATATATATATATATATATATATATATATATATATATATATATATATATATATAAAAAGTACATATATATATATATATATATATAATTGTTAAACTAGCATACACTTAATAATAAATACTAGTTGTAAGACATTCTATGAAACTGAAAAAGTTAGTAATATTATTTTTTTTATTTGACACTTTCTTAAGTCGTTCTCAATTCGGGATTTTCATATTCTCGCTCGAAAAGGTTTGATTATGAGCAGGGCTGGCTGGCTAGAGGTCGGTGCGATCGGTGCCACCACACTGGGTGCTGACTTCTGGGGTCACTGTGTTGCTAAATATATAGTGAATTTAAAAGCACCTGCTGCTGTTCCTTGCGCCCAGCAATTTTCAAGTAACAATAGAAATACCAAGATAACTCTGGTGATTAATAGACCTGCTGGGAAGCGATGGAGGTAGTCTAGTGGAAGTTTCGACTCATCTTAAAGTACTCCAGAGGGGCAGTGTGCCTGCTGCAAAGCATGTATTCCATGCAGATCACTGAAGTGCATGTAATGTAAATAGTTACGTTGGTTATGGCTATTGCTGGAGAGAACCTATTCTTACTTGCACTAAAATCCTAATATAAAACAGCAAGCTATGTAGTGTCATCAAAGTGGTGCGTGGAAACTGCAAGGTATAGGTAAGAGCGCTATGATTTTTCCCCAGTGTTTCATCATCCTGTTACAAAATAGGTTCATTTTGGTAGAAATCAATTATTAGTAAAGATACCCCCAACCTTAGTTTTACATTTTAAATTCTGAGATTGTGCTTCTACAGATCATGCACTCTTAAACTATACTGCCTTCCAGTATGTATTACATCTGACTACGGGCCAGATCTAGGACCCATTTGTGCTTGCGCAAACGGATTTGTGACCCATTTGCACAAGCAAAAACCTATAGGGCCATGTACAATTCCTAAACAGCGAGTCGCAATTTATTTGTGACTTGCTATTTAGGAATTGCAATTCGCAATTAGGAATGGGCGTTCCCTCCCTAATTGAAGCCGCAAATCAATGTACAAATGTTTTGTGACTGCAATTGCGGTCACAAAACACTCGCAAATTACCACCCTCTTCAAGAGGGTTGTTTGCAGTTGCAATTTGGAAGGGGTCCTTTGCGACTGTCTCCAATTTTTTTAAGGACAAGCAGGGGTCCCAGGGACCACTACCTGCCTTTAAAAATTTTTAACAAATACGTTTCATTTTTTAAATTTAAATGGATCCCGTTTTCCTTTAAGAAAAACGAGTTGCATTTAAAAAAAAAATGCTTTATTTAAAAGTAGTCCCTGACATGGTGGTCTGCTGAGCCCGGCAGGCCACCATACCTGGGAGAAAAAAGTGGTCCTAGATACACAATTTAAACGCAATTAATGATATGAATATTATTTCTTCACAGTCAAAAAAACAACAAAATCAGACTAAATCTGAACATACAAACACAAGGAGATGTATTATTGGCTTAATTCAAAAAACAGAAGAACCCAACACAACAATGTATACGACAATTTCTACTGCAATTTATTTACAAATTCATAAAATTTCAGCAAGGAAAAAAGGAAAGGAAACAAAGTTGGTGCTCAAGTGAAGGAAAAAGAATTACAAAGTAATTTAGTGCAACAGAGAATTTATATGTACATTGCACATGTAAAGCCTACCCATTTACAATCTATATACAATAATATACAAGGGGACAGGAAGGGGCAGGTGTAGGCTTAAGGGGGTAACTGGGGGGATCGTCGACGTTTCGACCCTGGCGCAATAAGGGAAGGTCGTGACCTTCCCTTATTGCGCCAGGGTCGAAACGTGTGCATGTGCAATGTACATATAAATTCTCTGTTGCACTAAATTACTTTGTAATTCTTTTTCCTTCACTTGAGCACCAACTTTGTTTCCTTTCCTTTTTTCCTTGCTGAAATTTTATGAATTTGTAAATAAATTGCAGTAGAAATTGTCGTATACATTGTTGTGTTGGGTTCTTCTGTTTTTTGAATTAAGCCAATAATACATCTCCTTGTGTTTGTATGTTCAGATTTAGTCTGATTTTGTTGTTTTTTTGACTGTGAAGAAATAATATTCATATCATTAATTGCGTTTAAATTGTGTATCTAGGACCACTTTTTTCATATATATATACAGTTACCCAGGTCCTATTGATCTTTTGGGTCTACCCCATTGTTATCAATGACCATACCTGGGAGGGCCTGTCATTTCCAATAGCCCGGCAAGTTGCTAGAGGCTCATTAATATTAATGAGGCCCACACTTTGCAACCCCATAGGGAATCGCAAACAGTGGTCAAAACACTGTAGTACATGGAAAATAGCGCCTTGCAAATTGTGAGTCGCAAAAGCCTCGATTTTGCGCATCATACATCTAGCCCTACTATAATTTGTAGTCCTCTTTCTTATGTAACAATTCCTATACACTAACTTACATACGTGTGAATAATTGTCTCTGTGTAACGTGTGCGTGATGTAAAATGCTCTGATGCCCTACACTAGTAGGAGTAGCTCTATAAAACAAAACAAAAGCACATGAGAGAGTGGTTATGGGGGCTTGAGGGTCACTGATGAAGGGTGGCAGTGAGGGAATTCATGAAATCAACAGGTGTTGTCACACTGGGCGCCACCAGCGCTAAAGCACTGATTATCAGTGCCCCTAAACAAACAGATGTTTGTGGAAAGGCTGCAATTGTATAAATGTATAATTCCCACAGGTATATATCGGCAAGTTAACTGCCCTGCTTTAACCCCGAAAGAGATTTCACTTGTGCCTGGAAGCCTTGGCTTATGCAGCTTTCCAGGAGTGATCCCAGTTTTCTGGGGATTTATTAGAAGAAAAAAAACGTTTCCATCTTGAGGAAATGAAAAGAGGGGTTTATTTCCCCTCGCCTGAATTCTTATCTATGGCCCTCATTACAAGTTCAGAGATAAACTGCAAACAAGAGTTTGGACAGGAATCAGAATTTCGAACTGTTTGATAATTATCATACAGAGAGTTTTCCCTTGATAGATACCAGCAGTTGAAGTAGGCCTACTAGATTTAGCAGGGGGAAACGTGGAAATAAAAAAAGGACAGGTGGTATTTAATACACGTGATGGTAAGTGGGGCCTATGAATAATTTATCATAGTGGGAAAACCACATGGCGTTTGCAGTAGTACTCCTGGAAATCTGCACCTTGTGCAGTACTGAGAAGGTTTGTCAATAGACTAAAAGACACAAATTTCTCCAGGGAGAAGTAAATCTGTCCTTGCATTTTTTGTTTTTCCTGCATCTGTTTTCTCTATAACAGGTGCTCCGTACAACCTAATTTCACTAAACTCACTTTGTGTGATCATCTGTTTGCACTCTGACCGCTGTTTCATAATGTAGAATGCATTCGACGCGTCGTGTATTTCCCTCGTGTCTCGGAGTTCACACACATACACTCATTTTCCTTTCACATTATCAGCTTGCCTCAGAGAGGGCTTTAATTGGCGAGTAATTGCAGGTTCTAGTTGCCATCAAGAAACGGAGATATTTCGGTCAGGGATTCGCAGAGCACTCGACCTAGGAGGGCTGCCCTTTAGCGTGTGCCATGGTCAGGAACATTTTTGGGGTCAGCGGTGTCAGGGCAGGGGTCAGAGAACACAGCGAGCTACTGTCAGCCAGCGCTGACCTTTAGCTGACCAAGTGGAAGTGGGCGGGGCTCTGGCAGACTCGCATTCATGTCTCAAGTCAATGCGAACATGGGTTCGGAGTGATAGAGATTGGAGACGATTTCTTAGCCCAAGTGAACAATTAGGCTGTTATTTTAACGTAAGTGCAAGAGGCTGATACTAACCAGAGAAAGATAGTTATTTGAAGGACTGGCCATCTCATAAATTCACACCGACTTAAATGATTAAATTCTTAAATTATTACATTGTTTCTTTAACGTCACTATTTTATGATTTTGGGACGAACCAAGGGAATATCCTACAAAGTGCCCTACGAGTTACCACATACATACAATGCATAGTTGTTCTATTAAAGGTATTTGTTGGGCATGGGTGTACATACGCCTCTGCTGTTGGGTGACTACTGTGGCCTCTCAGACGATTCTTGGGTTTAGAAGGTTAACTCAGCTTTCCACGCTCATTCGTTCATTGCTTTTCAGTATAACTACGGCAGATTTATATTTTGTGAGAACATCTTTGTTTAGGGGTGTGCAAAGATTCAAACGTTGCCCTCGAAGGCAAATATTTTTCACTTATCACACTTTGTGTAGTTTGCAGGCTGCTGAGGCTCCCAGCTTGTTTAAGATACATTTCTGAAAAGAAAATTCTTTTTGCATAGGAATGGTCTTACAAAACATTTTTCGCAGGAATTTACTCGTTAAACGTGGTGGTGCCCAGACCTTATTCTCCTGCACAGCTACATATATTTCACAATTTCTGCTGCTATTTGTTTCTTAAAATTATACAAGGTTGGTGACACTGATGAGCATTGGAAACATTGAAATAAATACTTTGCCATGTTGCTGGAAAAACGTTGCACACTCCTAGTTTTGCTATAAACAAGACTCCACTTATTAGCAAATGCTTTATTGCACAAAATGCAACCACAATATTTTGTAATTTTAATGTAGCACATGGATGTCCAAACTGTTTTATCTCAGTGTAACTTTTTTAGTTTTTATAGATGCTTATAGATCATAATCAATTTACACTGCTAATGGTCCATTGGCTGCTCAGTCAGCTAATGAGGGTTGTACTTTAGAGATTTGTTACACGATCTGCTTCAGAATGTGCATTTATAGACTCTACAAACATTCTGTAATATATTTGAAGTTGTGGACTCTGACAAAGTAATGAATCTTTGAACATCTGTGTTCTGAAACACAGGTTGTCTGAAATGGTCTTCACCCATTTAAGATTAAGTAACGTTTAGAATGTCATGGTCTATTACAGCTCAGCAATGCTAAAAACAAATGTTGTCCCAGTCTGTCAAGCGAGTTTAACGTTAATGAGCGACCTTCCACTCAGAAGAGCTGGTTGACTAGTTCTGAATTACCCAGTGAATGATCTCATTATTGTCCAAAACAAATTAGAAGAAAGCCAAAACAAATTACTTTTCAGATCCATGCTCCTGTGATAGGATCATTGAAGCCTCCTGAGATGATGCCAACGGACGATCACATCATGTGGTTAGTAGACATTTGTATTCTCGTGGAGTCTAGCTCATTGAAAGACAAAAGGCTAGCAGAGCTGCACAGGCACTGATTGTGCTCAGCCTTGAACTCTTCATGCCAACTGCAACAAGGACCTTCTCACAAAGTGGCAGTAATATATTTTTTCCTTCTTGATCTTTTACAGTGTTAGTGATTTCAAGACAATACACCTTGGAGTCTATGCTACACTCAGAGTTTGACAGGCTACACTTTTGCATCATTCTGCAATTTCCCCTGTACACTGCCAGCCGGTTTTATAACCGCCTACTTACCGACACCCCCGCCAGATCCTCGGCAAAGCCAGCCTTGAAGCTCCTGCATTGGCTCCCAGTCAGAGAAAGGGTGGCTTTCAAGGCCCTGTGTCTGGCCCATAAGACCCTCCATGACAAAGGCCCACCCATCC
Organism: Lissotriton helveticus; assembly: GCF_964261635.1. Lineage (NCBI taxonomy): Eukaryota > Metazoa > Chordata > Amphibia > Caudata > Salamandridae > Lissotriton > Lissotriton helveticus. Next base: position 365,975,232 of record NC_136062.1, read on the forward strand.
TCAAGGATTTCATCATCCCTTACAATGCAAGTAGGGTCCTCCGCTCAGGCGGAGAGAACTTCATCACTGTTCCCAGAGTCAAAAAGGCCCGGTCCGGAGGACGCCGCTTCTCGGTCCACACGGCCAAACACTGGAACAACCTTCCTCGGAGACTGAGAACTGAACCTAATCTTCTCCAATTCAGGAAGGCCTTGAAAACCTTTCTCTTTCCTTAAATCCCCCCCCTTCGATTCTGACCTCTCCTGAGTTCTGGTTCTAGCGCTGGGATGCTCTAGGGTTACTACGCGCTCTATAAAACCTTAAAATAAATAAATAAATAAATAATGTGTTACAGCCTACCTATTCCCTGGGTAGTACATACATTTGATGGATTGGAAGGCCGCTTTAGTCAGTGGAATTTATGTTTGTATGTGAATGATTTCTGTGAGACCCCCTCACATCATTACTGTTGTTAAATCTGATAACAGCTGATAATTGCCCCTTTGACCATACTCTTGCAAATGAAGAGGTACTTTTTACAAACATGTTGGCCCTTCTGGTTAGCTTGTATATGATCTGAAACACACAAATCATCAAGTAATGTTAAATTGGCCTTTCTCATCTGTCTCCTATCTGACACAAATGCAGGCTCTACTGGATTTTATTTTGAAACTCTGCCAAGGTTCCAAATTCAAAGATCATCTATTTTAACAGCATTTTTGAACTACTTTATCACTTTCATAGGCCGACTAAATTTAGAAACGGTTCCCATTTTTCGTAGATTCTTGATCTCTACCCAGTCACCTAGTCTTACATCAGCAACCATGGCAGCTTTATATTTATCAAAATGTCTTTTGTTCTTTAACACCTTCTCCATTTCCTTTCCTTTCCCTTCCAACTGTCATCACAGAACTCCCCTTCCACCTTACACAAACGTTTTCATTCACCCACTTGCAATACATGATACAGTTTGCTGTCCTCTTCTGACACAACATGAATGGTGTTGCACCAGTGGTGGAATGTGGAGTTAACCTATACAACCACACTTTTCTCATTAATTCATCTACCAGTTAAAACCACACGCTATGAAATATTGTATTGGCTCTTTCACCACTATGGTAGTGCTCTATCATACTATTTGATTCAGGATGGTACAACGCTGGTCTCTTATGTTTTATTCCACTTTCATTCAAAAGCTCTCCCATTACCTTAGATGTTAATTGCACCCTGTTATCAACCAATACGATGGAAGGCAATCATTCCCTACAAAATAGATCTTCAATAAAATTGTCAAAGACCCTAGATTCTACTGAATTCACAACCTTCACTACTGGCTAATGGGAGTACATATTCATGAAGGTTATGAAGTGCTTGGCCACTGAAAAACTACTAAGTGGACCACCTATATCTAAACCAATTTCAACCCATGGTCCCGAAACAAGATCACATACCACCAAGGGTTGAGTCCTACATTTTACAACCGTATCACCGTTGACACACTCATAAAACTTCCTCACTGCTCTCTCTACCTTCTTGTCCATCCCAGGCCACCAATACCCTTCTCTTATCTTTTCCTAGAAATGCCCGGTTGACTCTCATGGGCATCACCCGTTAACCTTTCCTTCAACTTGCACAGAGGAACACGCTTACTACCTTCTTCTTCTTTTACATTCCAATAACAATCGACCTCTTCAGACTTTCATCCTTTTTCTTCAAACCCTCACTTCATTACTCTATAACTGTCTGCAGCATAATGAAAGTAGTCAGCTCTTGGAAGTGGGGATGAGACATTACCTTGTGGTACGCAGATGTAAGATATGAAGAAGAAAAGTGTATGACACCATCTAAGAACCAAAGCATCTATGTGATTTTGGGTAAGGAATAATTATTTACAACCACATATCTATTAAGTTCCTCAGGTCGATATATTATCATGCTTCCCCACTGGCTTTGCATTCTCTTAACAAAGTGATACAGTTCCAGCACTGTGCTCACTTAACGAAGATAATAGAAATCTTATTTTGATAAACAAATGTTAACTTCCTTGAGACTTGCCACACCACTCAGTGACCTCCACTTCCTGAATTATCCCATTCTCTTTCAAATGTTCTAACTCCTGTTTCACAGTGTCTTTCACCATAATGGGAACAATGCTTACCTTCCCTACTTTGGGTTAAGAGCCAGGTTTTATCTTGATGAAATGAAGATAATTTTTAAAACATCCTAATTCCTTTCTGAAAACCTCTAGAACTGTTCTCCATATCCTACAGGTTTTACATGGTAACATGTTTAACTTTGGAAACACACGCACTGCTTCTTTCCTTTAACCTGACTTAGGGTGTCTCATTGAAATCAGGATAAACTGATAAATCCTTTTGATGAAACCTTCTTATCAAAGTATTCCCTTTAATGGATGCATACATTTAGCCAGGGATTATCCTCCTTACGAATTCAATTGTAGACCAATAGTTTCTCAAGAGCTTAAGTGGTTCATCTCCATAACCTATTAGTTTTATGTTGAGTTTAAATCTGGGAATCAATGTTGGTTTTGTCCAGAGTCAAATAACATCTCCATAGGTAGCCCAATGATACGCACAACTTCCTACAGACCCTCTTTTCTTTTTTTTTCACTTGCAAAATCACCTTTTCATTTTAATTTTCTTCAGAGGTATAATTCAGCTTATTGCAGGGATTTTGCACAAAAACAGAACCATGCGCAGGATTATACAACCTTGGTGTATATGGACTGAATCATTCTACCACCTTAGTACCCATGAGCCCAGGACCGACTAGCTATAGTGTCTCACTTGCTCTCCTACTCACTCACAGAGAAACAAATGATTAGACACCCTACAATACAACACTCCCAGATATCTCAGGAATCGCGGTAAAAAGACACACCCTTTCACTCGCACTCTTCTACTTGTCCACAATAAGATCTGATAGAGACACAAAACAGTTTAAAATATTTATTTTAGCTACCGTGCCCTAACATGCAGTGTTCATGCCACAACAAGCAGGAAAATATACAGTACAAATATAGTCAGCATAGCAGCTAGTCCATAAACCGTAAAGGGAGTTCTCATCATGGGTAGACAATAGAGGCTATCCTCCCTTCCCTTGCTAATAAGCAGTATTATCATATATTGGAAGATCTCGGAGCTTGGCAGCAGACCACATACCTTAGCCTATAGATGGTAGATTTACAACATAGGTAGTGTTTCGCTCTTCTCCCTGGAAAGGTCCCTCTCCAAGTGTGTGCTACCTATTTGTGTCGCCCAATAAGACCAAAGTGAGTTATCCCAAACAACAGCTGCAACAGTATTTTTATTTGCCTAGATGCTAAGGCCTGGCCAGAACAAAATAACAAGGGTCATTATTGTTCGACCTAGCTAACAATGTTCAGTCAAAATGCCTGGAACATGCAAAGAGTGAACACAGCGATAAGTACTCATGTGAATACAGCCATCGAAATTATTGAAAAATAATATCGTGTAGTGACATGCGCAGAGCAGCAGGTAAGCTGCAGCATATCCATGCTAACTTAGAGAAAAAGACAATGTCCCCATGGGCCATGTAACAACTTCTCTTACTTTTTTGCACACTCAGCTTTACAACAACTTGTGAAGTAACCTTTCTTTCGAATAGCTTTATAAGATGGTTTTCACCCTGGTAGGTCATGTGACCAGAGTAGCCAGATCTAAAACAATTACCGTGACATTTTCTTTTTCATATTTAGTATCTTGTCTGTCTCATAGTTATTGTACTTTTTATAAATTGCACTCTCTCTTTGTTACTTTCGCAAACTTGACTTTGTCTCTACGTACATCTACACAAGCTTTAAAATGTTCAAACATTTTAGCCATAGCAATAAAACTGAGCCATTGTCCTGCAAAAGAGGCTTATCCTTTTGCTACATTGTTTGTCAAGCTTTCTCTTAAATGTACCCCAGCGTAAATTGGTCATGTAAATGGTCTGCCAGTAAAGCTAAAAAATAAAACGTGCAAGCTAACTATCAAAATTCTGTAATATAATGTTCAACAGACTCTCTTCTGAACTGTGCACTCTCTTAACAAAGTGATACCGTGCCAGTACTGTGCTCCCTTTAGGAAGATGATATAAATCTGACTTTTGTAAACACATGTTAAATTCATTGAGACTTGCCACATAATCCAGTGAAATATCAGTGAGATGCTCAAATACATATTGACCTTCTGGGCCAAAATAATGCATTTATAAATACATTTTGCATTTAGCATTCTATGTAGTGGACAAACTCTTGCATGGTGATTACATTTTTTCCTGTTATGCCATTGTATTGGAGGATATCCAGGATAGGAAAAAAAGACAGCTCGATAACATTATTCATCTTGTCATCCCAACTTAATATGTAGAAGGAGAAACTTGATTACAGGCATCTAAATAGACTCATGGATAGCACAAAACAAGAGTCCACAATGCCGGTAACCAATATGCTACCCGTAGTCCTCTGCCTCGTGCTTCCAGTGGGTTGTTTGTTCTCTGCTCGTTACCAGTGTAAAGAACAGGAGACACATAGATGGCAAGTTGTCATCCAATAATTTTTTTGCGACCAAGATATATAACCCCATCCACTTGAATCCTCTCTGCTCCAACCTCCAACTTTTGAAACCCAACATTCTCAGGGGCATATTACCAAGAATAAGCGATAATTATCGCTAAGCTTGGTTAGAGGCAATAATTTTATCGCCTATTTTTATCGCTTAGAAACCTTGCAATTATCAAGGTTTATCTCCTAAGCGATAAAAATCGGCCGAAATGCATGAATATCGCTGTAAAGTCAGCGATATTCATGCATTACCGAGCTAATGCTCTTAGCCATGTTATCCACCTACCATTGGATAACATGGCTAAGAACTGCTCTCGGCAGGCGTTAGCTTTTGGAGATAATTGCGCTTAGCGCGATTATTTCCAAAAGTAGGTAATAGGAGATAGCGGTGTTAGTGACTGTTTCCAGTCGCTAACATCTTGGCACGCCCACTTTGCATGTCATTAGCGATAAATATCGCTGACATGCAAAGTGGGCCCCAAGATGAACGCTATCTCCTACTAGCTGTCGCTAACTGGTGTTAGAGACAGCTAGGTAATAGGGCGCTAAAATTATCGCCTCTTTAGCGGGAAAAATTCCCGCTAAAGCGGAGATAAGGCCCTTGGTAATATGCCCCTCAGACCGTAGGAATTTCAGGACACTGACGTTCCTTATTCTATTAAGGAATATCACAACATCCCTTAAGAATTATTGTGTGCAGTGCCACAAGTTAATAGAGGAGTATGCCAATCTGATGCCAACAGGTGCAAGAGGCAATCTGCACCACAACGTGATCACCTGCCTGATCATTGCTATTACTTTACCTAAGTTGCCACCGATCAATTTGCAATCACCATGACATATCTACATCACATATATTTAAATGTCTCTTCCTACTATCCAAGTGCAGTCCCAGTCCACTGTAGCTGTTCAATTTCTTTCGACTGTGCATGGGAAAGAGACATGATTTCTTCCAGTTAACCCTGAATCTTCATGTGTTCTAATTTAGTGAGTATGTTCATTGCATCAAGTAAACTGTGTCGGGTCTTATAGGCACAGTAGAGCATCATCTGCATATAAGAATACAATATGCTTCGCTGTGGGAAGTATAAACACCCAATTTAATTCCCCTATTTATTAGTATACATGTAAGTGACTCTGTGGTGAGAGTGAATAGGACTGGCTACAGCGGCCAACACGGTCTTGAGCCTCTGCCAGTAGTGCACAGGCTGAGTATGGGCTCTGGCTAATGGTTGGCAGTGTTGGATTTTAGCCATGTTAATAAGCCAGCTCTCATTCCCAAAACTGGGGCCTTCAAAGAGGTTGTGCCAGAAAAGCATATTAAACACATTGTCTATATCCAGTCGGGTTGCTGTTGGAATTGGTCACTTTCTCGGGGCCTCATGCAGCCATCTTAGGTGAATATGCACATTTCGTCTGGGTGTGAAACCTCTCTGCTCATGGTGCACTATTTTCTGTATGTACTGCAACAGCATTTTTACTATTATTTTCCACAATATATAATTAATAATATCCATTACTTAGTAGCAACAGTTGTTGATATAACTTCACACCTAGGGGATCTCCGTGCAGCTGCAGCAGTACCATGGCGATTGACTCTATAGTTGTCTAAGGTAAGCCACTGTTATCATAAGCCTCCATAGATATTGTTAGTATCTTTGGAGTTAGGTGTATTTAGTATGTGGTGTAGAATACAGGTGGTAGCTCATGGGAGCTAGATGTTTCCCCATAGTTAACTGATCTTTTCCTACCTTTATTTCCGCTACTGCTGCAGGCTATTTCCCTCTGCTCAGGCGTAAATTGTGGTGTGGGGACAGTGATGGCATTGGGGATGGTGGCGATGTATCCTAATGCATACTATCCCCATTCATGAGTTATAGTTGTATATAAGCAGACTAGTGCAGAGCAGGAATATCGCCGATGAAATATCGTGGCACCTAAATATCGCTGCATAAATATTGTGGGGAAGGAATATAGACAACACAAAGATTGTTGGCAAGAATATCGACTGACAGGTAAGTAATATCGATTACAAAAATATCTTAGTAATAAATATCGTTTACAAAAATATAGTTTACAAAAATATCAATTTATTAATAATGTTATGTATTTTAGTCTTTTTAATAAGAATTGTTTGTCATTTTATTAGATGTTTTAGAATTTCACTAGTTATTAATTTATTTTAAGTTGAATTCTGCATTTTTAGTTCGTATGCCAGTTGTGGGTTTATAGGGGAATAGGGTGGGAAATAATTTAATTATATATATTTAAATAATAATTTATAGTAGTTAACTTTGTTTTTTTAAATTAGAATATTGCATTTTTAGTACCCTCGCGGGTTGTGGGTTTATAGGGGAATAGGGTGGGAAGTAATTTAATTATATAAAAGTTGTTGAATAATGAATGTGTTGATTGATTATTTAATAATAGTTTAATAATTAGTTGTTAATTAATTTCAATAAGTCAATTATTAATTAATTATCTTAACTGTTTACCTATTTTAGGTGTGTGTTGTGGTGTTTAGTTGTGTTAATGATGTGAAGGGTGGTAAGTAATTACATTTTAATTGATTAATAATTACATATTTTTACATTAATTACCATTAATTAATTAGTAATTATTAATTGCAATTGTGTAATGAATTTTAGGTGTGTATTGTGGTGTGTATATGTGTAAATGGTGTGAAAGGTGGTAAGTAATATTTTTTTATTGATTAAATAATAAATAATAATACATTAATTTGTATTAATTAATTAGTAATTATCATATGTAATTGTGTAACTAATTTGAGGTGTGTGTTGTGGATGTTATAGTATTAAAGAATGTGTGATTAATTATGTTTTATTATCTTTGTTAATAATAATATATTTAAATGTATATATTAATTATGTTAATATTGGAAATTAGATTTAATAAAAATGTTGATGGTTTTGTTTTTTATTGTTTAGTGATCCAGCGCTTTCCCTACTGTTGCACTCACTGGAGTGGGAATAGTAATTTTTACCCCTCCTCTATACAGCCCTTTCCCTACTGTTGCACTCACTGGAGTGGGTACAGTATATTTTACCCCTACGTTATCCAGCGCTTTCCCTACTGTAGAACTCACTGGAGTGGAAATGGTACATTTTACCCCTCCGCTATCCAGCGCTTTCCCTACTGTAGCACTCATTGGAGTGGGAATAGTATTTTTTACCCTTTCGCTATCCAGCGCTTTCCCTACTGTTGCACTCACGGGAGTGGGGATCGTACATTTTACCTCTCCGCTATCTGGAAAAGAACTTGTTAGGAATGCCTCATAATGTCCACGGTGTAACTCTATTTGTAGTACAGGTACTACGAATTAAGATTGATAATATGAGTCCCTCACTGAAATGTGTATTATTTACATGTAACACTATTTCATGAACACTTTGGAGATGGTACATGCGAATTGTAATCTATGTAGTAATGTAATATATTATTTGGTCTTCGAATTCTGATGTAGTTGTAATAGCCAAACACTTGTTGGCTAAAATAGGAAAAAAAATAAAGATGACTTTTTAAAATATCCATTGAGACTGGCACTTTGCAAGTCGGATGACTGAAGAAGAAGAGTGCTTGAGGGAGTATTACTGAACTGTTTGGGACGCCTATTTCTCATTAAGTAGTACTCGGCAGCCAATCCTCCCCTCTGGCAGCACTAATACTGTATGATCACAAAATGTATGTGATTACTGTGGCAATATGTGCTCGCATACTCCTTCCTACCACCCTTATTATTATCTGTGTCCCTCCTCCTTGCTGCATCAACTCCCCTCTTCAGCCCTCACTGCCTCCCCTGTCACCCCACAGAAATGCACTCTGTCACTGCCGCCTAAGGAAGTGTGCAGTGTCACAGATGCATTTGGGGTTGGCCAGTTACACTTCCTGCATAACACATGTGGAAACACCTTGAATAGTACATTATTAAAATATAATTTAACACTCTTGGAAGATAAGAGTAACACTAGCTTTGGACAACATTTTACATTTATAGGTAGGGGAGCAAAAATTACCATAGATCATGTGATATTATCAACAAACAGTATTTCTAATTTGACTAATTTAGTGATTGAATCTAACTCCGTCAGTGACCATAACCTGTTCGTTCACAAGTAATATTGGTAAGATTAAATGGTCTATACCTTAAATTGACTGGTATTGAACCTTGTCAGTTTATTAAAGGACTAATTAATCAATCAATCAATCTGTATTTTTAGTTTGCAGTTGTTCACCTCTGGGGGTATCCAGGTGCTGAGATCTACCTGACCTCAGCTGAAAAGCCAAGTCTTTAATCTCTTTCTAAACTCCATTAGAGATGGTGATGTTAGAAGGGGAAGGCCTTCCAGACTTTGGCAAGGTAGGAGAAGGAACGGCCTCCACTATGGTGTTTGGTGGATGTTGGGAGTGTGTGCGAGGGCCAAGGGAAAGGTGCTTAGGTGTCTTGTAGGTTAGTGGAAGTACAGGCGGTGGTTTATGTACGCTGGTCCTTGTATATGGAGGGCTGTGGAGATGTGTGTCAGCATCTTGAATTGACATCTTTTCTGGACAGGGAGCCAGTGGAGGTTCCTGAGGTGGGGGTTGTGATGTGGGTCCACTTGGGGAAGTCAAGAATGAGTTTGGTGCTGATTCCTGAATCATTTGGAATCTCTTTAGGAGTTGAGTGGTGGTCCCGTAGTAGAGCGTGTTTCTGATAGAGATCGCAGGTCACCCGACCAATAATTTCACCACTTAGGTTTTGGGCCCATATACTTTACTTCACTATATACATTGATCAGATGACCTTACAATCTACTACCAATAACCATGAGTCCTTTCGAATGTTTCTAGTGTACCCGACTTACCATCCACCGTTACGGGTACCTATGACCACGATGGGTCAGGGAGCTAGCTGTAAAAGGAAAGGCAGGAAAAATACAAACCCAACTTTAAATAACTTTGATATTTATCATATGACCACAGACAACTGGGAAGTTTTAAGAATTTTATCTAGAAATCAGTTTCGGAAATCATGAGGTTTACAGTTAAAATACAATCAATAATCAAGATATTGAAAATCACATAACCATAAAGGAATAATGTAAGGGCAATCATTTAGGTTTCTAAAAATAGTGAGATAGGGAACACGCTATAATTCTAGGAACGTTACTTCAAATCAGAGCGCAAAAGAAAACTTGTAAATCACTTTTATAATTCATAGGCAGTGTGGAAAGAATATCCTCTAAAAGGTAGGGTAACATAGGAACATGCTATGGGAAAATAATGCAATGACTTTCATATAATAAACTGCGGAAAGCATGGAAAATTTAACGTATGCAAAGGTATGTCTTTATTGAAGCAAAGACAGAAAAATAGAAAGATGCGGGTTTGAGTTTCAGCAATATATTTACCTAGACTGGTGTGAAAACCAACCCTGGCCACGGGTCAGTTAAGGACAGGAAATACCCCAAGGAAGGACAGTCATCAACGGGACAGCAGGTGCAGAATGGACACCCCAGGACAGGACAGGAAAACCAGATTAGGATCAGGACAGGACCACCAAGGCACGACCAGCACCCGCAGTTTGGAAGCAACGCCTGCGCTCCACCCTCTCTGCAGTTATCAGTCAGAACCCCGATTGGGTTAGCGAACTCCCCAGCAAAGTGCTCCGCCAGCACTTAAGGTTTAGTAAAACCTTTGAGTCTATGGTCAAATTCGGACAGAGTGCTCCGTAGCGCTCTGTAAATTCAGTCACCTATTGAGTGCGTTGGGTTAGTGACAGGTCAGCTATTCAGACAAGTCGGACAAATTCCCTAGGTGAACCTAGGCTAGTTATACTGTTTTCGGGTCAGTGTACCACCCCCCAATGTTGCAAAGTGTCAGAATCCCCAATTTCAATTGGTCCTAAGGTAGGATGGGTTAACACACCAATCAGCATAGACTTTTCTAAGACCTAATTTACATTCTAGGGTACCGCCTAACAAGATTGGGGTTCTCATGAGACAAATCTTTGGAATACAATGAAATATTAACAATTGTTTCAACTTGGGTACAGCCAACTCCGTCCTGCTGGGTCGCAGGTCATTTTCTCAGGAGCATCTTGACTGTGGCTGCCAGCTGGCTGAGTTCCACTGCTCAAGGCTACATCTCTCCCGGGCTGCGTGAGCATGCGTAGAAGGGACCTTCAAGATGGCTCTCAGTACATTCAGACCCCCATTTCCCGCGATACATGAAAAGTAAGCGAAAACAAATTAAAACATGGAAATAAATGAATGTACCATATCATCATGAATAACTACTTTATATTTCTTACTTATGAAATATTCTATGCAATTAAAGGTGAGTGCAACAGACAATAACACAAGAACAGCGGTGCAAGCTTCACCACGTTATCACATAAGCGGCCATTTTATGGCTATTATGCATGCGCACCCTTTCCCTCCAGAACTGCAACTACGTCATATCACGTGAGTGTGTCTAACGCAGAAGCAGAAGCAAAATTCGAGCAGCGGCCATTTTATATACAAGGGTTATTCGTATTAATAAAACACATAGGCAAGCATCACTAAGATACACACGCACATTCAAAAATACATAAAATTAGTAAAACGAACACATTTTATTACTGGGTTATAACAGATTTGAGGTTCTTGACTCGAGCAAGTCGCGATGCGAAATCTTGCTCTATCAATCCCCTCTTTGATGATATTTACTATCATCACAAAATAACGGAACCAGATGCCAACTTTTCTTTCACACTTTGTACAATTCTATCTCTTCCAACAGGCGATTCAGTTTTTCTTTCTCATTTTTAGTAGGGTGAGAATTTTTCACCCTTTTGTAAATCTGATTATTCATTTCTTCCAATTCAAGTTCATCCACACTTCTTTTCACACCTCTCGCATTCACTTGGTACTTCTTTGTGTGTTTGCGACATTTGCAACAGACGAATATGAGAAATAGGATAAAACCTATCACTCCAATTGGCATCAGTACCTTAAACAATAAGCTTTTACCTAAGCTAGCAAGCCAATGACCTACATTGGAGAGACCATCGACCAGTCTCTTCCAGGCACTGTCAACCTCCAGTGGTTTGAGTTCCTTTTCCAAATTAGTAATGTTTTTCACATATCTTTTGAGCTGTACACTTTTGTCCGGAATGTAAATGCAACAATGTTGCGCCTTCAACATCCGGCAGACTCCGCCCTCTTTTGCTAATAAGGTATCAAGCGCAAGTCTGTTCTGCAAAACCATTGATCTGATCGCAACCATTTCGGTATTGACCAACAGAAATCCATGAGCTGTGTCAGTAGACAACACATCCACTATTGTGGATAATTTGCAAATTCGGTAAGTGTTCAGAACCACTCCCACTCCAGGTATCAGTGCACTAAAAATACTACCCATTATTTCGCCTACGCTTTCTCTTTTACTACGCACTAAGCCATTAGTGTTTTCATTGCTTCCAGCAATTTCATTCACATGGTATATTTTCGGGAAGACAATGCCAAAGTAGCAGCTTCCATACCAGTGATCCGGCAATTTGAAATAAGCCTTGTTTCCACATATATAATAAATTCCGGAAAACACAGGTTCTGACCCATTTTTGAATCCCCAACCTCCAATTACCTTGTAATTGTGTTCACATTGACTGGAACCAATGAAAATGTTATTATAATAACTAGTCTTCTCGCGATGAAGACAAAGTTTCCCTTTCCTTTCGAAATCCAGCAACAGAGCAGGACCACTCCCACCATCTGAGGTGCTCTGCATGTTCTCTGCCCATTTAGGAGTTTTCTGTCCCTTATCATTTGCCTTTCTTTGGAAACTCTCCCTTCTTTTCTCTGCCATGTTTAGAAACATTTTCTCTTGTTCATGTAATGAACAGGTCAAGTTGTCCCTGTGTGCGTCATTTAGGTCTATGGTACCTATAGTCAGAAAGTATTCTCCCATATAACGTGTAACGTCACTTTTAGTATGTACAGGATTCAGATTTCCACGTATAGGAAGTTCAGAAAATATTACGTCTGAGTTTGAGTAGTAGTACTGTAACGGTCCTCTTTTGTAAAATAAGCTTGCTAAAATACTACAGGAAATTCCGTAAGTCAAAGGTAGGTGGTGATAAGTCATGCCTTCAGCTACAGAAGTAGGTAGCTTCATGCAGACATAGCAATCTTCTATCTCCATAGTTTCTACATAATGTACTAATAGGTTTGCGAAAACATTTAAATGAGTCTGGTTCTTAACTCCATGATAATGTAGTCCTCCCTCATCTGATGCTTCTAAGTCTCGTTTTGTTTGTCTGAGTGCTTTTTCACGTCTTTCTACACTTCGTGTTGTCAGTTCTTCAGTGTCGGTAGTCTGAGTAGGGTCAATATTAGTATTTTTGCTTACCATAAAAGGAATGAAAACTGTTAGTCCTATCCAAACTATTTTCACTATAGTTATACTACATATATATACTTTGCAGCATGTTTTGCAACAACTGCGCCTAGGCCTTCCATTCACTCTTGAATCAGACATTTTGCTCAGAAGGAGTTTTCAACCCCTCTCTGCAACTTTGCACAGGTAGCTTACTCTGAGCAACTTCTCAGGTTAGTTCGTCTTCTTCGGCAGATAGATCGGCAATCTGTTCTCCGTCGCTTTCGTCAGAGATATCAAGATCCTCAAATTCTTCCAAAACTAAGTATGTCCATTCAGGATCCTGGTATTTTTCGTTTAGTCTTTTTATTCGATCACTCCTTCTTTTGGAGCTTTCTCCAGCTTTCTCTGTAATTCGTGGACTTTTCCTTCTGTCTGCAAGTTTCTCTTCTACTGTTTTTATTCTCAGTCTTAGTCTCTTAATATATCTTGGCTCGATATTTTTCCTTTTCTTTAGTCTTTTGGCTGGCACTGTGATTTGGCTTTCTTCTAATGCTCTTTTATTTTCGTTTGTTTGTGGCACTTCGGCTTCTGTTTCTTCCCTTCCTGTCTGACTAGTCCCAGGTCTTGTATCTATTTCTTCTGCCTGGTTACTAAGCTGGCCTGGTTCTGGTGAATTTTGGTTTTGGCTTTCGAATGTCTCTGTTTCTATGTCCTGAACACGTTCTTCTAGTTCTATCTGATCCTGTTCAAGCACTTCGATCCCTTGATTTTCTTCTGCTCGAACTTTTATACTAGTTCTAGACTGTCCCTTTTCAATTTCAGGAGTTAGCGGAGGTGTGTCGATCACTCGTTCTGTCCCTGTCTGACCTTCTTCTTCGTCCTCAGACTTGACGTGAATCTCAATAATCTGAGGGTCTTCGCCTGTGCCTATCTCGTCCTCTCTATTCCACTCGCTATCTTCGTAGTTTCGCTCTCTTGTTCTGATTGGGTCTTCAGTGAGATCGATTACAGGTATCCAATCATCTTGGCTGGTGCTCGGCTGTTCGTCATCAGCTACTTCAGGACCGACGTCTGCAGACCCCTCAGCTGGACAACCTTCAGCTCCAGGCTCCTTGTCTGGAATTACCTTTTGTGTATGGCTGGCATGGAACCACTTGGGAACGCCTGCACACTTCACTGCTGTCGTGGTCACCAGTATTATCTGGCGCTTTTCTCCCCACCTCGGTGCAAGGCAACTTGAACGAGTATGCTTCTTGATTCTAACCCAGTCACCAGGAACCAACTTGTGAACTGGAGTTGTCGGGTTGGCGACGGCGTCTTCCCCAATCTGGCGAGAGATAGAACGCACTTGGTCACCCAGTTGCCTGCAGTACTCAAGTACCAAATCATCAGTAATGCTTAACAGTTTGTATCCTGGTACCCATGCTTGTCTCATCACTCTTCCCATTAGGATCTCATGGGGGCTCAGGCCTGTTTTCCGGTCTGGAATACTTCCGAGTCCCATCAGAACAAGAGGCAAGGCAGTAATCCAATTCATTCCAGTTGAGTCACACATCTTTGCCAACCTCGATTTTATAGTGCCATTTATTTGCTCTACTACTCCAGAAGCCTCTGGACGATATGCACAGTGCAGCTTTTGTGTGATTCCAAATGCTTTACAGAGCTGATCAATTACCTCATTCGGAAAATGTTTGCCTCTATCTGATTCAATAGTGACTGGAACCCCGAACCTAGGTATCAATTCTCGTAGTAACAATTTGGCTACGGTTATGGCGTCATTCTGATTGGCAGGGTAAGCTTCCACCCATTTTGAAAATAGGAAGACAATGACAAGGACATATCTTTTTCCCTCACAACGAGGCATGGTGATGAAGTCAATCTGTACTCTCACAAAGGGACCCCCTGATTTCCCAACTTTTCCTAATTCAACTACTGTTCTTTTCCCAGGGTTGAATTTCTGGCATGTCAGGCACCTCTGGCAGAGTGATTCCGCTACCTTCCTGAACTTCGGGTTATACCAGGTCTGTTGAAACACCAGAACCATGGCATCCCTACCAGTGTGTGAATCTCCATGTATCAGTCTGGCCATAGTGGCAAGTAGATGCCTAGGTAACACAGGCATACCATTTGGGCCCACAATGACACCATCCTCACGTCTTGGTCGACAACCAAGTTTCCTCCACTTCTCTTGCTCTTTTGATGGTACAGCATGCTGCCACTCTCTCACTTCATCCCAGGTAGGCACTTCTTCAAACACCATAAGTTGGCAGCTGTTTCCAATCCCTCCCAGCTTGATATTTATTGACATGCGATCCCTAGCGCATTGTTTTGCTACTTGATCAGAAAAATCATTTCCCAAAGATACAGGGTCAAAGACTTTTTTATGAGCAACACATTTGACCACTGCCAATTCTTTTGGTAATTGGATTGCCTCTAAAAGGTCTTGTACAACCTTTCCATTTCGAATGGGGGTACCTGATGAAGTCAGGAATTCTCTTTGTAGCCATAACTGGCCAAAGTCATGCACAACCCCATAACAGTACTGGCTGTCAGTATACACTGTTATTCTTTTGTCTTTTCCCAATTTGCAAGCTCTTATCAGGGCAATCAATTTGGCTACTTGTGCAGACTTTATTCCAAATAAACAGGATGCTTCTTCAATTTTGTCTAAAGTGACCACAGCGTATGCAGCACTTAGGCCTACAAGTTCGTGTCTCATGCATGAACCATCCACAAACCATTCCTTATCATGTTCAGGCAAGGGTGTTTCTTTAATGTCTGGGCGGGGTTTAGTACTGAACTCTGTCAGGTTAATGCAGTCATGCTCGTTTTCTCCCCCATCTTCCATAATCATTGAGTCAGGGAGTAGGGTGGCTGGGTTCAAGATATTACACCGAGTAATGGCTACATTTGCAGCACCCACGAGAATCCTCTCGTATTTAGTCAGCCGACTAGGGGTGAGATACTGAGTCTTAGTTCGGGTCAGTAAGATCACAACTGCATGTGGAACATACACAGTTACAGGATGTCCCATAACAATGGATTCACTCTATTCTAAACTTGTGCAGGTTGCAGCTACTGCTTTCAGACACCCAGGTAATCCAGCAGCCACTGGATCCAAAGTGGCAGAGAAATATGCCACTGGACGTCTAGTCAACCCATGCTCTTGAGTTAAGACCGACAATGCACAATTGTCTCGTGTGTCACAGAATAGGGCAAACTCTTTAGAATAGTCAGGCATCCCTAAGGCAGGGGCTGTACACAGACAATCTCGTAATTTAGTGAATGCTGTTAAGCTTTCATCATCCCATTCCACTGGGTCCTCTGCGCCTTTCTTTGTCATCTTTATCAAAGGCTTGGCTAGGACTGCGAATCCCACAATCCATTGCCTGCAGTAACCTACAACTTCAAGGAACATTCTGACTTCTTTCTGAGTACGGGGTAACTGCATCTTTTTAATTATTCTGACTCTCTCTGAGGTGACTTTTCTGATGCCTTTTTCTATCTGGTGCCCCAGATATTTCCCCGACTTAGAACAGAAATGCAATTTTTCGGGGGCCACTTTATGTCCTTTCTCACCTAGGTGATTCAGTAGGGCAATGGTGTCAATCACGTAATCCCTATGACTTTTGGACGCCACCAAGAGGTCGTCAATATATTGTACCAGCACAGACTTCCCAGGTAAAACTAAAGATTCAAGGCATTTTTTCAAGATCTGATTAAAGATAGAGGGGCTTTCTGTGTACCCCTGGGGGACACGATTCCAAACATACACGTGACTGTTGAAAGCAAATGAGAAAAGAAATTTGCTGTCTGGATGCAATGGGATCGAAAAGAATGCGTGACATGGGTCTATCACAGTGAACCACTCAGCATCCCAGGGAATCTGATACAGGATCACTGCGGGGTTCGGGACAATAGGACAGCAAGGAACCACAATCTTGTTTACCTTTCTCAGGTCCTGCACTACTCTGTACTTGCCAATAGGTTTCTTGATTCCAATTATGGGGGAATTACACGGGCTGCTCATCACTTCTTGTATGATGTTTGCTTCTAGCAATTTCTGTATTTCAATGGCAACTCCTGCTCTTACTTCGGCACTCATCCTGTAAGGCTTTGTATTGGGGTAAACTGCATTTTCTTTCATGGCTATTTGTATGGGATCTACATTTGCCATTAATCCTACATCCTTTCCAGTAAAGTCCCATACTTCTGGCTTCACCGTCTGTTGAAGTTCTTCGGGTAAGTCTTGTATAGTCATTCGTTTAATTTCTGAGTCAGGTCTGATTAACATTAATTTGTAGATGCCATCTTCATCTGGTGTCTGAATTTCGACGCCTTTTGGTGTGCAAAAGATGGTACAGTTCATTTTGCACAGCAAATCACGTCCCAGTAAGTTCACTGGGCTGGTGTCACAGACGACAAATCTGTGCATTTCTTTAAAGTTCCCTATTGAAATCTCCATGGGCTCAGTAACTGGGGTACTAATCAATTGATTAGACACACCTACTACCTGGATTGCGTCTCCCGAGAGGGGTAGGTTTGGAACGTCTGCTGTTCTCACAGTAGAACGGGTAGCACCAGTGTCCAACAGAAAGGTGACATCATTTCCATCAACCTTTCCTTCAATGTATGGCCCTGACTGGTCTACCGGCAAGGAGGCGCCAAGTACACACTCCTTGTCCTCCCCTCTCAGGCCCCGTCAGTACTGGTCGTCACAGAAAAAGGTGTCATTTAACAAATACTGCGAAGTTGCTGCATTTCTGTTCTCATTGCCTCCCCAGATCTCTACGTCGTCACCCTGCGGTGATTTTCCCTTAAAATTAGGTTTTGGCGCTCGGGGCAATTTTACCTGCTGCTGGGTCTTTCTTGGTTTTTCATTCTGCGTCTGTGGAATTAAATCAGGAGTTTAGGTATTATCATGCTGTAAATACGGACACTCGTCTCGCCAATGTCCAATTTCTCCGCACTGGTGGCAGGGAAATTTCTTTTTAGCTGCTTCCTCTCTGCTCATCTTTACCTTGGGCTTTCCCCCACTCCCAGGGCTTTGATTTTGGGTATTCTTACTTAACTTATTCAATTGCTTTTCCTGCTGTTCTGCGAGCTTTACTTGTGCCCACATCACTTTCTCCTTCAAAGCCTTTCGCTTTTCTGCCATTTCGTCCTCACAGTACTTTGCGTACCGTAGGACCTCATCCATTTTCTTGTACTGCCAACAAATTTTGTTATCTTTTATCCACTGACAAATTTCGGGTCGTAAACCATTTACAAACCTGTAAATAAAATGGGTCATGTCCTTCATCTCGATGTTATCTATACCACTGTATGTTTTGAACACCTGCAACAGTCTTTCATAAAAGGAGTGTACAGTCTCATCCCTTTCCTGCGTGGTTCTATCTATCTTGGTCCAATCAGTTTCCTTTGCGGGCACTTTTTGCTTCAGATGCTGAATTACCTGATCATATTTTTTCATCACTTCCTTAGAGGGTTCTCCTGTTCTAGAGTCCCTCGGGTATTCCTCACTAGGCCAAGCTATGGCTATTTTACACTCGGTCCACAAATCTACCGGGACCACAATGTCAAAGAACCCATCCAGGTCCTTCCATAGGCATTTTTGCACCTTTACAAATCTTTCCACCTGCCTGTACCAGTCCACGGGTTTTTCTCGCAACTTTGGGAAATCATTTGTAAAGGACACAATATCCTGTCTGGACCATGGAACGTGCACGTATTTTCCACCTGGCACTTCACGCATAGGATATTACTGCTCTGGCTTGTCAGCTTCTTTTAGAACGAATTCTGGGATCGCCTGTCTAGATCTAGCCTCATCTTTCTTCTTGGCCCACCTGGCTTTCCATCTTTCTACATCTCCCCATTTCTGCAACACTGTCAATAATTCTTTGACCTGCGCCTTCTTTCCTGACACATTCAGGTTTTCCAAATCTTTGTCTGAAAAATCTGCTCTGTACAGTTTCTGCAAAGGGTTTCGATTTTGAAATATCTATTCCCATGCTAGCAGCAGTGTCTGTCAATTTCTCATGGAGTACTCGGGCATTGCGGGTAAGACTTTTGCAAATAAACAACAGTTCTTCCTCAGAGTAGGTATTTAGTCTGTCTAATCCTACATTTCCTGCCATTAATTCTTCTAGTTCTACTCTCAATTTGTAGAGATCTAAAGGTTTCGTCTGCGGAAGTTGTTTTTCTAATTCTTGACTCCATCTTTCGATTTCCTCCGGAGTCATCGGCGTGACACTCTTAGTACCCGAAGCCGATTCCATTTGAATCTCCCTCGTATTGAAAGGATTATGTCTTTTCTGCATCCTTTTCCCTGTATTCCTAATGGGCAGATCCAATAGTGAGACTTCAGACTCGCACTCGCTCGTCTGTTCATGTACGATTAAGGGTTCTGGTCTGGGTTGTGCTATGACTGGGGTAATGACTGGAGTTTTTGGACTTCCTTGTCGGTCTCCATACAACGGAACCACTGGTCCAATAGTTACTGGGATTGTCAAGGCTTCAGGGCTTGTATTTAACTGGGAGATTTTCTGAACTATTTCTGCTCTTTGTTTTGCTAGAGCTTCTCGCTCTTTTTCTTCCAATAATCTCTCTAAGGATTTGTCATGTAACACCTGCGGGGTTAGAGTGGGAGCATAACTCGGGGCAGTGGGATGTGTCTCACTTGGTCCTTCACCATAATTAGGTCTTGGGAACAAACTTCCTGTACCTAGGGATCTTGGTTCCTTTTCATATAGAGGTTGTAAGACTGGCATTCCTGAACCTGATGGTCTTGCCTCACCTTCGTAGGGAGGTCTCGGAAAAAAGTTGCTTTCACGGGAGTATCTTGCATCCCCACTAGCTGGTAATCTTGGATAAAGATCTCTTGTATCTACGGGTCCTAAACTTTCGGTATAGGGAGGTATGAGACAACCCCCTCCTACACTGATAGATCTGGCCTCATCCTGGAGATGAAGTCTTCGAGAATTATCCCCTTCACTGCAAGGTCTATTTCTTTCATTGTAAGGAGGCGGACTTCTCATAAACATATCGTCTAATAATTCATCATCGATTCTCCAATAGGCACCCAATGTTTGCACTTCTCTGTCTTCTTTTCCCCCCCAGGAGGATCACCCACTGGCATCATTGGAAACAGCCCTTCTACAATCATATTCTGTCTCCACTGTTTCATCTTTTTAGCTTGGGTTTCCTGCTTCAACTTTGGATAAAATTTAGTTAACCCTTTATCCATTCGGGGCTTATCCCTTTCAAAAGCCTCAATCTCCCATTCCTCTAGCGCTTCGTACTGCGTTAATCTAGGTCTGGGATGTAAATCATTCATTCGGGTTCTCAAATTGAATAGAATCCTGCTGTTAAATGTTCCGTCTAACGGAAAAGCCAATACTCCGTCATCTTTCGTGTATTCCGCCCAGTTTTCCAACCATACACATGTGTTGTACCCTTTATTGAACATCATGAAAGATGCGGGAGTGTTGGGTGGCGGTATGACAACACCTCCTCTAGTTTTAATCGGCTTGTCCTTTTTGAAGTAATTCTTTACCTTATTTACAAGAGACAATTTTCTTTTGTTTCAGTACATAATGTCGTTTTTAACACCTTTCGACTGATCATTCTCAAATCCCATATACCGAGGATCAGGTCTGATATGCGGTCTATACGAATGCCACATACGATTTTTACGAGTAACTTTGTTTACAAAATCACTTCCAATCCAAGTGCGTCTTTTATTTTCGTGCGACCAATGAAGCGCACGGATTCAAATATTCTCGACCAATGGGTGCGCGGCCCTTTCGCGAGACAGTTCTCACGCCTTGGCACTCCCCCCTCCTTTACAATTCCAGCTCCGCTACCCACCCGCTGCGTCTACCAATCCCAGAGCGGCACAGAGTGACGTCAGAGCAGCTTCGCGACTGACTCCCTCCTTCACAAGGTAACGGAAACTTTCTTTCTTTCTAAAGTGCTAGTGCTTGGTTATTTAACAACAAATACACATTCGCCACTGTGCTCAAGTGTCTAGATAGGAAAGAATTTTGTTTCACTGCAAGTAAACTACTTCCATTTACTTTTCACACACTACGGATAGATCTCTTCTGCCTACCCTTCACACAAGCATTGGAGAACCTGCTACTTCCCTAGACTCATCCACCTTTCCGGGATATATCCAAGTCTAAAGTTTCACCAGTGAGCCCCTTTGCTTTCACCCAAGCTCCGATGAACCTGCTACTTTTCCGGTGTGACCCTTACTAGGTTATGCCACAATAGGAATTTTGCCAATGAACCTCGTTGCTATCATTTACTCAAACATATATTCAGAAAAAAAAAACCTAGTTAGTGCTTCCAGTTCTGCCTAACCTGCACCAACTTTCCTAAAAGCCAGTGACCTCAAAGCAAGTGGATTCTCTTCACCACTCGCTATTCAATTCCCCGGGGATTTCCAACAACACATAAGACGTTTTACGAACGAATGGATTAGTACATATATCAATATAATAACAAGAATAACAAATTTAAAACATTTCATAATATTTCAAAACAAACATTCCAAGTGAGTGATCAATTCACCTGAACTGCCCGCCCTCGTAGCAGCACTAAGGTTTGTTACTTTAGCAGCATCCAATTTAGCTAGTTTAACTAGTCCTACCTAACCTTTAACTATTCCCTAACCATCCTCTGTGCTACCAGTAAATTACTGATAGAGATCGCAGGTCACCCGACCAATAATTTCACCACTTAGGTTTTGGGCCCATATACTTTACTTCACTATATACATTGATCAGATGACCTTACAATCTACTACCAATACCATGAGTCCTTTCGAATGTTTCTAGTGTACCCGACTTACCATCCACCGTTACGGGTACCTATGACCACGATGGGTCAGGGAGCTAGCTGTAAAAGGAAAGGCAGGAAAAATACAAACCCAACTTTAAATAACTTTGATATTTATCCAATGACCACGGACAACTGGGAAGTTTTAAGAATTTTATCTAGAAATCAGTTTCGGAAATCATGAGGTTTACAGTTAAAAGACAATCAATAATCAAGATAATGAAAATCACATAACCATAAAGGAATAATGTAAGGGCAATCATTTAGGTTTCTAAAAATAGTGAGACAGGGAACACGCTATAATTCTAGGAACGTTACTTCAATTCAGAGCGCAGAAGAAAACTTGTAAATCACATTTATAATTCATAGGCAGTGTGGAAAGAATATCCTCTAAAAGGTAGGGTAACATAGGAACATGCTATGGGAAAATAATGCAATGACTTTCATATAGTAAACTGCGGAAAGCATGGAAAATTTAACGTATGCAAAGGTATGTCTTTATTGAAGCAAAGACAGAAAAATAGAAAGATGCGGGTTTGAGTTTCAGCAAGATATTTACCTAGACTGGTGTGAAAACCAACCCTGGCCACGGGTCAGTTAAGGACAGGAAATACCCCAAGGAAGGACAGTCATCAACGGGACAGCAGGTGCAGAATGGACACCCCAGGACAGGACAGGAAAACCAGATTAGGATCAGGACAGGACCACCAAGGCACGACCAGCACCCGCAGTTTGGAAGCAACGCCTGCGCTCCACCCTCTCTGCAGTTATCAGTCAGAACCCCGATTGGGTTAGCGAACTCCCTAGCAAAGTGCTCCACCAGCACTTAAGGTTTAGTAAAACCTTTGAGTCTTGTAGTGTAGTTCCTATCATCCCAATAGGCTCTGCGCATTGGAATAATACCTACAGCAGTAAAGGCCTAGGCCAGACGTTAACTAGGTCTACTACTGTCGATACTAGACTTAAAGTTTTGGGTTTTGCCAGCTAGCTCAGAGTTCACTAGAAACTTTCTCGAATGTTCAGGAAGGACTTAACTTCCCTGATTAGACAAGAAGGGATTTAGTTTCTGACAACCATAGAACATGACAACTTTGCTCTCCCCTAATCAAGAGTATATCTCGAGAGTCGTGTGAACAAAAGGCAATTTATTTTACTCAGTCAGTACGTGCATTCTTAGTCTCATCAGATTGTAGAGAAAAGGAAGAGACGGGCGTGTTCAATAAAAAGGTGTTATTTATTGATCAGTCTCTTTTCTCATACAAGAGAAATGGATCGATATTATTGCAATACTTATAGCTAAGTAAAGTGCATACATTAAAAGCAATAGTATAAAATAATACTGTAAAAACATTGATATGGTTTCTAAGCCATAAGATGTTTTAAAATGAATAAAATATATTACATACACATATACATTTGACTAAACGTACTCAACTGGTGTTTCTAAATACGCCTACCCCGTGTACCTGACCTAAGCCTAATACGTGGGCGGGAATAGAAAGTTACAGTTTAAGTTAAGTTTGTTTTTGCCAAGTAAATAACTAAAGAATTCTCTGTGAGGGGTTATTCAGTTCTGTACCTGGAATCTAGGTTGAATGAGGGATGGTATCTCTCTCTCTGGTCTCGATATTCCAGGCTGCCTGCGAGGGCTACCCGGAAGCGCCGGTGCTGGATCTCTCGGCAGGAGAAATCAGCGCGTCTCGTTCTCAGCGCGTCAGGAAGGCGGGGCTGTGCCAGCGGGGTCTGCCCTGCTCTGGGCTTCGGCAAGTATGGCTGCTCCGTCTCGTCACCACCGCGTGTGTTTGCATAGGGCAATATCGGTAATATTTATACCTTTAAGGTGCCGAGATTGACGTAAGGATGGACATAGATACGTCAATAAGGATGTCATACGACTTGCTCGTTAGCACATTCTTTTGCTGAAGTTCTCGGTGAAATAAAAACAATGGCCGCAGGGTTTTGCCCAGGTTGTCATAGGTTTGATTTGTTATGAGAACTCCGTATGCCTTATCAGGGGCTGGAGGAATATCGCTTGTCTAATTAGATCGCAAGCGTTATGACCTAATCAGATAACACGTTCCTGTGCCGTAGTGTGACTGCGTCAGATAACGGTATCTGCATCATGGGGGTTTTCTGCCTCATGGGCTGACTGTTAGTTAACTTGTTGGTTTGTTTAACCAGAATAGGGTCAGGAATAGGGGGATCGATTCAGAACCTATAGGAATACATCACACCCACTCCACGCTAACTATGGTCATATTTACTAATCTATGCATAGTAAAACATAGTACAACATACTATAGAGTATTGTGTATACCTTACCACCCCAAAATACATAAATGCATTTTGAAATTTTCAAATATACTGAATAGTTGCAATCATATGTATTGTATGCACTCAAGCTGTATAATAATGCTAAGGTAATCACGCATTTGTATACATTATTGCTTATTTGGTATATGAGAATATACACATGAAATGGCTCTTAATACAGAAAAAAGTTCGAGACCATTCCATCACAGAATAAAATATTTAAAATATTTATGAACATACCAGCGGGCAGTTAATGTCTATAAGCTATGTCTATAAGCTATCTAAAATTTAGAAACCTTAGTTCTTTAAGAATAGTTCTTACTTTAAGCAGAAGATAGTGTCCCGAAAAATATGAAAAAATATTTTGGGGCTGCTGAAAAATTGCTGTCCGTGAACTGGAGGGAAAATTGTTCATGTGACTTTATTTTTAAAGTTGAAGGCCGAATTCAGGGAACGCCGTGTGCGAGCTTGTTCAAAAGTCTCTATTTCTGCTCTGGTGAGAACATCATATCATTTAGGCTTTCGAAAAAACTGTCAACAGCTCCCTGGGAAAGTTCCACTAACTCGGAAATAGGTGTAATCATGCATTCATGCGAATGATTGTTTCCATTGACATTCTGATTTGCATTGCTGACAGAAGGTCGTACCTGATCGATGCTGCTTTCATCTTGAACTTCACTACCCATCAATCGTAGTGGTGAAGCTTCCACGAATGCCGTCATCAGGATTGGTAGCCTTTTAGGGCAGCACAAAGCATGAACCTTGATCGGGCTCAACAATGTTTCTGCATCCATTGGCGCATCCGATTGTAGCGTCAGACAGGTGTCTAACACGCATTCTTCTCCGCATAGCAGACACCTTAATACAGGTAAAACACATCTTTGCCACATTGGTCGAAATGATAGAAACCAAGTCATGTTCAGGTCTCTAAGCCGGGAGAGTCCCAGGATTTTTGATATCCGGTCCCGGTATCCAATGGCTAGGATTGTTTCTTCCCTTGTCGCAAGAGTTTTGTCTGTGACATGGGTTGCCATACCGAAAAATAAGGACCAAGAATAGGATTCCTGCAATTAGTCCCAAGATCAGGGGAAGTCCGCCAAAAATCGAATGGACGAAATCTGGAAAAATACCCAGTATGGCTTTGAATGGTGTTAATGCCATCGAAAATACTGTCTTAAATACCTTTGAGACCCCATTGGTATCAGAAATATTTAAGATTTCGTTTAGTATTTCTGCGAAATGTATGGGGGAATTAGTTGATAACAATGAATGTATCTCTGCAGTCGTCCTTGCGACTTGTAGATCATACGTTTCTTTTGATGACGTGAGCCTTGTAGGCGTCTGAAGAAGCACTGTTTTCATTCTGCTTAAAGTATCTATTCGAATAGAAGTAATTTTCAAATTGGGCCATGCCCTTGCCTCCCTGTCTGGAAAGGAGCTGGGGAACAATGAGCGTCCACAGCACTTGACATTCGCAGTCGTAGTTACTAGATAAGGAGTCCCGGGCATAAGACTACAACATCTGCAGTCTACAATTAGAATGTAACTCCCATTATAGAGTCTTTGAAAGAATGGTTCTATTTCTGTTGCAGGTGCGCCTTGCTGGTGACATGAAAGGTTGTATGAATTCCCTTCACAGGCTCCATGCAAACTAATTCCGTTACACAGAAGCGTGCCGCTTAGTGACATCGCACAATTATTGCCACTAAGAAACACTTTCTGTCCTTTATTACTGACACATGCATCTGAATAGGGCAGGTTCCATGATGTTTTAATGTACCCCTTTCCCAATTTCTCGTACATGCCAGCCTGTATATATTTTTGGCAGTATTGAAACCTGAAGGTTGAGATTGGAATATTTATTATCCCATGTATTATCCATTCACTGACAGGTCGTTCTGACATTGTCACTGGTAATCTTTCGAGTTTTTCAATGCTCATGATTGTATAATCAGCACCCTTTTGTGTCATACTGATTTGTCTATCAGTAAGTTTAAAGATTTGGAATAGTGACGTTGTGTTGATTAAACGCCAAGGCACATAGCCTGAACACAGATTTTGTAACGTCCAGCCAAGCTGTACAATAGAGCGCAATTGTGACTGACCGTGTTGTAATAACAGTAAGTCTTGCGACAATATGTCGATTGCTGAAGACACAATGCTGTCCAAAGAAAAAATTCTGGAGGACAGAGTCATTAACCCATTGTCCACTACAGAAAGTGATTTTTCCAAATTAATACGGTCAATTTCCCGTATTCTCTCTGCTGTTTCAATTTGAGTAACCTTCCAGGCCTCATTGTATGCTGCATATACAGAGGCTGCTATGAAACGTTTTTGACGCTGTTTGCGCGGTCCCATAATGAAATCACGCAAGTCAGCACCATCAGTAAGTAAAGTTAGGTGTTGTTTAATTTCTGCCAGTGTGGAAGTTTGTAGCCATTGAAGGCATAATTTGCCCACACTGTAGGTGGTTATTATCCCTGGGTGATGTCTTTGGGGATATCTAGGGTCTGGCCTGGTCATTTTGAACCCCTGTGTTTTGTTCAGGAATCTATCTTGACAGTTATTTGTATCTGTGGGCCAGATCAACCACTGTTTCCAATCAGGATGTGTTCTGTTTTGGTTTAATACATAATTTACGTCTATCTCTTCATCTGTAGAGCTATTGCTGAACATTGTTGGCTTTGGAATAGACGGTTTATTTAAGTCTTTGATTTTGGCTAGGCCAAGACAGGTAGTTTGTTGAACAGTGTCATTTAAAAATATCATTTGTTCTGGGATCATGCAGGCTCTAAACAAAGATTCTATACCCTGTACTTGCCATTCTTTTGTACCCCAAACACTTTTCAATTCAACATTCTTGTCCCAATAATCAAAACCAAAAGTATTCATTTTTTCAAAGAATGAGTCTGAATATATCAATTTTGTGTTGGTTATCATGGTCTTTGTCCCTGTCTTGTTTGACAATTTAAAATAGAATGCTTCAGCATTACTTGTGTTAAAACCTGAAAAGTATGAATATTTGTCATAGAAGGTCCTTGAGCTTCCTTTTGGAGGGGTTGCACAATGTTCCCATTGATTATAATTTAAAACATTTCTAGGTTGTGCAGATCTATGTAAAAAATGGTTACCATAGTGGTTATAACAGTACATACTATCATAATTTGTAGAACCCTGCAAATAATCATGTTTGGTAAATTTAGCAGACATTACTAAGTCAGACATCATATTATTAATGCTTTCGAAGTCCCAATCATCAGCAAATGAGCTTGGTTTTGCAAAGTCACTCAATGAGATCTTAATTTGGTGTGGATATTTCAGGATTTCGACCGGACCATAAATTTCATAGTCAGTGTTGTCCCAGGCTACCCCACCAGGTATCGGATTGGCTGTGAAGTTGACTGAAGAAAGTTCTCTTTTCTCGATGTGTGAAGATGTGTGTGGTTTGAGGATCAAGTTGATTTTCTGACTTGCTGTGTCCATTTTTGCATATTTTCCCTCAATGAAGCGTCCCAAAGTTAGTATCATGATGAGCCAAAGTATGAGGATAAATGCACCAAAACCCACCCAAAATTCAATCCATGGAGAAATCAGATATGTTTCTTTCAATTGTTTCAAAAGTTCTTTAGCTTTATCTTTAAAGGTTTTTGATGATGGCTGTGTCTTTGATTCACTGAACCCTTCAGAGGAATCATCGAAGTTTATGAAGTAGCCGGATGCAGTTCTGTCAATTGTTCCAATTGGTTCAGGATTTCTGTTTCTTGCATTTTCACTTGGTACTTCATTATAGATTGGTGTGTCTCTGCTAAATGTTTTCATTTGGGTTTTCAGAGGTCTGAGTTCTATTGCATTGTTGCATAGTCCTTGTTGTTTTTCTGTAGGCGTTTCGAATGTGATGAGCCTCTTCGTTAGGACCTCAGTACTGGTAGCAAACCTTGGTGTTCTGCTACTTATTGGGAGTCCACTTGGCCTACTGTTTGTTATCGGCCACATGTTGTGGTTTTACCAGGTCGATGGATACAACTCGGTTCTCCTTTTTTCCAGCAAGTGGCGGTAGTACAACTGATCTTGTCCCGTTGACAGACAAGACAGGAACTGCTTTTCTGTAAGAAGGCCCAAATTCCTTCTTTACCGCGATCTTTTCCCTGACTAGATCCCCGACTTTTGGAATCCAGACAGGTCTTGCTGGGACAGGTGGTGGTTCTTCAGTGGTTGTTGGCTGTTGTTTCAATTTTATGTTGCTCAGGTCTTTTCTTGTTTTGTTTAAGTCCTGCAAAATAGCCAAACGGTCTTTGATATCAAAGCTTTTTTCTTTCACCACTGAAGTCTGACTATCAATGTCAGAGATCAACATCCTAGTTCCAAATAATAATTCGTACGCACTGAATCCCTTCAGAGAATTTCTTGGCAAGTTATTTAGACTACGTTGGACACTTATTAGATGTTTGACCCACCCAGCTCCCGAACCTAATATCCTTTCCGTTATAGATTGCTTTATGCCTTGGTTTTTTCTTTACACCATCCCGTATCCCTCAGGAAGGAAGTGAGAAGATTCCCGCTGTGCTATGCTCATTTGGCCATGTTTCCCATCAGGCTGGAGGGCTAGAGTGAAAACAATGGTCAAACGTAGCATGCTCTTAGCGTATATGCCATTTAGACTCGCAAATCTTTGTATAACAGTCCAGACGTCAGCCGAGTGCTGGTGATCTACATTATAAGTGTAAACTAGCCTGTATATGTTAATCGCAAGCCTTCTTTTTTACTCTTGATCTTTTCTGGAGTAAACCGACGAGGTATTAAACTGTTTCTCTCCCCACTGCGATCTCTGTTGCAGTTTGGGCAGTTTCTTACAAACATGGTGTGACGCAGGCTCATGCCTGGCCACCAGTACCGTGTTTGTAATTCTTCCAGAGAATTTTTTAGTGTTAGGTGTCTGAGACCCTCGCCCATATGTGCGTCTGCGATTAACAAGTTTCTCCTGTCCCTGTTTGGAATCACTCTATCCCCCACTCCAGGGATTCGAGCAAAAGGGACGGAGTTTGCATCGATTATGTATGTATAATTGAGTGGATAGTTGATCGGTAACGCTGAGCAGTCGCCTTTTGATGACGTTTTCACTGCCAGTACTGTTTCACCGTCAATGTATTTTAATGTACGCTTTTTTCGAACTACGGGAGCCGATTTAGTGGCTGCCGCTGTGGCTGTCTCAGCCAATGAATTCCCTGCAACGTGAACGCCATCACGCTGATGACTCAGTGAGTGTGTCACGTGAGTCTTTGGTAGCTCTTTTTGTAAAAGAGCTATTTGTTCCCAGAGCAGTTTCTGCTTTATTGGTGCATCTGTGTCATCTTTGTAGTCGTTTTGAATCCATGTCTGCAAATCATTGTTATATGATTTGACGCAGTAATAGGAATCTGACACTATAAGTGTCGGGAATTCGCGATCCGCATTATCTAGCGCCATTTTCAATGCTAGTATTTCAGTTTGTTGTTCTGAATTAGTTTCTACTGAGTGTGCTTTTGTTAATAGAGGTTTTAGTTTACCTCCGCGCCACACTTCTTTTGTAATCCCACATGTGGGGTTGTATGCCTGTCCTCCCCAAACGGGGGGTTGAGCATGTCCGTCTGTATAAATTACACAGGCGTAATGTCGTAAAGGCAGAATGTCGATTGGCAGAGGGAATGTTCTTTCATATTCTAGATTTTTTAATTCTTCTAGTTCTGGATCAAAGTAATAGTATACTTTGTCCGTTGTGATTGAATTCACCCATTGTATCCATTCCGGATTCAATGTTGTTGTTGGTAAATTACACGGTGTTGTTAGTGCCTCAAAGGCTGATTCAGCTGTTCTGACTGTGATATGTCTACCGTCAGCTTGATCTTTTTCTCTAGCTATTGCGGTTTGAACTGCATGAACAATTTTTTCTTTGTTGCTGAAATTTTGTTCAGCTTCTGTGTACAAGTGTGATTTGAATGCAATTGGTACCTTTTCTCCCTCATTAGAGGTCAGGTATGTGAATCCGCATCTCCCTGGGATGACTCGAATCACAAGATTGTGCGTGTTATCACGTGTTTCTAATTTTGTTTTAATTAGCATGTCTGTTTGTAGGGATCTCAAAATTTCTGTGTGTATTTGAGTCCAATTGGATCTTTTAAAATCGGGTTTTATCAGATCCTAAAGAGGTTTGACCCTTTCTGCGTAATTTGCAATGTATGTTCTTCCGAAATTTAGGAAGCCTAGGATTGACTGTAAGTTTTTTAGTGTTCTCGGTGCTTGGAGTACGGCACATTTCTCTAGGAAATTGTCAGCCAGGCTTTTGCCTTCGCTTGATAATTCATATCCTAAGAACAGGACTGTCAGATGGGCAATTCTGGATTTTTTAAAGTTGAATTTGTAACCCTCTGCTGCGAACCCAAGTATTATGGTGTTCACTCTTTTCAAGTGAGTCTCCAAGTCATCATCTGTTAAGTATATGTCATCGACATAAGATAATGCTTCATCATCATATAGTTGTAGTAATTCTGTTACTCTCGCTGAGAATACCCCCGGGCTGTTCTTGTACCCCTGGGCTAACCGACAGAATAGTTTTTGAGTGCCATTTATTGAGAACGCAGACAAATATCTGCTCTCTGGTGCTATGTTTTGACAAAAGAATCCATTAGAGATGTCTAAGGTTGTTTTGTATTTTTTGCGCACTATGTTATTCATTAGTGCAGCACTATGCGAATTTTGCACTGCAAAAATTTTGCAACATGTGTTAAGGTGTCGGTAATCCAAAACTAGACGGTATGAATTGTCTGGTTTGGAGACCGGAAACAAAGGGTTGTTCATTTGTGAGGTGCAAGTTTCAATCACCCCCTGGTATTCTAGCTGATCTAGTATTTCATTTACCTGTTTTTTAGCTTCTTGCTTAATTGGGTACTGCCTTTGTGCAGTTGGTTGTGATTTTAACTGGATTTTGTGAGGAGGGGAGTCCTCATCCCATCCCGCGTGATTTTTATATAAAGCAGCAGCTAGAGCCACTGCCCACTTTCTAGCAAGTGTGTATTTTTTATGAATAGGAATTTGATTTGAGAAGGCAGGCATAATTATTTCTTCGCCATGAGGGCACTCCCTGACAAACTCTGGTGGCCAGTCTTTTTCAGCTAGAAGGATATCATAGCCCTTGGAGAGATTATCCCAAAATAGTCCCCTTATTTTTCTAGTCTTATCCCCCTCTATACGCAATGTTATTTCGTATATTTTGTGAGGTTTGCTAACTCTGGTGTCCGCAGTTTCCACTTGAAGATATTCATTCGTGTCCACTGTCTCCAGATGATTCATAAGGACTTTGCGAGCTATGCTCACTTCTGCTGCGCTGTCTAGCATTGTCTGAGCCCATTCTCCGTTTTTCAGTTGTGTCCTCAGTATTCTCGGCATTGTTAACTATTTTAATGCTGGCTACCTTCTTTTTTGGAAATTGTAATTTCTTTTTTAGCTGAGCAGGTTCCTTGTCTTTGGACTTGGCGTGCTCTTCTCTTTGTTCTGATCGTCCTCTTCTTTCCGATTTCTGCGAGGAAGTCTGAAAAGATTGAGAGGGACGTGTATCAATGTCTTGATATCTATCAGGCTTTTTTATATTATCCCTGTTTCTAAGGTTATATCTTTTCCCAGAGGGGTCACTCTGGGGTGACCTGTGTCTTTGGTTCGGAGATTTTTCTCTTCGCCTTGGAGACCTGCCTCTGGACTGGAATTTCTTTTCTTTAGGATTGGATTGTTTGTTTCCATCCCAGTTCTTTTTTGGTGATGTAGAATTATTATTAAAAAATATTTTTTCAGGACTTTCAATTAGTTGTGGTTTTACTGGTATTCCACCTAAACTATCTCTACCTAGTTCCTCATAGGATTTTTCTATGATTCTGGCAATTTCAGCTGGTTGGTCTGCTATATCTGTCTCTTTTAACCTCTGGCGGATCGCCACGTTTGCTGCTTCTCCCTTTATGTTGGCTAATAATATAGCTGAGACCTGCTTGAAGTCTTTTAGTAATTTCATACCAAGAGTTAAAGCGGGTTCTGGACCATATTCATCTTGAATTTGTTTTAGCACATCTGGTATTACCGAAATGGATGGAACACCGTGCGTTTTTGTGTAGATGGAAGCAAAGACTGTACCCCAAGTGTCACAGTCCTCAATGTGTGGTGCGATTCCCATTGGAAGACAGATGGTCAGAATCCTGTGCTTTTCTAGCGGGGTAGTGTCTGGAAACACCGCCTCTATTTGGGTTATTTTCTGCGCTAGCCAGAATGGTATTTGTTCCCGTTTAGCCGGTACTTTACCTAGGCAGGACTGGATGTTCTGTGGTGTAATTTTATTTGTGTTCCCCTGGTGAGGGGTCAGCTGTGGGAGTTTAATCGCTGGCTGAATTGTTGAAGTCCGCATCACATACTGGACTAATTGTCTATGTATTTTTATTAATTGTTTTAGCTGTGTTAGCAAGTTAGCTGCAGACATCCCGTCGATGTCTGGATCTGGTGTGTATCCGGCTAGGACCGGCCACGTTGCTCCTGGTCTACCTAAAGGACCGAGCCTGGTGATGTGATTATTATGTTTTAGGGCGCCATCAAATAAGAGCAAATGCTCTTGAAATTTGAGTGGTACTTCCACCTCCTCGAAAGGAGTGTAATTCTCAGGAGGTTCCTCTATTTTGTAATAGTGGAAGTACTTTGTTACAGGATTTGCTGCTGGAAAATTTATCCATGAATAGTATACCTCTGTCTGCCGATATTCGTGTGCCTCAATTACGAATATGACTGTACCACCTCTAGGTGTCAGTCCATTTTCTATAAGTTTTAAGGTTATAGATTTCCTTTTGATGACCGGGATGAGTATTATATCCGGGTCTGCGTCTTGCATGGTAGCATCAACTGCCGCGAGTTCAGTTGCTAATCTAACTGCCTCTCTTTCTTCATCACTGTCTACCATTTTACTGACAGGATGGTTATTTTTTTGTTTGTTTGCAGATCAGGTTTCTTATGGAAACAAAGATTAGATGCACAATATTTTGGAACAGTGTATCCTTCAACGTTGACTTATACCAAGAACCATACATAGGAGTTCCCTCCTGCGAGGTCTGGCGGATATAACCTTTCACCCACTCCAGACGTCTTTGGAGTATTATGGGAAAAGGGGTCTGAGTGAGAAAGCACGACTGAGTTACTCTAAATGTCTTACGTTAGTTTTATCGCCCTTTCCAAACGCGTTGGGCGCCATGTAGTGTAGTTCCTATCATCCCAATAGGCTCTGCGCATTGGAATAATACCTACAGCAGTAAAGGCCTAGGCCAGACGTTAACTAGGTCTACTACTGTCGATACTAGACTTAACGTTTTGGGTTTTGCCAGCTAGCTCAGAGTTCACTAGAAACTTTCTCGAATGTTCAGGAAGGACTTAACTTCCCTGATTAGACAAGAAGGGATTTAGTTTCTGACAACCATAGAACATGACAACTTTGCTCTCCCCTAATCAAGAGTATATCTCGA
Organism: Lissotriton helveticus; assembly: GCF_964261635.1. Lineage (NCBI taxonomy): Eukaryota > Metazoa > Chordata > Amphibia > Caudata > Salamandridae > Lissotriton > Lissotriton helveticus. Next base: position 366,008,835 of record NC_136062.1, read on the forward strand.
GAGTCGTGTGAACAAAAGGCAATTTATTTTACTCAGTCAGTACGTGCATTCTTAGTCTCATCAGATTGTAGAGAAAAGGAAGAGACGGGCGTGTTCAATAAAAAGGTGTTATTTATTGATCAGTCTCTTTTCTCATACAAGAGAAGTGGATCGATATTATTGCAATACTTATAGCTAAGTAAAGTGCATACATTAAAAGCAATAGTATAAAATAATACTGTAAAAACATTGATATGGTTTCTAAGCCATAAGATGTTTTAAAATGAATAAAATATATTACATACACATATACATTTGACTAAACGTACTCAACTGGTGTTTCTAAAAACGCCTACCCCGTGTACCTGACCTAAGCCTAATACGTGGGCGGGAATAGAAAGTTACAGTTTAAGTTAAGTTTGTTTTTGCCAAGTAAATAACTAAAGAATTCTCTGTGAGGGGTTATTCAGTTCTGTACCTGGAATCTAGGTTGAATGAGGGATGGTATCTCTCTCTCTGGTCTCGATATTCCAGGCTGCCTGCGAGGGCTACCCGGAAGCGCCGGTGCTGGATCTCTCGGCAGGAGAAATCAGCGCGTCTCGTTCTCAGCGCGTCAGGAAGGCGGGGCTGTGCCAGCGGGGTCTGCCCTGCTCTGGGCTTCGGCAAGTATGGCTGCTCCGTCTCGTCACCACGGCGTGTGTTTGCATAGGGCAATATCGGTAATATTTATACCTTTAAGGTGCCGAGATTGACGTAAGGATGGACATAGATACGTCAATAAGGATGTCATACGACTTGCTCGTTAGCACATTCTTTTGCTGAAGTTCTCGGTGAAATCAAAACAATGGCCGCAGGGTTTTGCCCAGGTTGTCATAGGTTTGATTTGTTATGAGAACTCCGTATGCCTTATCAGGGGCTGGAGGAATATCGCTTGTCTAATTAGATCGCAAGCGTTATGACCTAATCAGATAACACGTTCCTGTGCCGTAGTGTGACTGCGTCAGATAACGGTATCTGCATCATGGGGGTTTTCTGGCTCATGGGCTGACTGTTAGTTAACTTGTTGGTTTGTTTAACCAGAATAGGGTCAGGAATAGGGGGATCGATTCAGAACCTATAGGAATACATCACAGTCTATGGTCAAATTCGGACAGAGTGCTCCGCAGCGCTCTGTAAATTCAGTCACCTATTGAGTGCGTTGGGTCAGTGACAGGTCAGCTATTCAGACAAGTCGGACAAATTCCCTAGGTGAACCTAGGCTAGTTATACTGTTTTCGGGTCAGCGTACCACCCCCCAATTTCAATTGGTCCTAAGGTAGGATGGGTTAACACACCAATCAGCATAGACTTTTCTAAGACCTAATTTACATTCTAGGGTACCGCCTAACAAGATTGGGGTTCTCATGAGACAAATCTTTGGAATAAAATGAAATATTAACAATTGTTTCAACTTGGGTACAGCCAATTCCGTCCTGCTGGGTCGCAGGTCATTTTCTCAGGAGCATCTTGACTGTGGCTGCCAGCTGGCTGAGTTCCACTGCTCAAGGCTACATCTCTCCCGGGCTGCGTGAGCATGCGTAGAAGGGACCTTCAAGATGGCTCTCAGTACATTCAGACCCCCATTTCCCGCGATACATGAAAAGTAAGCGAAAACAAATTAAAACATGGAAATAAATGAATGTACCATATCATCATGAATAACTACTTTATATTTCTTACTTATGAAATATTTTATGCAATTAAGGGTAAGTGGAACAGACAATAACACAAGAGCAGCGGTGCAAGCTTCACCACGTTATCACATAAGCGGCCATTTTATGGCTATTACGCATGCACACCCTTTCCCTCCAGAACTGCAACTACGTCATATCACGTGAGTGTGTCTAACGCATGCGCAGAAGCAAAATTCAAGCAGCGGCCATTTTATATACAGGGGTTATTCGTATTAATAAAAATCATAGGCAAGCATCACTAAGATACACACGCACATTCAAAAATACATAAAATTAGTAAAAAGAACAAATTTTATTACTGGGTTATAACAGATTCGAGGTTCTTGACTCGAGCAAGTCGCGATGCGAAATCTTGCTCTATCAATTCCATGGTCCAGCCTGCTGGTGACAGGGGCTTGATGGATGGTACTTCTGGTGTTGACTGGGATCCATCTGAATAACTTTCGAAACCAGCGGAGGTTGTGGTATGTGGAGGTTGTGGTATCAGGTGGATGTGAGTGTTGATGGTGAGTGTCCTGTGCACGATGATGACGAGGTTGTTGATGAGGATGTAGGTCCGAGATCGGCAGGCCACCAGGTATCATCCTATGAGTATGTGTTGTTCCCAAAGATCAGAACTCCTGTCTTGTCCATGTTGTGCTTCAGGCAATTGGTCTTCATCCAGTCGGTGACATTCATCATGGTGTTGTGTAAATTGCTTCTAGTGGTGGAGATGTCTTCCATGACTGAGAGGATGCGCTGGGTGTCATATGCATAGGTTATGATGCTGAGGCCATGAGTTCTGGCCAGGGGTGTCTAGTAGGTGTTGAACAACGTCGGGCTGAGGGATGAACTGTGAGGGATGCTGCAGATGAAGCTCATGGGCTCCGTTATGTAGGATGGTAGCTGGATTTTCTGGGTGTGTCCGGTGAGGTAGGATGTGATTCATTTGATGGCGTCTCTCTGGATCCTGATGTGGTGGAGCTTCTTGATGAGGTTGTGGTGAGATACGGTATCCAACTCAGCGTAAAGTTCTAGGACAATCAGGACCACTGTTTCCACCCCCTCGAGAAGGGGCTATTGTCATCAGTGGCAGCAATCAAGACGGTCTTGGTGTTGTGGTTCGAGCGGAAGCTGGACTGGGAGGCGTGCATTTGGATGTTTCTTTCTAAGTGTTCAGTGAACTGATGGTCGATCGCCTTCTTGAGGACTTTTGCATGGAAAGGGAGCAGTGAGATTGGGCGGAGCTTACGAGAAGTGGGAGGACAGAGAGGCAGATAAACGATAGGAAAATTGAGGCCAGCAGGTACAGAACCAAAGAAGTGCAGGATAAGTGGTACAATAGTTAACTGCAATCAGCAGTACAATTTCAGTGTTACTTAGTTACCCAAAGGAGCCCAAACAATGTTACAAAGTTACCCAAAGGTGCCCAAATCAATAATACAATGTTACAGCGGGTAGACAGGAGCTGCTAAGCAAGCCCCATGTGTATGATGAATCTGACAAGGGTGGAAAGGAACAACAAGGTTGGAAGTGGGGGAGCTTTAAGCAGTGAAGGGTAGCTGGAACAAGGATCAAGGACTAATAGATAGTTACAAATAGTACTTTGAGTCATGTTTAGCTAAGACAGCTAATCATTGGGCTTTACAAATAGCTTTTTGGAACAACACAAACTCTATTAACACCCTACTTTCACTGAGACCTAGGTGTAACATGTTGAGCCAGTTGGGCTGGTTTGACCAGCCATTCTCATTAGCATCAAAAAAGCTATGTTAAATGCATCCCCTAGAGACCAAACTATGGGCACAATTCTCAGAAAACAGTAAAAGGAAGCATTGTCTGCCAGTACAAAGATGCTATAGGAGGAGGCTTGGTGCAAGCTAGAAGATGCTGCTACAGTGAACTGTTACTTTTATTCTGGCAGACAACCAGTTTACCTTTTCAGAAAGAAAACACAGTTCCTGATATAGACTTTAATGTATTGCTGCAAGTGTGGGTTGACCACTTCTCTAGCATTTTTAGTGTATTGCCGAAATTAGCCCATTTATATAAGAATCCAACTCAAATGTGTCCAATTTATAGCAAAAGTAAGCCAAGGACCGTGACTCTAGAAAAAGTTATAAGGGCTTTTGAGTAAAGTGTAAACTGGAAAGCAGCAGAATCAGATGTGGTCCAGGTTTATATGTATGAATATTTGCCAAATATGGGGGCTCCTATCTAGACTCAAGTTTTGAATGTAGCTGTAAATGTATATATTACATTCACATCTCCGCCCCCTGAAATGTCAGTGCCACACAGTGTGGCAGACATTCCACCTCCGGCCCCTTATGTGTCACTGCCACAGAGTGCTGGAGACAGCAGACCACCGCCCACACGTGAGGCACATAAAACAACATAGGACGAAGATGCGGAAGTATCTGACTTCCTGGTAAAAAGAAAACTGTAGCATTCATCTCCGCCATATGGATGGTTTCTGCTTGGTTCTACCCTCTGCATCATCACCTTCCACTGTCCCCCGATACACTCTGCAACACTCACCTTGAACATCGACATGGACTGCCTTGTTCTTATACATCACCAATGACACAGCATTCAGACGGCAGACTGAGCTCTTCCACTTCCGTAGCACTTTTCATTCCGTGTAGGACTCATTGTTGCCCTCCACGAGGCAACAATGTAAAGTGGGGTTTGCAAGGTCCTGTACTGCTCCAACTACAACATTCCACTGAATGTGCATTAAACTTTCATATTCACAAAGATGTTTCATGTCTTTGATCTTTCAAGTGTGGAAGTATGGATGAATGTTACTCCCACTTACGTTTATGTTGCTGATGTTGTGGTACTTGGGTCACAGGGTGGTGCCGGCACCACAACAGGGACACATGCATCAGTTACTTCCTTGTCCAGCCCGGGATGGAACCCCGTCCAAAGCCCCGGGGTCATTGATAACACCCTTACGCTGGACTGGCATACGCCAGGCCAGCCCACACCACTAATGCTTACATGGGGGCTACAACGCTACATGTCCCAGGTCTCCCTTGTAGTGATATGCTGATCACAGGTCTAATTGTCAGCATGCCACAGCCACTGCCTCACGGCTGTGGCATGCCACACCCATCCAGCACATACGTCACAGGACATGTAACCCTGCTAATAAAAAGGCCCGGGCGCACGTGCTGGACGCCATTTTCACTCTCTATCTGGGTGTGTCTGCGTGCTTATTATTTATGCATGAGGGCCTAAGGCCGTACCATAGCACATTCCCCAGGCCGGTGGTTACATGGGTATCACGATACCCAATCATAGAGGGTCCATGACATGCGAGTCACAGACTTAGTGGCACCGTACACACTGCAGCCGGCACAGGCACACCGCCATGGGACGGTGACTTTTAGTGCACTGAGGTAGGGCCACCTTAAGTACTGAGCAGGTGTGCAGCCTGTGTTGATGCCCCGTCCTGGCGGTCCGGATTGCTAAGGATTTTTGTGACCTGCTGGACCGCAGTGTAGGCCTGAGCCAGCGGGCAGCGCGGGCCTACCGCCACATGGCATTGCCTTGCGGTACACAGAGTTAGTGGCACCTAAAGGGCTGAGCGGGTGTGCAGCCTGTGATGATGCCCTGTGCACTGATATGTTCTCGGCCATTGCGATATCAAGACCCAGAATCAAGTGTGTGAACTAGTGGCCAGTGGTTCAGGGCTGCATGATATGGGGGCTACCAAGGTCCCTGGCCCCGGGTTTGGAGCTTGTACCGGCGTGTGGTGGGCCCTCTTGGAGATACACCAGCGACGGAAGGCGAGCAGTGAGGCCTTGGTGTGCAGGAGTGGGCAGTCAATGCTGGGCCGCGGGAAGAGCTAGGGTGCAGCAGCATGTATGCGCAGGCCTGCGATGTTGGCATGTGCAATTGTATGTACGCTGCCATTCCTAAATCTGGACTCTGTTTCAGATATGGGACCTGGTGGACTGCAGTGTGCACCGGCACGTAGTTGGAGACATACCGGTGGCAGCAGGTGAGTAGTGAGGCCTCGGTCTGCAGTGTCGGCCCTCTCTCTCCCTCTCTCCCTCTCCCTCTCTTCCTTTCTCTCTCCCTCTCTCTCCCTCTCTTTCTCTCTCCCTCTCCCTCTCTCTCTTTCTCTCTCACTCTCTTTCTCTCTCACTCTCTCACTCTCTCTCCCTCTCTTTCTCTTTCTCTCTCACTCTCCCTCTCTCTCTTTATCTCTCACTCTCCCTCTCTCTCTCCCTCTCTCTCCCTCTCTTTCTCTCTCACTCTCTCTTTCCCTCTCACTCTTTCTACCTCTTTCTTTCTCTCTCTCATACTCTCTCTCTCGTTCACTCTCTCTGTCCTTTGATGAGCGCATGATGCACCTTCTTATCTTAAATTTTGTCCTGCAGGCTGTGACTTACAGATTGTCCAGAGATGACCCGCCATGGCTTTTCTAAATAGTTATTTTGATTTGAATTTGTATAAAAAGTTTTATTTGGTAATTCATAGATGACAGAGTAATTCTCCTTTTCCGACCTCACATGCATGTTGAGTGTTGTACTTGTGCGACATCTGCCGATTTGTTTGTTCATGGTTTCGTAAAGTCGATGTCACATATCTTTGTCGGAGGGTCCAGGGGGGTTGCGGACCTGGGGGGGGTGGGGGTGGGTGTTGTGGCCCACTTGGGTGTGTCGAGCTGCGTGATCATTGGCTCCATGGCATCTGTTGTTCTTCAGGTGTGGCTCTGGGTTGGGCACCCTTTCATGGTGCAGGTTGTTGTCCGACTTTACACCAGGTCAGAGCAGGTGTTAAATTCCAGCTGCTAATACGCCTTATCACCTGTATTGTGTACTTATTACCAATCTTGCTGGTCGTTGACAATGTTGCGAAGTGGTGTGTTTGCTGTTTTTTGCACGGGAACGCCTACTCTGCATCTCATTAGCGATAGTTCGCAGTGTAATCTGTGGTGATATTTTTTGAGGCTGCTATGGCAGGTATACTGGTGATATGGGCAGTAAGCACCAGCTTGCGAATGGTGCGATAAATTTATCACCAATTTGGCTGCGATAAAGTGCCGATAACTCGGCGATAAGTCCTTAAGAATATGCCTCTGAAAGGGGCATATTACCAACAAATAGTGAATATTTATTGCTAAGTATGCATAGCGGCAATTTTTAATCGCCGCGCATCACCGGATTTCATCGCTTAGATAACGTGCTATTAGCAACGTTTATCTCAAAAGCGATAAAATTCCCGGCGATAGCGGCAAAATGCGTGAATATTGCAGAGAATACAGCGATATTCACGCATTGTCGCTAACAGGGTCTTAGCCATTATATCCACCTCCCATTGGATATAATGGCTAAGAACTGTTATGAGCAGGCGTTAGTTTTTGGAGATATTCACGCTTAGCGTGAATATTTCCATCGCTACGCCTGTGTTAGTAATAGGCGATAGCGATGTTAGCGACTGCTTTCAGTCGCTAACAGGTTGGGTGCGCTCACTTTGCATGTCATTAGCGATAAATATCGCTGACATGCAAAGCGGGCCCCAAACCGCTCGCTATCGCCTACAAGCTGTCGCTAACTGCTGTTAGCGACAGCTTGCTAATAGGGCGATAGAAATATCGCTGCTTAGCTGCCGAAAACGGCAGCTAAAGCGGCAGCTAAAGCGGCGATAATTCCCTATCGCCCCATTTGATAATATGCTCCAAGGTTTTAGAATACCTCTTGACCACATCATAAAACATCCCTGAGCTCCTTCCTCTCAGTGAGGTGGTTGTAGCCCTCACTGCGACTAGGTTTGCAGTGTGCAGAGTTTACCCAATGATGATACACGCCACCTACGGGTGGATGAGGGAAACCGTCCTTTAAAAGGGATCTCCCCGCACTCCTTTTTCACTCTTGACCCCGGGGCTCTATTTTGTGTTGCCAAGGGGGTTTTAATGCCAAGTAACCATGGCAGTTTAAAACGGCAATCAGGTTCAAATGGCAGACGTGGGACATGTTTTAAGGTGGTACTTTAGTGGTGTCATTATTTACGGCATAAAATATAAATGTATATTAAATAAACTGCGGATTGTATTTACTTTATATTACATGACTCTATGTATAATACTATTTAACAATTACTGCATTAAATTGTATATATTACAAAAACTGTATTTTTTAAAATGTTTTTGAAAGATATTGGTTATCATTATAAGAACTCTATATTGTGGCAAACCAGATTTTTAACACAATATTTTTATCAACTCTGTTGTTCACCAGAATATTGTGTCATTGAACCCAATATGAATGTGAGCTCGGTGGAGATGGGGACAATGCCACCTTTCTGTAATGCAGCCCCAGTTGGATTTGGTATCAAATAAATAGACTTAAACAGTCACTGTTTGTTCTGTATGCTTCGTAGGATAGCAACCATCTGCGTCTATCAAGGAAGGACTGATGTGAATGAAGGAATTTATTGATTGGGCATACAAGTGGGTGAGAGCGTGATGACTCTGGTCTAGAAACTTGTTATGAACTATGTCATCGCAAATATAATTGCAAAATAATTTGTGAGTGTTGTTGGTACCAGGTACCTCCGTTTTCATTGGTAAAGTGATAGCATAAAAAGTAATTCATGAGTAATTGTAAACCTCAGAACTGCCAGTCATTCCTCCTGCACTTTGTGCCAGTAGATAAGGAGTCAGATCATAAAATATTTTTGCATAGTGATATTTCATGCCCTTGGTGGTTAGTTTAATCAGTGCTTGCTCCAAACACGTTTTAGGGCTGCATTATGAAAACTTGGGGGCATATCATCTAGGAAATGCGATACATATCGCATTTCCTGCTTTCCGCGATTCTGTTTAACGCCGCGGAACGCTGGTTTTAATCGCCGAGATATTGCGCTATTACCAAGGTATATCTCCACGGCAATTTATTCCTGCAATAGCGGCGTGAAACAGAATCGCTGAAAGCGGGAAATGCGATATTTATTGCGTTTTCTAGATGATATGCCCCTAAGAATTCAGTCGCACAATACACCTGCCATAATAAGTAAGTCTAAGTCAGTTAAAATGCAGGCATAGCAAATCCGCGATAACCGCGGTTAGCGCCGTTTATTTTACTTCAACGTGGGTTTCCACGTGCATTGTAAATATAGCGCTGCTGTGTCTGCACTGATTCCCTCGAAGAAATGTAAGGAAACGCCTACTTTGCATTTCATTACTGGCGTTTAAAGAGCTGCTTACTCAAGGTGCCCTTGAAGATTGACTGTTAACAAAATCGCAGCTTTTCGGCTGAAAAAGGCCGCTAAAGCGGTGGTATACGGTTTGATGATATGCCCCTTGGTTCTGGAGGTGGTACTGTGTCACAAGAATGTTTGTACACATTTGTTGTGTGAGGCTGCATTATGTAAAGGTAGTACTGTTCTATTCTGCATCGCGGCACACATTTACATTGGTGTTGGTTTGTGCTGCTCTGTTTTTTAGCTGTATTAAATCAATGTTATTCTGTTTTGTTATATTGTGGTTGTTGTGCTACGTTCCATTTTAATTATTTTGTTGTGATGTGGCATTTTTTGTTTGTTTATGTACATTTTTGTGTTATATTCAGTTTACTCTATATAAGTCTACAAATGCTGCTATATTTTCGGCAAAGGCAGTCTATGGCAACAACCATTTACCACTGATTAAGGTGGTAAAATAGCGCTGTTCCAGTTCTTCAAGGGGAATATTAACAAGGAAACGCGTTAAATATCGCGATTCCCACTTTGCACAATTCTGTGTTCGCCGCGTTCCCTCCGGATTTACTCACCGAGATATCGCAATATTATCAAGGCATATCTCCACAGCGATTAAATCCAGCGATAGCGGCTTGATACAGAATCGCGCATAGCGGGAAATGCGATATTTATCACTTTTCCTTGTTAATATGCCCCGTTACCTCAGCTGTATAATCCCCCTGCCATTAAAAGTATCGCTAAGTCAGTTTCTGTGAAAGGATGGATATGTGCACTCCTTACTTTTTCTCCTAAACTTTAATGTATACCTAAACTATAAATTATATTGCGTGCTACGCTTGACTGCACCTGTCTGGCATTTGCTAAGACTAGAAAGTGGTCAGGCCCCTGTAAGGCGTCCTGATCTCAAACATGCACTGATTTGAGGGCTAAATACTAACTATGTATTCTGGTTGACCGAAAATTAACTCATCTTTAACCACTACGTCTTTACGGTAATCTATTTATCATTGTATTATTTGTGTCAAACCAACAATACATTTTTATTAATACATTTCAAAGTACATTCAAAACTCATTGTGTTTACAATGTTACTTTTTACACAACGATAACAATGTGTTGGATTAAGCCCAATGCATTTCGGGACTGAGCGTCCCTTCGTCAGGGGCGTGCCTAAATAAATACATAACTTAATTAATTATATGTGCCTCACTTTTCGAGGTACATGTGCAGAACAATTTGTCATTGAAAATACGATTTCAACTTTTAGCATGTTTTTTTTCCCTTTTTTATCAAAGGCAAAAAAAAATTCTCTTAGGAAAAGCATTTGCCTACACCAGTTTAGCCTGTGATCTATTATCCTTGCTATTCTGGTTGAGGAGTTACTACAGCCTTTTTCTTGAGTAAATCTCTGACAATGTCCACGGTGGGTAGCTGTCAACAAGGAATGGCCACAAGCTCACAAGTAAGTGTGCATTTACAAACCATACAAACAAACCACATACGGTCCCAAACTTTGTGCTGGGTTTACTACTTCATGACTCTACACACTTGGGTAGCGGCCAGACCTGCCCCCAACTCCACATGGGCACGCACAATTGACTATGGGCCAGATGTAGGTAAAAAATATTTACCGATTCTTAATTACCGAATTTTACCGATTCGGTAATTAAGAATCGGTAAATATGAAGGGTGGACATGTAGGTCCATCCAGATGTGTTTTTTACCGATTCGGTAAATATCTGTATTTACCGAATCGGTAAATACCGACCGGTAATGCTCCATTCATTCCTATGGGCTTTGAAGCCCATAGGAATGAATGGGGCATTACCGGTCGGTATTTACCGATTCGGTAAATACCGATTTTGACAAGGGTGCAGGGGGTGTCACTTTGACACCCTCTAGCACCCCCAAAAAAGGTTCGGGGGCCATGTGGCAGGCATACCTGCCCTAAGGGCAGGTCTGCCTGTCATATGGCACAGGTGTGCCTGCACACCTGAATCGGTATTTTACCATCAAATTGTATTTGATGGTAAAATACCGATTTTGTAGGCCTTGTGGGACTCATAAGAGTCCCACCTACATATCAATTTTACCGAATCGGTAAATATACCGGTCGGTAAATTTACCGACCGGTATATTTACCGAATCGGTAAAATTACCGATTTGCCCTGTTTCCGTGCCCCTACATCTCAATAGCCAAATACCGGTCGGTAACGGCCGAATTCGGCCGTTACCGACCGGTATTTGGCTACCTACATCTGGCCCTAGGTCACGTAGCAATATAAACTGTGTAATTTTTAGTAAGGCACACCTCCAAAAGAAGAAGCAAAAGCCCTGTGGTAAACAGGTCGGAAAGGCTTTAATTTCTCAGTACAGCTCCAGTGGCGGCGAATGCATTTCGGCTTTCGCCTTCCTCAGCGCCCAACACCAGAATAGTAATCACGGTAGGTTCTTCCCTGCTGCCTCTGAAATAGCTGACGTGGGTCCGTCCTCCCCCGTGCAATACTGCTCACCTGTTGCAGATGGTTCGTGTTCTCCGAACTGCAACTCCCAGGATGCCTTGTAGTGACTGCAATTCGGGTTGGTAAAAATGGGGGGAGAGTTAATGTTCAAAGTAACTGCTGTGTAGCCCAAATGAAGCAGGACACGATTACACACCAAACTGTCCCGAAATCCTCAAGCCTCTCCTCGGGTCCCCTCGTACCGTCACAGCCCCCAATGCAGGAAGTCCAATGTGCAGGGGCTAAATGCGGAATTCAGATTGCCACAAAGAGAGGTAAAATACCTCAACTGCTCCGGTCCTCCTGATACAGGGGCGGGTATCGGGCACCTTTCATCACTGAAAGAACCAAAAAGTGCCGTGAAGCGTGCCAATTAGAGTCCGGGGGCAGGGGCTAAGGCTTAGTCAAAGGCTCAAAATAACAAAGTATAAACTGGCGAATCATATTGGCTTTATCAAGGGGTCAGCACATCAACATATATAAAGCATACCTATTGGCTTTTTCACAAAATCACCAATAATTTTTTTTTCAGGTGTCCCAGTCATGCTATCCACAACATGGCACCTTTTGGGGGCCACAGGAGGAGCCTCCGCACATCATAATCTATAAACCTGGCAAATTTTGTGAAAATCTCACTGGGTGTTTAGCTGCTACGGATGCGTACATTCTCAATGGTAAATGCAATGCAGGGAAACATGTGTTTTTTTGCCTGCAACACATCTTCAACCTAGGAAACCAGAGGATCTGCCAGAAACTCACCACCCTACTCAATACCTCTAACACCACTGCACCATTTCCCAAAGCCTGGAAACACACTGAAGTCAGACCATTACTGTAAAAAACTTCTGCCTACCCCAGCAAACACAAATACTACTGCCCAATCTCCCTGCTCCTATTCCCAGCAAAGATTTTGGAAAAGATCATCAACAATCAACTCAAAACACACCTGCAGCATAACCACCTACTCAACGCCTCCGAAACCGACTTCCACAGCAATCACAGCATAGAAACCGCACTGATCGCAGTCATCAATGACATCTGAACCCTCCTCGACTGTGCAGAACCAGCAGCTTTGATCCTCCTCGATCTCTCGGCAGCCTTTAACACTGTATCCCACCACACTCTGATCGAAGGACTCCGCCATATCGACATCCAAGGGGACAAGCTCAGATGGAACACCTCCTTCCTCTCCTGAAGAACTCAGAGGATCCCCCTCCCACATTTCATCTCTGAACACAAGGAGATCACCTGGGGTGTCGCCCAGGGCACATCCCTCAGCCCCACACTCTTCAACGCATATATGATCCCACAGGCCAACATCGTCAGATCCCATGGTCTCAACATAATTTCATACGCAGACGACACCAAACTCATACTCTAACTCACCGACTACCCGACCACCAACAGAACCAACTAGCAAAGATATGTGACAAACATCGCCGACTGCAATGAAGAACAACTGTCTGCAGCTGAACATAGGCAAGATGGTAGTAATAATCTTTGGCAACAGCAGCAACACATGGAACGATTCCTGGTTGCCATCCAGGACCTGCACCCACTCCTTCCAACCACAACAGATTTCTCAAAACCATCATTGACACCAAGCTCACAATGAAATCACAGATCAACACTGTCTCCTCCGCCTGCTACCTCACTCTGCTCATGCTGCTTAAGATCTACAAGTGGCTACCCATACCCATAATACAAATCTTGACACAAGGCTACATCACCAGCCAGCTGTACAATGGCAATACCCTCTACATAGGAATCTCTGCACACCTCCTCTAGAGACTTCTGAAGATACATAACGTTGCAGCCAAGCTCATCCTCAGACTTCCCCGAACAACACACATCACACCTCACCTCAGGAAACTCCACTGGCTCTCTGTACAGAAGAGATGGCAATTTAACCTGCTGACCCACGCACACAAGGCTCTACATAATCAAGGACCCACCTACATTAACCACCACCTAAACTTCCACCGACCATCGAGAAGCCTACTCTCTGCCTCTGTACTGTTCACTTGTCCATACTCCCCGCACCTACTGAAGCAGAAGTAGAAGATGTTACTTCTCCCACAGCGCAGCAGAGACCTGGAACAGACTCCCGATGCACCTCAGGACTGTCACTTCACTTCCGGAATTCCAAATGGCCCTCAAGACCTGTTTGGTCAAATAATCCTCCAGGCCTGAAAGCCCCTGGATACACTATCGGGTGATTAGCCATGCTTTATGAATCCTGATTGATTGATGAGTGGCTGTATGGGTGAGCGAGTGAGTGATTTTTTTACTAGCTGTGTGGTTGTGTGAGTAGTTGTATGGGTGTGTGAGTGGGTGTCTGAGTTGTTGTATGGGTGCATTAGTGGCTTTGTGTGAGCAGCAGTATTGGTGGGAGTGGCTGTATGGGTTTATAAAGGGGTGTGTGAGTATCTGTGTGGGTGAGTGTCTGTGAGAGTAGCTGTATGGGTGTGTTATTGAGTGCATGAGTGGTTTTGTGGGTGTGGGAGTGGCAGTATGGATGCGAGTGGCTGTATGGGTATATTAGTGGATGTGTGAGTATCTGTGTGGATGAGTGAGTGGCTGTGTGAGTAGCTGTGTGGGTGTGTGAGTGGATGTGTCACCCGGCTATATGGGTGAGGGTGTGGCTGTGTGAGTGGGTGGGTTTATGAGCAACTATGGGTGAGTGCTAAGTATGGGCGGTCGCGAAATCCGCAAATTTGCAAATAATTTTTTTTTGCGTGTTCGTGGGGCTTTTTGCGTGTTCGCGGGGCTTTTTGTGTGTTCGCAGGATTTTGTCAGCGCGGCTACCGCGAGGTTACCCATGCGGTCGTACATGGGCTAGTTGCATGCTCGCGTTGTGCAATGCGTGTTCGCGTCCGTTTTTGCGTGCTCACAGACAAAAAGTCTCGCGACCAATCAAAAAAATCCGCAAGTTTGCGAATTGCAAATTTTTTGACAAATTTGCGCGATTCGCGGAACGCAAATTTGTTAAAAATTCGCAAATTCCGCGAGCGGAACGGATTTTACGCCCATGCTTAGTGAGTGCGTGGGTGTATAGGTAAGTGAGTGGCAGTTGAGGGGATGTTTGGTTAAGTGAGTTGGTGTGAGAGTATTCATATGGATGTCTGAATGGTTATGTAATGGGTTGTGTGGGTGTGTGAGTGGGTGTGTGAAGGGTTGTATGGGTGAGTGAGTGGCACTGTTGTGAGGGAGTGGGTTTCTGAGTGGCTGTATAGGTGAATTACTGGGTGTGTCAGTAGCTGTATAGGTAAGTGTGTATGGCTGTGTGAGTAGGTGTATGGGTAAGTGACTGGTTATATGATCAGGCTCTATTAGTGAGTCAGTGGGTCTGTGAGTGACTATGAATAAATGAGTGGTTATGTAAGTACTTGTCTGGGTCTGTGAATGCGCATGTGAGTGGTTGTGTCAGTGGGTGTTTTTTGAGAGGTTGCATGGGGGTGTGAATGGGTGTGTGAGTGGTTCTGTGAATGATATCATCAGTGATGTCATTTGAGATGTCATCAGTCTCCCACCGTATACTAGTCGCAAGACTACACGACGCTGGCCCTGGACTGGATCCGCTCATTCCTCACTGGAAGCAGCCAAAGGACCAGACTCCCAGCCTTCCTCTCTGACCTTACGAAAATCGGCTGCAGAGTCCCACAGGATTCATCCCTGAGCCCCACCATCTTCAACATCTACATGGCCCCCCACTCGGCCATCGTCGGACAACACAGCCTCAACAGCGTATCCTATGCCGACGACACTCAGCTCATCCCCTTCCTCACCTAAGACCCCATCAATGCCAAACACAACTTCCAGAAAAAGGAATGCAAGACGTTGCAGTCTGAATGACCAACAGCTGCCTGCAGCTCAACGCCGAGAAGACAAAAGTCTTCGTCCTTTGTACCACCCCTTCTGCATGGGACCGCACGTGGTGGCCGACCACCCTCGGAAGCCCACCTACCCCCTTAGACCACACTAAGAATTTTGACATCGTGCTCGACTCATCACTCACCATGAACCAACAGATCAGCCCCGTCGCCTCCAGCTGCTACAACACCCTCTACATCCTCCGCAAGACCTTCAAGTGGGTCCCCCTCAGTCAAGAAAGATAGTCACCCACGCACTCATCACCAGCAGACTGGACTATGGAAGTGCACACTACGCTGGCATCAACAAGTCCCTACTCCGCAAACTCCAGACAATACAGAACACTGCCGCCAGACTCGTCCTCGGCATCCCCTGACATGAACACATTAGTTAACACCACTAGCTCCCTGTGGAGAAAAGAGTCAATTTTGAAATCCTCACTCATGTCTACAAATGCCTACACAACAACAGACCCAAAACCTCAACAAAAGAATCAACTTCCACATACCTAAAAGAATCCTCCAACCTCGCACTGGCCGAAACCCTGCTCATCCACAGAGCCAGAGCAGGCGGAAGAACCTACTCTCACATAGCAGCCAAGACCTGGAACGAGCTACCGCCAGACATCAGACGCGCCCTCTCCCTAAACACCTTCAGGAAGACACTCAAGACCTGGCTCTTCAGCTAAACAGATCTGCGGACCCCCTCCCCCCCTCCGCGCTTTGCCAACCTCATGTGTGAGTAGCTCACTAACACTTCCCTAATTGATTGATTGATCATTGATGTCACTGACCATGTCATGAGTGATGTTATATGTGAGGTCATAAGCAGTGCCTTGCGGGGCATAAGTTATAGTTAGCTCGGGTAACAATAATTACTCAATTTCACTGGTTTTATACGAGTAAAATCTGAGCCTAACTATTACGTCCCTGTAACCTTATATTTCTCAGTGTATTTTCTAGGGTTTTTACATATATTTCCTAACTGTAACATTCCTGTAACCTTTGGCTTTTTTTCAGTGAATTTCTATGGTTTTATAAATTCTATTACCTAACTATAACATCCTTGTAACCTTTAGTTCTTTTAGTGATATTGTAAGGTTTTTAATTTTATTTCCTTTTTTTATTTTAAAGATTTTTATTAGATATATATCTTACTTCCTTTCCACATACAGTTCATAAGCTAAATACAATAAAAACTTCCATGTGTCCCACCCTCCTACCTCCCCTTGTTTCATAACAGTATTATCTTGTAATTTGGGCATAGAAAAACTAATTGAAAAGAAAGAAAAATCTAAAAAGCGAGTAAGAAAAAAGGAATAAAAGGGGGAAATGGTCATAAGTGAGCAGGCACCTGTCTTGCTTATCCCTGATCGGATTCCATTGCTCCCTTGGAATCGTTAATCCACATCCTGTAGGGGCCCACATTTTGGTACCCATTCTTTGAGCTCTGTTACCCCTACGCTCATAAATTGCCATCTCTCAACGTTATACCGCAAGAAGTCTACCCAACCATTGGTGCCCAGACGGCGGCTCAGGGACTAGGACGAGTAATGAATCAGCCTGTATGCCACACGTGGTGGTAAATGACACTGTGAACATGGTTGGTATGACTGCTACTGGTCGTGCGGCCGGGACAGTAATTGCATCCAACGATAGAGCTGTAACTCAAATTCATAAGAGCTCAATGAAACAGGGAAGCAAGAAAGTGCAACTACAAAACTTAGACTTAACACCCGCATCGTCTCCGTATGTTGTTGTGCTTGCTGGGGCCCCTCCCTTGGATCAAGAAAGGGAGGAGACCTTTTTGAACTTAAAAACAAATGTATACATTGGTTGAACACAAATAGGCCATTGCCCACGCAGTTTCAAAGTGAAATTTTATATGCCCGTACAGTCAACTGGGTGGAATGAAGACAAAAGAATATCGAGGGTGATTGTATTCTGATCAACTACAGGGATAGAAGGGTGGTCGAGCATATTTGTCATTTTACTCCAATTGGGGTCAGGGTCTAGAATCCACTCACTCCCGTTGCTCTACTTCTATCCCCCACCCTCCTTAGAACACCCTGGTGAGGAAAGGAGAGGGCAATGGGAAAATTGGGCAGGTCGAGATCCGTTAGCACAGGTAGGAAGTTCCCTAAACGGGCCTGGATTCTATGACTCTGTATTACCAGCTATTTTTCCAACCAGTAACAGGTTCAGCGTCCTAGACCAGGTCGATTGACAATCCACTGGGAACTTTCAACCATCCTACGAGGCGCGCAGGCCATCACTCACTACCTCTGAAGTGCGGGAGGGGGCTTGCAAGTCGTCACCAACAACAATTAGGGAGATTGTAACCAAGGACATTTCTAAGGGTCAATCTGGAACCTGGGAGGCATCAAGGCTAAATT
This sequence comes from Lissotriton helveticus, assembly GCF_964261635.1. Taxonomy (NCBI): domain Eukaryota; kingdom Metazoa; phylum Chordata; class Amphibia; order Caudata; family Salamandridae; genus Lissotriton; species Lissotriton helveticus. The sequence goes on from NC_136062.1 coordinate 366,026,507, forward strand.
ATCTTCCCCCGAATGGGGTGTGTTTGTCGATCAATATGATGTCTGCCTGTTCCAGGAGACATGGGCGAAACAGGATTTTGCACGGGTGGGCTTTGCCATCTTTAATGTCCCCGCCAGTACAGGGGGGAGAGGAAGGCCGTCGGGTGGATTATCACTGTAGGTGGCATCTCATGTGGGCTGTAACGCCACCCTATTGAATACCTACTCTCCAGATATCCAAGCTGTAATCCTTACCTTTCCTTCTAATTTGAAGCTTGCTATTATCAATATCTACTCCCGCCCTGTATCATTCGCCCAGGAATCTAAAATTCTGGAGGAACTTAACCTCCTCATCCCAAGGGTGCCACGAGCTCGGTCCTGATAGTTGGTGGAGACTTAAACTGCCACTCTGAACCACTGATTAGTACAGTAGTACCTACAACTAACAAAGAGGACTTACAGTGGGCCATTCCCGACCCCCAAACGTACCCCCCCAAAGCGTGGTCACCACTGGTCCTACAAATCAAAGCCATTACACTAACCCACTCGTTGAGGGCTTGCAATGGGCGCACTTCTTCAGATAGACCGAGCAGGCGGACATTTAAAAGAACTGGCCAGGCCTCCCTTATAGATTATATTCTGGTCGAGTGCAGGTCCTGGCACCGGGTGAAGGACTTTGAGGTCATTGTACGAACGGACAGTGATCATAACGCCCTGTCCTTATCCTTTGGGATTCCAGAATCAGGCATAGCAACCCCTATTGGGACCCCAGTAGACGAAAGACTTACTCTGTCTAACAACAGAAGGAGGATAAAATGGGGGGCAGTGAAACAGTCCCCGGAGAAATTATCATAACTTTATTGAATGATTATTCCCACCCTTCAGGAATTATCCTCGCTTGATGTTGATGGGAACAATTCTCCCCACCAACACTCGGCTGTATCACTTCATAATCAGCTTGTCGTTGCCCTAGCTAATATATTAAATCCGATCAGCCAAACCAAGAGAACTAATGAACGACTTTACTCTTGGTATGATGACAAATGTCGCAAAGCAAAAACGGCATTGCTGGAGGCTATTAAAGGGGATGAAAAATCATTGGTAAAAAGTAGACGTGCTGACTATAAGGAAGCTGTCCTAGGCGCAAAATTAGCCTGGGAGGAAAATAAATGGCTAAATATCACTTCAGCCCTTGTGACTAGAGATATGAAAAATTTCTGGTCATTAATTAGGACATAGTCCAAGGTGGGCACCACCGCTTGTGAACCTAATCTTCCCCCTGAAGTATGGATTGCGCATTTTTCGACCCTGTACGCAAAAGATTCTGAAAGGGACCCTAGGGGTACGCACTCCCTGAACAACGCAAGTGCAGGAGTCCAATGGTGAGCGTTGAGAACAGAGACAAATGTTAGTCTTAATAGGATCACCATTCGAGAGGTCATCTCTGCGATAGAAAGACTCCCTGCTGGAAAAGCACCGGGGTTGGACAAACTTCCCGGCGTCATGTTCCGGGATGAACCCTCAATCTGGGGCCCCTATCTCTTAGTTTTGTTGAATGCCATCATGAACGGAGTGCCCATCCCGGACAGCTGGGCCGGGGCTGAAATTGTTCCAATATTCAAAAAGGGTTCTCCACTCCACCCAGCAAACTACAGACCGATCAGTTTGATCGATGTCACCCAAAAACTGTTTGCACGGGTGTTACTGGATCGAATCCAGTGTTGGTTGGAAGAAAATGACATCATCAGCCCCTACCAATCAGGATTCAGGAAGAATACCTCTACTCTGGACCAAGTGTGTTGATTTCAGTTAATCACTTGGAAGACAGTATCAGTGGAGGGTGGCAGCCTCTATTTGATATTCGTGGACCTGAAAACTGCCTTTGATCTTGTTCCCAGATCCAAACTGTGGGAGGTATTAAGGGATTTGGGGATACCTCCATACCTACTTGATTTATTGATCAAATTGCATGAGAACAACTATGCCAAAGTTAGGTGTGGAAGGGGAGGAGAGTTGACTAACAGGTTCCCCGTTGACAAAGGCGTGAAACAGGGCCGTGTGCTCACACCGACCCTGTTCTGCCTCTTTGTCAACGCACTGATTCCACTACTGGCAGAGCTACCAAACAACGATGCCCCAAAGTAAGCAAACTCAAAGGTGGCAGCGTTGATGTTTGCTGACGATACACTTCTTTTATCAAAAACACCGATGGGCATCCAGAGGTTGTTGGATAGCTTTGCCTTATTCTGTAACACCAGGGGCCTGACGATTAACACCACAAAAACTAAATTTATGATTGTCAACCCCCCAAAGACAACACGCACTAACCCACGATTGAATGGCTCATGCCTGGAAAGGGTGTCTGTTTTTGAATATCTGGGTGTAACCTTGTCTGAAGATATGCAGTGGGAGCCCCAAATAGCTAAGGCTAAGCTCAAGCCAACACATATTGCCGGGAGTATAGCCAAATTAGCCAGGGAATCCCCCTTCAGGCTGTTTTATAGTTGTAACCTCTGCCTTTATGAATTCCCAACAACTGGCACACCATGTAGCGACTGCTTAAGGATAGTGTGGTTCTGAAAAATCTGGACTCGTGTAATAAACTTTGTCGTAGTATGACGATTTTGGTATCAAAAGACCGAGAATGACTAGTACACCATGTACAAGCATTTTCGTCATATTCAAGTGACGATTTCACCTTGAAATCGTAGTTTTCGTCCTGAACCCTTGGGTTCCATTTTGTGTACGGCAGCCATTTTGTGAGTTGCCCTCACATAGGCCAATGAACTAAGGCCAAACACTGTTCCTGAAGGACACGTACACCTTCTTTGACTTCTCTTTGACCTGGGCAAGCTGACTCCACTGCCGAAGGCCAAACCTGTTCGTCAGTCCCTCTCCCAGTGGCCGAACGAGATAGCATCAAGGCACAACATGCCATAAACCTTTCATCACACACAAACCACGCCTAATCTTGCACACACCTGTCCCTGTTTCCTACTTTATGACTTGCTTTACAAGGAGGAGGTGCCTGTTTTTATTGGGGGTCCACCGATATCTGATGAAAATGTTGGGCCTTGCCGGGTAATTTGTTGTGGGCTGGACGAACTGAAATATGGGCTTGTCATCATGACTCTGCTTTTTCTTTGTAGTGAAAATATGTGAATGGTCAACTGTAAACCTAAGAATGTTTGCCTGAAGCGTAATATTTTGTATAAAAAGAGAAGGCTGGCTTTGTAAGATTGAGCAGTCTCCTGAGAATATACACCGTGTTGTACTTCTAGGATACCTGTTACTTGGTTGCAGCCAATAAATTCGATCTTTGACTTCTCCTAGAAGACTCTGTGTTTCTGTGTCTGAATCAGCAGAGTACCCGAGGTCTTAGGGTGTACCCTGACACCGCTGGGTTACCGGTTCGGTACCGGTTCTGAAAAACCCAGTACCTCAATAGCAGGGTGAGTTGATGTCTTGATTAAGTGCGGTAAATATACTATCACATCAAATGTCAGCAGCGATCGTGCTACTTGCTGATTTTTTACAATTGCACGTCCACCTGCATAAAACAAAACAATCTTCTTATAAGTAATGCTCATGTTATAGTGAACATGGGCTTAGCACTTCAGTCTGTTTCATAGCTGTAACCACTGGCCTTACCAATTCCCTACTAATGGCTTGCCATGTACCAACTGCATAAGAATCACAGGGTGAGCTGATGTCAGAATTAAGTGCCATAAATATACGACCACACTTGATGTCAGCAGCTAGCGTGAAACTCGCTGCAGTTTGAAATTGCACATGTATCTGCACAAAACGAAACATCCTTATTTTAGTGTTATAGTGTACATGGGCTCAACCCTACCGGCTGCTTTATAGTTGTAACCTCTACCCTTACGAATTAAAAATGAATGCCATGCCATGTCATGTACCGACTGCGTAAGTATAGCAGGGTGAGTTGATGTTACAATCACATGCTGAAACTATACCATCACACGTGATGTCAGCAGCGAACATAAAGGTAACTGATCTTTTACAATTGCACGTCCACCTGTTTCTATTCATGGCTGGCTTATTTTCTATTGCAGTGTTTCATGCATCAATCCTACTACCCCTCTCTCTACACCCCCTCTCTCTCTACACCCCTTCTCTCTCTACACCCCCCTCGCTCTACACCCCCCTTGCTCTCTAGCCCACTCTCTTTACACCCCCTCGCTCTCTACACCCCTCTCTCTACACCCCTCTCTCTACACCCCTCTCTCTACATTCCTCTCTCTACTCCCCTCTCTCTACACCCCCTCTCTCTCTACACCCCTCTCTCTCTACACCCTCTCTCTCTACACCCTTCTCTCTCTACACCCCTCTCTCTCTACACCCCCTCTCTCTATACCCCCCTCTCTCTACACAGATCTCTCTCTCTACAACCCCTCTCTCTACACCCCTCTCTCTCTACACCCCCTCTCTCTACACCCCCTCTCTCTACACACCTCTCTCTCTCTACACCCCTCTCTCTCTACACCCCTCTCTCTCTACACCCCCTCTCTCTATACCCCCCTCTCTCTACACAGATCTCTCTCTCTACACCCCCCTCTCTCTACACCCCTCTCTCTCTACACCCCCTCTCTCTACACCCCCTCTCTCTACACACCTCTCTCTCTCTACACCCCTCTCTCTCTACACCCCTCTCTCTCTACACCCCTCTCCCTCTACATCCCCCTCTCTCTACATCCCCTCTCTCTACACCCCCTCTCTCTCTACACCCCTCTCTCTCTACACCCCTCTCTCTGCATCCCCTCTCTCTACAACCTCCTCTCTCTACACCCCTCTCTCTCTCTACACCCCTATCTCTAAACCCCTCTCTCTACACCCCTCTCTCTCTACACCCCCTCTCTCTACATCCCCCTCTCTCTACACCCCCTCTCTCTACACCCCTCTCTCTACACCCCTCTCTCTGCACTCCTCTCTCTACTCCCCTCTCTCTACACCCCCTCTCTCTCCACACCTCTCTCTCTACACCCCTCTCTCTACACCCCTCTCTCTCTACACCCCACTCTCTCTACACAGATCTCTATCTCTACACCCCTCTCTCTCTACACCCCCACTCTCTACACCCCCTCTCTCTACACAGATCTCTCTCTCTCTATACCCCTCTCTCTCTACACCCCTCTCTCTCTACACCCCCTCTCTCTACACCCCCTCTCTCTACACCCCTCTCTCTCTCTACACCCCTCTCTCTCTACACCCCTCTCTCTACACCCTTCTCTCTCTACATCCCCCTCTCTCTACATCCCCGTCTCTCTACACCCCCCTCTCTCTATACCCCCCTCTCTCTACACCCCCCTCTCTACACCCCTTTCTCTTACACCCCTCTCTCTACACCCCTCTCTCTACACCCCTCCCTCTACACCCCTTTCCCTACATGCCCCTCTCTACACCCCTCACTCTACACCCCTCTCTCTACACCAGTCTCTCCCGTCTCTCTACACAAGTCTCTCCCATCTCTCTACACCCGTCTCTCTCTCTATCTATATATCTATCTATCTATCGCCCTCACTCTATCTATCTCCCTCACTTCATCTATCGCCCTCACTCCATCTATTGCCCTCACTCCATCTTTCGCCCTCACTCCATCTATCGCTCTCACTCCATCACCCACACTCCATCGCCCTCACTCCGTCGCCCTATCTCCATCGCCATCACTCCATCGCCCTCACTCCATTGCCATCACTCCATCTATCTATCGCACTCCCTCTATCGCATCACTCAGGGGCACCACAACATCACTCAGGGGCACCACAACATCATTCAGGGGCACCACAACATCACTCAGGGGCACCACAACATCACTCAGGGGCACCAAAACATCACTATGCGCTACCACAGCATCACTATGCGCTACCACAGCATCACTGAATGCCACAGCATCACTCATCGCCACCACAACATCACTCAGCGCCACTACAGCATAAATCTGTGCAACCATTCAACAACAACTGGTTCAAATATGTTCTCTCAATGTTTCAAGCTTGATTACAAATGTCACAAAAAGATGTTAATATTTCACTTCTGTTCTTGGATTTTCGTCACAATAAAAAACACTGAACATAATCTTCGCAAAGTTATTTACAAAAGTTTAAGCTATTGCCATTATAAATTACAATAACTTTTACTGAAGTATTAATTATTAAAAAAAATAAAAGCCATTGCTATTTGTAATATCAATACATCTAAGTCACGTAAATACAACACATATTGCATTACAAATGATATAGGTGTCACATTTGCATAAGTTAAAACTATTGTAATTGTAATTGACAAAGCTATTAATTTAGCTATTTTCAAAACCAACACATAAATACAAAATTTGTCATTTACAATACCAATAGCTCAAACTTTCCTAATGCTAGACCTATTGCATTGCAAATGCTTGTTTAGCTAATGACTTGCAAACATTTCTTATCTCCTCTTGATTTGTAGCTGAAACCTCAAAGCCCTTCTAACTGTCCATCGCCAGTGAGGCTGTGAGAAGTTCTAGGGAGGAGATTGGATGTACCTCCGTAGCAAGAACAGAAGCTTGAACCAGGGCCGAAGTCGGGCCGGAAGCAGAACTGGAGTCGGAAAACACACCTATAAAGCTTTGGTCATTATTCCTCCATCTGTGCATTCTCCCACAGCGGTAGCAACAGGGCTATGACCCTTGTTTACATCTTGAAGGATTCCTGAGGTAGCTTCAGGTGAAATCTGACCTGCGGAATCCTTTCCCCCTGCAGATTCCTCTCCCCCCTCTTTCACTACCTCCATCCCGTCACCCCTCGCCGCCGGGCCAGAACTATCTATATCTATATCTACTGTAGACTTTGCGATAGCACGTTCCCCTACCAACTTACTTGAATCCAGTTCTGACGGAAATTCGACCACTCCTATTGTGCCACCCGCTTCCCCCAAGAGACAATACTTCTGGTAAAACCTTAAAGTAGTACCTGGGGGAGGGGGTAATCCTAGGTTTAAAATCCAATAAGAGACCTTTTGCCTTGGCTTTAGAAAGCTTGGGGTACTTCTTTTTAGCCTCCCCTGATAGTAAGGTGGAGATGCACTTTTTAACTACCTTCCCACTTTTTCGGGTCTTGGCCTTCACCTTCCAACCAGGACCTTCTCTACCCTCCACACTACTGCTACTGCCACACCCTGGATCCTCACAGACCTTACCACTCAAAATATTCCCAGGGGTAAGATTGTTGGTGAGGTTATTAGTATCTGAACAAGGATCTGTACTCCCCCTTGACTTACTCCCTTGCAACTGGTCAGCTGTTTTGTTCAAGGGCTTAGACCTGCGGTTCCTATCCCTACCGTGTCTCTTGCTATTGCTCAAGGGAGAGGGAGTAAAGAAAACTGTGGCAGAATTAGGAAAGAAAGTACTGCCCTGGGGCCGGGTAATCTGGTTGACCTGAACCTGCGTTTCTCCTAACCCCAGTTCCTTTTCACTGGAATTTCGTAGCTCCAGAGGCTTCGCCTCCCTGACTCGCTCCAGGTTGCCTACTGCCGCTACTCCTTTATTCCCTCCCCTGAGGAGCCCATGGGCCAGCGCCGTAGTCTCCCAGCACATGGAGCCAAAGCAGGAGACAGGGGTACAAAACCCAGAGTCCACCCCAGGGAGTCTGGGGTAGCTAGCCTTACTCCCTCGTCCTTTCCAATGCACATCTATGTGAGAAGAGTCTAGCTGAAAAAGAAAACAAAAACAAAAAATAAACAGGGTACCAGGAAAGGAAGCCAAATCTAGACTGAGAAATCCCTGGTATATCAAAATAATCCAGTTTTTCAGTTGAGTGGTCAAATAGAGACGGGCAGGTTAAGTCTGGAGGGGAAATTTCCTCTGGTATGGGTGACTGTGGTGGAGTAAAATCTTTTCCCACTAATCTGTGTTTAAACTACTCCTAAGGATGCATATTAATATGAAATGTTCACGTCAACAAAGAAAACCAAGAAAAAAATTGAAAAAGCCTCATGCAGTGAAAAGTTTATCATGTCAGCCAATGCCAATGTTTAATGCAAAGTATCCATGTTGTTTTTCTAGTTGCAGCTGCTATGCAGACTGAGAACCGGTACTTATCTCGAGGAACCCCAAGCACAAAATCCAGCCACAGGGGAGCACAACCTCAGACTTACTCACAGACTCACTCACAGCTGCTCACGGCCGCCACCGCCATTGCCCGCCGCCATTCAGACCCTCCAGGATTTCGCGATTTGCAAAAAAATCGCGAAATCGGCAGTTTTGTAAAAATGCAGCGATTTTTACAAAACTGCCCGCTAAATTTAGAAAATGCGCCTAAAACACTGAAGGCATGAATGTTTTACCCACAGTGGCAGGCTCAAAGGGCTTCAGCCCCCCTCCCTCCCCCGGAGTGTTTGTCAGCCCGGGCTGAGACAGCGCCGGGCTGGCGGCCGTCTTGTCTTAAGGCAGTTCCACCCGAGTACTTAACAGGTCTTTAAAAGACCATTCACTTGTTAACTAGGCATTGTTTCGGTTTTCACCCCTTCGAGCCCCCTGCCCCTCCACTCTGCCTATTGCTGTAGGAACTTCCTCCCCCCCCCCCTGCAGCTGCCTTAAGACAAGACGGCCGCCAGCCCGGGGCTGTCTCAGCCCGGGCTGACAAACACTCCGGGGGAGGGAGGGTGGCTGAAGCTCTTTGAGCCTGCCACTGTTTTGCACATGCCATAAATAATAGTGGCAAATGCACGCACCAATTATAACCAATAACCGTTAGCCTTGAAACCACGCCCCTTACTCCCTGCTCTGCCTCGCTCCAGCTCCCTTGATCCCTGACTCAGTGCCTGGGTATGCCTCTTTGTTTCCATATCAAACAGTATTTCCAGTGTGTGTCAGCAGCGAGTCCTTGCTTTAAAGGGCGCGACCCTGGGGAGTTGTGTCCTGAAGCGGGAGTGATGCAGACACGGCATCTGTCACTTGTGCGGCCCTGCAGGTGGGGTGCTGGGGCCGGCAGTGTCAGGTTGATGCTAGAACTAGCAAAGCAGTAGCTTCCGAAAACAGAAGACATGTAAGCAACAGCACAGCTTATCAGGCAGCTTATCAGCATCCCTCGGGCTGTGCTGCACACTGCTCTCACTTATACACCCAACACCCGCAAAGCAGGCATCATTGTGCTGCTTGCTCGGCTGGCTACGCCAACTAGGGGTGGGAGGACCCTGGCTGGTCTTTTAAAGAACCAACATCAGCCTAGCACTCAGGTGGATGTGTAAGAATAAATGCTGGGCTACACACCACAGGCCGTGGTGGGGTAGCCATCTTCACCTAACCCTACGGCCACTCTCAGCATTAACAAGATTCGTATTTAGCGAGGACGCAGGATCAAGCCTTGTTTCATCCTCCGGACCCAGAGTGGACAACCCTAGAGATAGTACATTTCTATCCTCCATGACTATGGAAGTGCCTTCCCAGTGTGTTCTTGTGGTTTGAGAGTCTGCCATTTATTGCAAAATTACCCTTTTACCTGTGTTTGGTACTCTTCTGTACTATGCACATGTCACTTTTCTTTTGTAACACACTGTTTGCTACCTCTTACATGTTGTTTGCTTTTGATACTTGCACAAGTGCCACCATTGCCTATGTAACGTTTGTTCTTGTGTTTGAGTGTCCTTCATTTATTGCAGTATTATACCTCTATTTGTACTTCGTACGCTTTTGTAACCTGCACACATCACTTTTTACACCTGAGAAGAAGGGGTTCATTTTGTGTTGTAAAATGAAGTCTTGTTGCATAAAAGAGTTTGAAGGCGCTGCCAGCCTCCGGGGACAGAAGATGTACATGCATATGATATGCACATCTCCTGTCCGTACACGTGCACATCTCCTGTACGCTCGTGCCTTCTCTTGTCTCCCTTCGGGACAGAAAGCAGCAGCAATAGAGTCTCATAGCTTCATGTTGCTAAATAACTCAAAAACAAAGATATCTGTGTTTGTTGTAGGAAAAATGGCCCAAAAAAATGCCGCAAAATTGCCGCTAAATTTCCATATTTGTGCCGCTAAATTTCGTTTTTTGTGCCGCTAAATTTGCTAATCCATGCCGCTATATCCTGGGGGGTCTGGCCATTGCACCACCGCTCTGCCACTCTTCCCCAAGGTGAAAATGTTACCGGCTACGACTCCAGCGCCCGAGCCCACAGGTGAGCACTGCCTCAGTCTCGCTCACAGCCGCTCATGGCCGCCGCCGCCATCGCTCACCGCCATCGCTCACCGCTCTGCCAAAAGGAAAAGATTCCGGCTCCAGCACCCGAGCCCAAGCCCCAAACCGGCTCCTTTCTACTTTCTTTTTTCAGACCTCAGACCTCTGACCGTGCCTCACTGCCGTTACACATATGCCTGCCGGCCCGCCATACTGTATGCAGGGGAAGTAGAAAGACCCGTGTACACTCAGAGAACCCCTCCGTGGAGCCCCAACAGAGTAGGTTACCTCACATTCTATCATAGCACTCCATTATTCAGTTCAGCATACCATGGAGGTTCTGGACAAAAATCTCAAGTGCAGCGGCTGCTCAGCATGCAGCCGCCATGTTCTCCCAGTAGGTCTGTTGACCTGATAGCTTCTAGTTGGTAGTGAGAGTTGATGGGCCTTGGGAGGAGGGCGGGGGTCACAAGAAGAGGCGCCAGGGAGTAGTGCTTGAGGGGGCCAACAGAAACCACCAGTTACCTGCTGCGCTTATCCATCTGCTTGCTTGTGTTATTCATCACTATTGTGCCTGAAAGTGTGTAGCGGCTATCGCCGTCTCTGTGCCTGGACTACAGCAGCCGACTGTCTCCAACCTACTGACTGGTTATTTCCTTGTGGTGCTCATGTCTTGCACTGTATATAAGTGTATTGTATCACAATCTTCATATAGGGCTTACTACCCGCATGTGGGGTTCCGAAGCACTTGCCAATATCATGGGTAGCACGCTACACCATCTGTGGTGTGTGGTTGGAAGTGTCTTGTCTATGTTGTGATGCTGTGTGGCAAGTGTTCCCATGTCGTGCGTGGGTGAGGGGGCCACCGAGGTGCGGTCATCATGTTGTGGGACACAGCATTTAGCAGAGCGTAAGATGAAAAAGTGTAAGAGATGGGTGCACTGGTTTCAGAAACCTGGTAGCATTGAGCAGCTCTACAGCACCCTTTATGGCAGAAGTATTTAAACTATGCTTTCAAAGAATGCCTTTTAGTAATGGGTAATGAGACTGTACCTAGTGTAAACAATTTAATTAGTGCAGTAATAGGACACGTTTCCATTAGTGTAGCAAGTGCTGTGGCACAAAAGTGTGAATGACCCACTGCACCACTATTTTGACTTTCTTATTTTACAAAAGATGTATGAAGGGTCGTTTTCTTATGCTAGCATTAGGTCTGATTGTAGTTCGGACTGGACTGTTCCCATGGGGCACAGGGTCAGCGCTGATTTGCATATCGCCATTGTCTAACCCAGGGTGGTGTGGAGTGGAAAAACGATGGATTTGGGCCCAGATCTTTGGACTGGGGTGAATGTGTGACATTGATCCACATTCTGTCCATCACTGTTGTGTTTGCAATTACCGCTCTAAGTGTACTGGGGATGCTCAGACGTGAGTCCCAGGCACTCCACACCACTGGAATCAAGCTAGCCGGGCTGATGAGAGGTGTTACCTCGAAACCGGGCCGGTCCTCGGATGCTTGTTTCCGTTCTGGGAAGGACATGGCTTTTGTAGTTCGGACTGGACTGTTCCCATGGGGCACAGGGTCAGCGCTGATTTGCATATCGCCATTGTCTAACCCAGGGTGGTGTGGAGTGGAAAAACGATGGATTTGGGCCCAGATCTTTGGACTGGGGTGAATGTGTGACATTGATCCACATTCTGTCCATCACTGTTGTGTTTGCAATTACCGCTCTAAGTGTACTGGGGATGCTCAGACGTGAGTCCCAGGCACTCCACACCACTGGAATCAAGCTAGCCGGGCTGATGAGAGGTGTTACCTCGAAACTGGGCCGGTCCTCGGATGCTTGTTTCCGTTCTGGGAAAGACATGGCTTTTGTAGTTCGGACTGGACTGTTCCCATGGGGCACAGGGTCAGCGCTGATTTGCATATCACCATTGTCTAACCCAGGGTGGTGTGGAGTGGAAAAACGATGGATTTGGGCCCAGATCTTTGGACTGGGGTGAATGTGTGACATTGATCCACATTCTGTCCATCACTGTTGTGTTTGCAATTACCGCTCTAAGTGTACTGGGGATGCTCAGACGTGAGTCCCAGGCACTCCACACCACTGGAATCAAGCTAGCCGGGCTGATGAGAGGTGTTACCTCGAAACCGGGCCGGTCCTCGGATGCTTGTTTCCGTTCTGGGAAGGACATGGCTTTTGTAGTTCGGACTGGACTGTTCCCATGGGGCACAGGGTCAGCGCTGATTTGCATATCGCCATTGTCTAACCCAGGGTGGTGTGGAGTGGAAAAACGATGGATTTGGGCCCAGATCTTTGGACTGGGGTGAATGTGTGACATTGATCCACATTCTGTCCATCACTGTTGTGTTTGCAATTACCGCTCTAAGTGTACTGGGGATGCTCAGACGTGAGTCCCAGGCACTCCACACCACTGGAATCAAGCTAGCCGGGCAGATGAGAGGTGTTACCTCGAAACCGGGCCGGTCCTCGGATGCTTGTTTCCGTTCTGGGAAGGACATGGCTTTTGTAGTTCGGACTGGACTGTTCCCATGGGGCACAGGGTCAGCGCTGATTTGCATATCGCCATTGTCTAACCCAGGGTGGTGTGGAGTGGAAAAACGATGGATTTGGGCCCAGATCTTTGGACTGGGGTGAATGTGTGACATTGATCCACATTCTGTCCATCACTGTTGTGTTTGCAATTACCGCTCTAAGTGTACTGGGGATGCTCAGACGTGAGTCCCAGGCACTCCACACCACTGGAATCAAGCTAGCCGGGCTGATGAGAGGTGTTACCTCGAAACCGGGCCGGTCCTCGGATGCTTGTTTCCGTTCTGGGAAGGACATGGCTTTTGTAGTTCGGACTGGACTGTTCCCATGGGGCACAGGGTCAGCGCTGATTTGCATATCGCCATTGTCTAACCCAGGGTGGTGTGGAGTGGAAAAATGATGGATTTGGGCCCAGATCTTTGGACTGGGGTGAATGTGTGACATTGATCCACATTCTGTCCATCACTGTTGTGTTTGCAATTACCGCTCTAAGTGTACTGGGGATGCTCAGACGTGAGTCCCAGGCACTCCACACCACTGGAATCAAGCTAGCCGGGCTGATGAGAGGTGTTACCTCGAAACCGGGCCGGTCCTCGGATGCTTGTTTCCGTTCTGGGAAGGACATGGCTTTTGTAGTTCGGACTGGACTGTTCCCATGGGGCACAGGGTCAGCGCTGATTTGCAAATCGCCATTGTCTAACCCAGGGTGGTGTGGAGTGGAAAAACGATGGATTTGGGCCCAGATCTTTGGACTGGGGTGAATGTGTGACATTGATCCACATTCTGTCCATCACTGTTGTGTTTGCAATTACCGCTCTAAGTGTACTGGGGATGCTCAGACGTGAGTCCCAGGCACTCCACACCACTGGAACAAGCTAGCCGGGCTGATGAGAGGTGTTACCTCGAAACCGGGCCGGTCCTCGGATGCTTGTTTCCATTCTGGGAAGGACATGGCTTTTGTAGTTCGGACTGGACTGTTCCCATGGGGCACAGGGTCAGCGCTGATTTGCAAATCGCCATTGTCTAACCCAGGGTGGTGTGGAGTGGAAAAACGATGGATTTGGGTCCAGATCTTTGGACTGGGGTGAATGTGTGACATTGATCCACATTCTGTCCATTACTGTTGTGTTTGCAATTACCGCTCTAAGTGTACTGGGGATCCTCAGACGTGAGTCCCAGGCACTCCACACCACTGGAATCAAGCTAGCCGGGCTGATGAGAGGTGTTACCTCGAAACCGGGCCGGTCCTCGGATGCTTGTTTCCGTTCTGGGAAGGACATGGCTTTTGTAGTTCGGACTGGACTGTTCTCATGGGGCACAGGGTCAGCGCTGATTTGCATATCGCCATTGTCTAACCCAGGGTGGTGTGGAGTGGAAAAACGATGGATTTGGGCCCAGATCTTTGGACTGGGGTGAATGTGTGACATTGATCCACATTCTGTCCATCACTGTTGTGTTTGCAATTACCGCTCTAAGTGTACTGGGGATGCTCAGACGTGAGTCCCAGGCACTCCACACCACTGGAATCAAGCTAGCCGGGCTGATGAGAGGTGTTACCTCGAAACCGGGCCGGTCCTCGGATGCTTGTTTCCGTTCTGGGAAGGACATGGCTTTTGTAGTTCGGACTGGACTGTTCCCATGGGGCACAGGGTCAGCGCTGATTTGCATATCGCCATTGTCTAACCCAGGGTGGTGTGGAGTGGAAAAACGATGGATTTGGGCCCAGATCTTTGGACTGGGGTGAATGTGTGACATTGATCCACATTCTGTCCATCACTGTTGTGTTTGCAATTACCGCTCTAAGTGTACTGGGGATGCTCAGACGTGAGTCCCAGGCACTCCACACCACTGGAATCAAGCTAGCCGGGCTGATGAGAGGTGTTACCTCAAAACCGGGCCGGTCCTCGGATGCTTGTTTCCGTTCTGGGAAGGACATGGCTTTTGTAGTTCGGACTGGACTGTTCCTATGGGGCACAGGGTCAGCGCTGATTTGCATATCGCCATTGTCTAACCCAGGGTGGTGTGGAGTGGAAAAACGATGGATTTGGGCCCAGATCTTTGGACTGGGGTGAATGTGTGACATTGATCCACATTCTGTCCATCACTGTTGTGTTTGCAATTACAGCATTAGGTCTGATGGCACCCTTATTTCAGAGAGGCTGCAGCATGTGGGAGATCCTCTTTTAGGTCGAGCCTGGGCAGCGCATGCAGTAGTGGAGTACGAAATATACGCCCCGCCCACTCTCCACCCATATTTGTAATTGGCTCGTGTCATTGTCCTTCTTAAACGCTGGCTTCCGAGTCGGTATTTGGCTTGTTAGTCCCTCCTTGGTGCCGCCTTGTCTGCATTATTTACCTCCCATAACGACTAGACCTTTTACTGGTGTTGTTACATGGTCTGCTTTATAAGTTGGTGAGCACTATTTTATTTAATGCTCTTACTCTATTCCACCCACTACCTCGCAGTTCGCTACCCGCTTTTATTTGAATGTTTACTAATGGCAGTCTACTTTTACTATAGCGGCTGTGCTTATTTATTTATTTAAGTAGTGGAGTACGCATTTAGCGACCGCGGTTGCTTATTTATTTTAGCACCGCGTTCCGCATTTAGCGGCCGTTCTTATTTATTTATTTAATTTGTTCACTGACACCCATGCGGTGCTTACACGTTCATAAAGGTGGCGTCCCTTTCTTTACACAGACCATGTCTAAAGAAAGGTACGCGGCCGACATTAGAGTGAAAGCGTGGCTTGGGCGCTTTTACCCCCCCAAAAAATCTGTTTATCAACTTGACAAACAGATGATTTTTTTGTGAAAGCCCCCAATCTGCGGTTTCACTTTACTGTTGGATACGCCCTTCATGAATGTAAAAGAGCCGCATGGGCGCAAGTAAAAAAAAACACAAATATTTGCAATGCAATAATTCTCACATTTTTGACAGTTTACACTATTGCATTGCCAACTCTTGTTAATGTAAGACCTATTGCATTCCAAATGCTTGTTTGTCGAGTCTTAGCCCTTCTGCTAACCAATTGATTGCAACCTTTTGTTCAAGTTGAGCTGTACTGTTTATAGCACCAGTGATGGTATATTTTGTGATAACAAAAAATCACAGATACAATAAATCTTGGTTTAATCCAATTTATTTAGTAATGAGAAGCAGTCCCTGGTAGCTCCATGAGTTCATCTGCAACCAATGCTGGAAAGCCATATTATATCTTCTAGGCATCTCATCAATTACATCAGCACCTGGTAACAGTTTCCAGGGACACACATGATTATTACTTACCAGGATACAACCTGGTCATTACAATGTAAAATATAACACTTCACCCTTTTTATAATAAGGAAAAAATAACTTACATGAATAAATCATATGTTTATTAGTGCCTATATGACAAATAAACTTATGTACTGAAACATTAGACATAATCTTTATGCCACTCTGGTTTACATCTTAACCTCTCACTCACTCTACTGTTACCACCACCATGGTAATCATTATTGTGGTTCACCCTCCTTCTCAGCGGTTCGCATTCCTCCATCTTGGAACACTTCAATGCTCTTCTGGCATTCCACCATTTACCATTTGAGAACAATAAGGAATTACCCTTTGCTTTCATTCCTCTCTTGGTTTCAGAGAATTTGGAAAACCCTTTCTTAACCGCCTTGCTTACTGTGACTTGTACCAACATACCTTCAGAACATTTCTTGTCCATCCTGATTATTTTATCATTATGTCTTTCTTTGTACTGTGACTGATAACATTCTACTTTTCCATGCAAAATATTCTCTTTTAATTGTATCCTTCCATGTCTTCCCATCCATGCAGGAACAGTAACAGTATAAGGCACTCATCCCTTCAACAAGCAGAAACGCGTCCCACCCGTCACAGTATGTGGAGTTGTCCTATAGTACCACAACATTTCCTTTTTCTGCTTTCTCCAACAAATATAACTAGAAATGGCTAATTGCACCCTTCCCCCCAACACTCAGTTAAAGCACCCCATAAGACCATTACCATTCGGGTGATAAACAGGAGTTCTGGTTTGTTTGACATCCCATTCTCTTGAGAAAAGCATTAAATTCTTCTGATACAAACTGCGGACCATTATTGGTCAATATCTCTGCTGGACAACCATCCTTGTAAAAAATATCCTATCAAAATACAATGACATTCGAGGTTTTCACCTCTTATATGAAAGCTACTTCCAGCCATTTTGAGTAATAGTCCATCAACACAATGGCAAATTCACATTCGATCCCAAACACTCAAAGGGTCCACAAATTTCCATGGCAAGCTTTTCCGAAGCTCTCTTAGGCCATTCTACCATATTAATTGTAGTCTCTTGGAAGAAATGTGATGTGTCACTGCGTGTGCATTCAACATAATCTCTCACATATCTCTCTATCTGCCTGTTCATTCCTGGCCACCAGAAATCTATCCTTATCTTTCTCTACATCGCTGACATTCCCTCATGCCCTTTGTGCATCATCACAATCAATCTATGATGTAGGGCCTCTGGTACTAATAACTTGTCACAACTTCTCACAATGCCATTCATTACTGATAACTCTTACAACAGATTTTTGCAAGAAGCTAAATCCTCATCCTGCTTCCCTCCATCAAATTAGATTACCTTTTCCATCACCTTAACTAGCACTGGATCAGCTATAACTCCTTCTTTCCATTCTTTTTCCTCTAATGCGTGATACAAATCTGATATCACATCAACCATCCCCTCATCATCTTTTCACACGGTCCATCTTCACGAGGTAGCCTAGACAGGCAGTATAGCAACAAGTAGGGGAAAGGATGGGACCAATTGCGATCCAGTCGGGCTGAAATTACCATTCACAAGGGAAGGAATGGAAGGTCCCGCCACAGTCTCAGCCCCAAAAGTGGAGACAACAAGGAGGTGACTGGGCTGTTCCTAGAAGACGTGAGGGAGGGAGAGAACTAGTATTATAAATGGAGGAGGAGAGGGGAAGTGACGGTCACGAGGGAGGGGTATGTGCTCAAGTGGACAAACACCCCTGGGTATCCAATTTGTTGGATATAGTGGCCTCACACACCCTTGCGAGTGTCATGCTTCATCATCGGCGTTGCTCCTCGTCGGGCAGGCGGTGCAATGCCCAACGGGCTCACCTCAAGGAGGGGCTCTTTATCGGAGATCTTTTATCCAACTGCCTTATGGTGAAGTGCAGGTGAGGGGCCAGTAATAAGTAGAATGTGCGGGTGAGAGTAAAAAGTAGCTCAGGGTACCGGAGACAATTTTATTCTGGTGGTCCCCTGCCACTAGTAAAATCAGGGATAGCCGGTATTCATGGGAACAAAAGTTTCCCAGAGTGAACCAACGCTAAAGGTGCAAAAATTGTGGTCAACATGTTTCTCGCATCTAGTTTATTAACTGCGATTCTTCAGGACCTATATATAAAGAAACCTACAATCTACTAAAACATGATCTAATCAAAAGTATCAGTTTAAACAAGACACATCTGTTGTACTACCTGTCTGACACTGTTCCTACCTAGGGGTTAGGATTAAGGGGTGTCAACAGTACCCGGCGGATCTGGCATCGGGCATGAAGCCAATGTATTTGGGTTCTAGATGCCTGTGCCGTAGCCTTCAGCGCCTACCCTTCACGCCGGCGTGAAGGGTAGGCGCTGAAGGCTACGGCACAGGCATCTAGAACCCAAATACATTGGCTTCATGCCCGATGCCAGATCCGCCGGGTACTGCTATATATAGGTCCTGAAGAATCGCAGTTAATAAACTAGATGCAAGAAACATGTTGACCACAATTTTTGCACCTTTAGCCTTGGTTCACTCTGGGAAACTTTTGTTCCCATCAATACCGGCTATCCCTGATTTTACTAGTGGCAGGGGACCACCAGAATAAAATTGTCACCGGTACCCTGAGCTACTTTTTACTCTCACCCGCACATTCTACTTATTACTGGCCCCTCACCCGCACTTCACCATAAGGCAGTTGGATAAAAGATCTCCGATAAAGAGCCCCTCCTTGAGGTGAGCCCGTTGGGCATTGCACCGCCTGCCCGACGAGGAGCAACGCCGATGATGAAGCATGACACTCGCAAGGGTGTGTGAGGCCACTATATCCAACAAATTGGATACCCAGGGGTGTTTGTCCACTTGAGCACATACCCCTCCCTCGTGACCGTCACTTCCCCTCTCCTCCTCCATTTATAATACTAGTTCTCTCCCTCCCTCACGTCTTCTAGGAACAGCCTAGACATGCAACCTGCATTTATGTTCCAAATTCCCAGAACATACTCCATAGAAAATTTGTATTCTTGTGAGGAGTGTAACCACCTTGCAATACATGGCATGGCCCTACCTGCACCGAATGTGGAAAATACATCAACCAAAGGTTTGTGATCAAACAGAAGTTTGTAATACAAACTGAGTGCCCCATGCAAAAATTCAGAAATATTGTACCCCCACCTACATGCCAGGGCTTCTTTGTCTATAACAGAGTAAGATTTCTCTGCCCCTTTTAATGCTCTTTCCCTACCATGATCTCTTTGCATTAAAACAGCACCTAAGCCATATCCAATAGCATTAGCAACAACAATAGTTTTTGTTCTGGGCAAAATGGTTTAAGCGTTACAGCTCTGGCTATCTCTTTCTTTATAGCGTCAAAAGTATTTTGCCATTCTTCTGCCCAAACATATGTAGCACCCTACTTCATTATGTTTCGTAATACGTATACCTTTACTGCATAATGATGTACGAATATTGCGTAATATTCTACCAGCCCAAGAAATTACCGCAGTTGGTCCTTATCATGAGGAGCAGGAGACATCGCAATTGCTATCATCAAAGTATGTTTCAGCATAACCCCACTAAATGTTAAACCGTCCCAAGTATTCAACCTCCTTTTGACCAAATTTGCATTTCTCTAATCCAATTGTAACACCCGCATTCTCCAATTTTGTCAAATCTTCTCTTAGAATTTCGTTATGTTGAGACCTATCCTTGCAAAACACACAAGGTTATGCACGGAATGTTGCACATTGGCAAAACATTCACCCCCAGTCACATATCTCAAAACACACAAGGTGATGGACGGAATGTTGCACATTGGCAAAACATTCAGCCCCAGTCACAGATCTCAAAACACACAAGGTGATGGACGGATTGGTGTACACTGGCAAAACATTCACCTTCAGTCACAGATCAATGTACGGGATGGACTGTTCCCATGAGGCACAGGGTCAAGACTGATTTGCATATGGCCATGTCTGAACTGGGTGGGGTGGTGTGTAAAATAACGATGGATTAAACCCCGATCTGTGACTGGGGGTGAATGTTTTACCAATGTGCAATATTCTGTCCATCATCGTGTGTGTTTTGCTGTTCGCACTATGTGTGAAGGGTACGCACAGACGTAGGTCCCGCACTCACTACGCCACTGGAGTCAAGCTATCCTGGCTGATGACGGCTGATAGCCAGAAACCAGTCCTAGGATGCTTGATTCCGGATCAGGGAAGACATGGCTTGGCTGTTCAGGCTGGACTGTTCCCATGAGGCACAGGGTCAAGTCTGATTTGCATATGGCCATGTCTGAACTGGGGTGGCGTGGTGAGCAAAATAACGATGGATTAAACCCAGATCTGTGACTGGGGGTGAATGTTTTGCCAATGTGCAACATTCCGACCATCATCTTGTGTGTTTTGCTGTTCGACCTATTCTTGCCCCACACTAAGATATTGTCTAGATATACTAAGACATTCTTCATGCCCCCGGTATGGTGTGCATCACTCTCTGGAAGACAGCAGCGGCTGATGCCAAACCAAATGGCATATACTTTGTTAGAAATAGGGTCTCTATTTGGCAGAGGTAGGTACCTTTGTCCAAATAGGAACCCTTGCTTTTAGTCAGGGTAAGGGGGACACACACTTTAGATAACCCCTGCTCACCCTCTTGGTAGCCTTGCACGAGCAGACAGGCTTATCCCAAAGGTAATGTGCAAAGTATATGTACCAACACTCACAGTAACAAAGTGAAAACACCACAAATTGAAACCGCACCAGTTTAGTAAAATAAAATATCTTTATCTAAACTCAACAAGACCAAAACAAAAAAAATCCAACATACAAAAACTCAGTTGAATGTTGAAAGGTAGTAGCAAGGATAAACTTGTAGGTGAAGTAATGTGACACTTTACTCACAAAGTATCAGGGATGCGTAATGCAAGACAAAAAAAGGAGTCGCAGAGTAGGCGATGAGTCAATTCTTCCTGCGCTCCGGTACCCATGCAACAAGATGGCGCCTCGATGTGTAGCGACAATCTGCTGCGATGTGACAACTTGGAGGCTATGCATGCACGCCCGACGGCTGTGCAGCGAACCCGGTGGTTTCCAGAACCGCAACAAGCCCTGAGACATGCCTCTCCGGTGATGCGACGACACCCTCGGTGTTGGCGACACACTACTCCGGTGTTGCTGTGACTATCAGCAGCAACGCACTTCCTCAGTGATGCAACGGCCCTGCAACACACTTCTCCAGTGATGCGATGGCACCCTCTGTGCGACTGCACACTTCTCTGGTGATGCGAACAGCGGCAGCGGTGACACGCTACCTCGATGATGTGACAGAGGCTGATGCGGCGGCGTCACACTTCTCTCGTTGCGTCGCGCTTCCAGCTCCCTTCAGCAAAAATGCCTCACACACAGTTGCAGACCCTCCTGGCAGATTGGAACTCTCAGCAAGGAAGTTCAGGGAAGCTGGGGTAGAAGTCCTATTGTGCCTGGGACTTCAGAAACAGGATGCCATGCACTTTTCAGACCCTTGGAGACTTTTCTTCAGAGGGACACAGCACACAGCAAAGTCCTACTTCAAGCAGGGGGCACAGCACACAGCAAAGTCCTTTACTTCTCTCCTCAGTATAAACAGCAAACTGCAGGCCAACCCCAGACACACAGCAAGGACAGTACTTCTCATCAGTCTCTACAGCTGATCTTCTTTGGCAGGG
Source organism: Lissotriton helveticus (assembly GCF_964261635.1). Lineage (NCBI taxonomy): Eukaryota > Metazoa > Chordata > Amphibia > Caudata > Salamandridae > Lissotriton > Lissotriton helveticus. The sequence goes on from NC_136062.1 coordinate 366,048,212, forward strand.
ATTCCTTTTGATCACGAAGTAGTCTAACTTTCAGGGGTTGCATCTTTCATATATATACTCCAAAAGTCTTTGTTCTCTATGTGTGAGGGGTTCTGGGCCTATTTAAAACCAATTGTGGGTGCACTCTGCCAGTGTACAACTTTTTCCGTTGTCAATATATGCCAGGGTAATCAGACGCACCACAGGAGGTGAAGCCAGCACTGTGGAAGGCAGGCACAGCCCTTTTCAGGCCCAGGTGCTACTTCTCCCACCACTCCAAATGCAGATAGGTCTATTCAGCCTAGTGCTGACTGACCCAGACTCCTGGAGCCACCCCAACCCCTGTCACTCTCAACCCAAACAGTCAATCCACAAATTACATCATTGTCACATAACCTTTTCAACTTACTCTTGAGTGCATTTCGCAGTAAAGCTGTGGCTGCCTCCACAGCCGCAGCCACAGCTTTGCTGCGAAATGCACTCAAGAGTAAGTTGAAAAGGTTATGTGACAATGATGTAATTTGTGGATTGACTGTTTGGGTTGAGAGTGACAGGGGTTGGGGTGGCTCCAGGAGTCTGGGTCAGTCAGCACTAGGCTGAATAGACCTATCTGCATCTGTGGCGCTGCGGCAGAGTTACGGAGGAGTTACAGAGTGCAGGACTGGATTCCGGCTTCTTCCCTGGCCTGCCCCCGGCTGTCCTTGGCTGCCCCTGCTACCCCCTACCATTTCTCTGCTGTACGTGACCTCCCTCACTGCCGCCCAGCCTTGCATGTTTATCAAAAGTCCTCAGTTGTGTCGGGAGGACTGAAGGCTGAGGGGCGGGGGCAGAGGAGTCTCTGAGGGCCAACACGAGAGAACTGTTGGCATCACGCTGGAGGGGAACCGGTGGAGGTGACCTTTTGGCCACTCTCTGCCTCACGTGTTTGGCTCTTTTGACTATTTACTTCTGTTCCCTGCTCTCCAGTTTACCACCTGCACCTCACAACCTATTCCTTGTTGTTTTTTTTGGCCTGAGAAACCTGGCGGTATTCTCAGGAGTGCTGCAGGAAATACTACTATAATCACAAGCCCTGGAAACACCACCCTTTGGTCCATCGGAGAGAGATACCCATCTATGAAGCTGTGAGGTGGAAATTCCTTGGAAATGCGCCCTATTGTGACTGCCTTGATTCCACAACGTGCTTCTGAGCCCCAACAACACCTTCAGCTCCTGCATCAGGCATCAGCCACCGAAAGGGCATTTACGGGCCATCCGAGGCCCTGGGCATCTTGGCACATTGTCTCTCGCTGGGGTGGGACTTGGAGCCCCAGCAGGCCTTGCGGGGATAGGTGACATCACCCTCCTGACACCTTTCCTTTGGCTGCTTTCTCCCACAGGGTGGGATGTGCGTGGGCGCGCCCGGGTCAAGGATGTGTCTTGTACTATAAGGAACTTGTTTAGCCCATCCCCACTTTGCTTCTAAATATAATGAAAGTGAGCTCATCGTGGACCGATAGCAGTGATCATAAACCAATTAGTGTTGAATCTAAGGAACTGATGGGATGCCGTGGAGTGGAGCCAAAGAGCCTTGCAAATAGGGAATTTTACCAAACAGATCGGTCTCGTAAAGTTAGGTGGGCGTAGATCATCCCGGAGGATTTTTTAAACTAATCGTATTCAGAGGACAACGTAATCATTAACAAGTGCATTGATACTCACACTGAGCCCGATGCGGTAAGAGAAACATTCGATAAGCTGTCATAGCGGATTGCAAAAAATCTCACGGGGCAAGGAAGATCAGGAGCCGTAAAGGAGGAAAAATGGTTTGATGCAGATTGCTCTAAAACCCATAAAGCGCTCATTGCTGCATTAAAAAATAAACAGAGGTATCATGAATTGATAAAAGCTTGTAGGAAAGTGTATAATTTGGCTTTAAAATCAATGAAAGATAACATACGGGAACAGCCTTGGGAAGATCTAAATCTGGTCAGTGTCCCGGCAAATAGCTCAAATGTTTGGTAGATTGGAAATAGCCCCTTTTTTTAGTATCGCAATCTGTTGAGAATAGTGTGTGATAATCCCGCCGACAGATGGGTCATCCATTTTGAGCAGATTTACACTGAGGTGGTTTTAGTACAGACTCACACACCCTAGGAACCCAGCACTGAGTCGCTCTCATTGGGTTTCAGGGTGGACAAAGTCCAGAAAGCGATAGTGACCACCTCAGCCCGGAAAGCCCAGGGGTCCGATGGGGTACCTTAGGATCTTTATAGGTCAGACCCTGGGACATGGGCAAATATCCTAATGAGGGTTTTTAATGCTGCTACAAGGGCTGGCCCACTTCACTCTTGGTCCATGGCAGTGATCTTACATATTTACAAAAAGGGTGCCAGGGACGATGATGCTTGCTAATGTCCGATCTCGCTATTCGACATGGCAGTCAAAATAATGGGAAAGATAATTTTAGACCGACTAAGCAATTGGTTAGAAGCAAGCAATGTGTTGTCGTACTTGCAATTTGGTGTTAGAAAAGGCATGGGAACAGTGGACCAATGCATGAATTTACTTATGATGGTCAGCAAATACACCCTTGCCAAAAAGGTTGTATGTTTAGGACATTCATGGACTTTACAACCGCTTTTTAGAGAGTAACAAGGTCCAAACTATGGTGTTTACTGTTGGAAATAGGCATGGATGCTGACTTGGTGGCCTTCCTGCACTGGTCTTACCTTAATTTAATTACCTCTGCTAAGTATAATGAAAATGACTCCCTTATAAAATCATGGAATGCCAAGAGGGTAGTGAGGCAGGGACGTATTTTGGCTCAGGTTTTATTCACACTCTATATTATTAATTTGTAGCCCCCATAATATGCTGGCAAAAAATGTAGTCTAAACTCATACACTGTCTAAAATAAATTATTATAGAAGATTGCATGAAGCTCAACAGGGCTGCAGAAAATCCCTGGCTAGGCTATGTCTCACAACAGCGCACGGAATTTCGGCGCCCTGAGCTGTTTGATCACCCTAGACTTGGACCTTGGAGAGGCGAACAACATTAAAAATTACTTTTTAACCAGGAGAAGACTGGAAAGGGAAAATAGTGAACTTATGAAACCTACGATTAGACATTAAGGGCCAGATGTAGATAACTTCCATTTAGCGAGTCCTTAATAGCGATTTTTACCGAATCGCTATTAAGGACTCACTAAATGGAATGTAGGTAGGAATCGCTAAAATATTAGCGATTCCTTAACATTAATTAATAACGAATCAGTAATTGAGATTCGTTATTAAGGAATACCTAGCCATTCATTCCTATAGGCTAGGAGGTCCGTAGGAATGAATGGTAAGAGATTCCCTATTAGCGATATTCGGCATTACCGAATCGCTAATAGCTGGAGCTAATTCAAGGGTGCCAGGGTGTCCACAGGACACCCTGTTGCACCCCTGAATGGTGCATGTGTGCACATGTGGCGCACATACATGCCCTAAGGGTATGAATGTGTGCCACATGGCACATTTCAAAAAGCAAAAAAGTGCTTTTTGGCAGGAAATCGCTACTTACCACCAACTTGTAGTTGGTGGTAAATGGCGATTCCTTAAGGCTGAAGTGCACTGTTTTTAGTGCTACGTATATTGCATTTACAGAACCGGTATTTCCAATTCCTTAAATACAAGAGCAAAATAAGGAATCACTATTTTGCGATTCCTTATTTTGCACGTAGTCACCTACATTGCACTCAGCCAAATACTGGTCGGTAACACAGAAATTTAAAGAATTTCGGCGTTACCGACTGGTATTTAGCTACCTACATCTGGCCCTATATGATAATATGCCACGTGATTTTAGATCACCCTTTTGTTTTTTAATTAATAATTTGCACCATTGCTTTCTTATAATCAGAGTTAGGTTTAATTGTATTCATTGGTGTCTCTCGGTTCCCTATGGTTTCTCTAAGTTAGGAACCCTAGAGCCTTGTTCCTGTGATGATTTTTTGGACCAAGATTTCCCACACTTTATGTTCTTCTGCAGTTTTTATAGTGATTTACGGTCTAATTATATCTTACCTCTTTTTAAAAAAATGCTATTTTGCACAAGTAAGACCTGCCCAGATATATCTGCAAATGCTTCCATCAACCCTGATTTGAGCGAGTTTTTAAGCAGGGGCTGAACGCAGAAGAACAACCTTTAATTTGCATAGAAATGGGTTGGGTTTTACAGTCATGAAGGTAGAAATGCTATTAAACAGGTATGATGATCTTTTTTAACTTAGGATTGATGATGTTATAGGTATTATCACGATGCACTAAATATATATAACGGCTAAGTATCTGTTTCAAAATAACTGTACATGTTCAGTAGCTCTGCTCTTTTTATCATTTTGTATTCGTACTGTATTTCTGGGTTACTCTTTGTGCAACTGTACTTTTATAGCCATAATGCGTCTGAATAAAGTTTTTATTGATGTTGATAAGTGCATCTCTCACAGTCAAAGGAACATTCCGTATCTTGTGCACTAATGGTTTACAGCCACGGCCGGCAGTGGGAGGAAATGCAGGGCGGTGACGTGGGGAGGGGGAGGGGCAGGGTGGGGTGTAGTAATGTATGGATTACGGAGTTTTACAGGTAAGTAAACATTTAAATAAATAAAACGAATTTAGTTGAGTACACTGCATCCCAAAATGCGATGCAGTGCGAGCAACTATTGATCAAAATCCCTGGTAAACACACATACAGTTTTGTACTAAACCTGTAATCTGTTTATGCATTTGTGATACCTAGGGGGTCATTAGGATGGCGGGCGGAAAAGGTCCGCCCGCCATCCTATCGGTGATTGGGACCGCCCGCCATAAGGGCGGAGGTCCCGTGGGGAGTATTAGGATGAGCCCGCCACTGTGGCGGGTGCATCCTGCATGTTTAGCATTGTGGTGGGCGGTGCTCTCAGCACCGCCCGCCACAATGCTAAAAATGCATGTGACACATTTACATAAACAAAGCAGCAGGCACCGCGCAGTGCCTGCCGCTTTGTTTATGTAAATGCAGGAGGGTACCACAGGTACCCCCCCTGTGCACCCCCCACCTCTCCTTCACTCTGGGGGCCTGCATGGGGCCCCCAGAGTGAAGACCGCATGCCTTTCCGTGGCGGCGATGGCATCCAACTTAACCCAGGGTAATATGGCTGGCGGTGTCTAATAGACACCTCCACCATATTAAACCTTTTCCGCCCCGGCCGCAAGGCGACCGGGACGGAAAAGCGGCGGACGATCTTTCCGTCCGCCGCGGTCCCTCTCGCCATACTAATATGGCGGGGGGGACATTTAGCTGAGGATGGCGGGCGGATTGCCCCGCCAGGCCGGCGGTGGCTACCGCCGGCCTGGCAATCCTCCCGCCATCCTAATGGACCCCCTAGTGTCCATGTTGTTCATAATACCGCATCATATTGTTTTGCATTATAGCCACTGTCAAATGGTTTGAAGATTAGTGTTCAGTCATTTGTTATATCTCTATGCATCTAGTTGTTTAGTTCTTGTTTACATTCTCATTCTTTGGGGACAATTAAAGTGGTGTTTACTGAGTCACCTTTAATCGTCTTTCAAGACCTCAAGGAAAGATTTTCTTTAGTTCAATATGTGAATGATTTGTTGGTAGCATCTGACTCCTTGTACCAATGCAAGACTGACACCCTGTACTTACTTACTCAACTAGCTTAGTAAGGCACAAAGCATTTAGTGAGCAGTTACAAATGTGTCTTCTCTGTGTTTGCTATCTAGGTCATGACATCACTGTGGGGAGAGATATCAGTCTATTGACTGAACTGTAGCCATCCATAGGTTACCCACAGCAGTCACTGTCTATCCGGCGCAGACTAGTAGAGAATGGTGGGCTACTGCAAAGTGTGGATACTTGAAAATGCTATTGATTTTAAATAGCTCCAAGGTTATGTAAAGTAAAAAACCCAGGAGCATTGGTAGAAGGAGGCAGAACAAACCTTTGTGCAGGGGTCAATGGAATTATGCGGCAGTGGAGGACAACGTTATGTGGCACGGTTGGAAAAATTATGTGGCAAGAAATGCTAAATTATGTAGCATAATGCAGCACATTTTATGATTGAAATTTTTTTTTATTTGTTATTCATGCTAACACTGTCAGGGCCAAAGTTTCACCTCAAATGCGTTGGACTTTGGAGCGATTCAATTGACTATTCTCAAGGGGAAGAAAGCCCAGTAGATACCATGAATGGTAAATTGTATAAAAAAGGAATGGGGACAGAGGCCAGTTTCCCAGACATGGGCCCAGTAATCTTTTGTTGGCCACAGACTACCCTCCCAGGAAAACACAGTAGAGCCAGGGATTTTCTTTATTTTTTTAAGAAGTTGGGGTAAGCCCATCCTAGCATCAGGCCACACCACTACCTGTAAAATCAGCCACAAACCTTCTGTCTCCTGGTGCTAGCTTGACAACCTATCGCCAATCTGCCATTCCAGGGTTGAGGAGGGAGGAGCCCATTAGATAATAAGAATATTATTATTTTTTTAAATAGGGTGGGGAGGGTCATCCTGGCATAACGACATAGCCCTACCGCTAATAGTGTACAAAGTCTCTTGACCCTCCCAGAGATTGATTCTGGGGTTTACCTCCAATCTGTACCCTCCTGGGAATAAGAAAGCCTATTAAATACCAGGCACTTTCCAATTAAAAAAAAAATAGGGTAGGTGGGCCCACCCAGGCACTGGACAGTAACATTACCCATAGAGGCCCTAACAGTCTTTTTGCCTACCTCAGGAACAGATTAGAGATTTACCCAGAGAGAAAATTACACTAGACATTTCAATAAAAGAAAACAAAATGGAGTGGATGCCGACCTGTCCTGGCATTTAGCTGACTCTCCCACACCTAAAGCAAACTTTCCACCCTCCCCTTCCCCAGGGGCATCCTAGAGGATCTACCCCACAATCTGCCCCTGAAAAGCGGCAGAAAGCCCATTGGATAGAGGGATAAGGGCTGACTCGTACTAGTGGAGTTCTGGACTTTTTGGTTCCGTCCAGAGGTGTCAGGGATAACACCCGAAGACCCCGGAGTTCAACCTGCCTCGGTGCACAAACAAACAGAAACACGGGCTTCTCGATGGTGGCGTCAAAGACCAAAGGTTTATTACTGCAGGGACACAGAAGTCACAGAAACTACACATGGGCAGTATCTAGGAGCCTGTTCAATTTGTACAAAGAGGGTTGCTCCTTATATACTGAATATTGGGCTTCAGGCAAATTTCTTTACATGTTAGCACATTCCAAAACCTTTGTATCTTAAACAATAAATATTTGGCGTTGCACAGGAATCGTCAACAATATCTGATGTCAAAACATTACGAACGAGGGGTTCCCACTATTCCATCATAATCCCATGTCAACTTTCCATTCAAGACCCGGACCGCCTCATCGTAAATTTCGTTACCTCCCCCTAATAAAGGCCCAGAAGGAAAGGAGCAGAGCCAGGTGCAGAAGATAGAAAAGTAGGATAAGGGATGTTTGTGGGTCGTAAATGGGCACGGTTACCAGCTTCGGCCGCCTAATCATGATCAGACCAACGAACACGAGAACCAGTATAGCAGGACTGGCCTCAGGCTGGGGAGGCAGCTCTTGCCGAGTCATGCTGCCACAGCGTTGCTGGCCTAAGGTGCACGTGTCACTAGCAAGGTGAATTGCCGGCTAAAGCCTACGTGTCCTTAAATGAAAAGAGGTCATTGCGTGTCCATTGACTATGTGAGGGCAAGGAATACAAAATGGCTTCCTTGTTCTAAGATGGATGCCACGGGTAGAACAGAAATGTGTTTGTAACAGGAGTGCTCTTGCTCGTAGCATAGCGAAAACACCAGGATATACTAAATGGATCATTTGCGGTTCACTGATACCAAAATTATGCATTTGCGACAATGTTACAAACACGGGTAAAATCGTCACGGAACCTCAGACCCTCCTTTTGCCCTTACATAGGCAATTACTCAGTCTATGTCTGAATCTAACTCTATGCTCATTAGGTCAGTGACATGTTGTTGCATCATCATTCTGTCTCGTGTCTTTTCTCCTAATGCAGGTGGTTTTTTGGAGCATTATTGGGAATAAAAACACAGCAGCTCGATTGGATCATTCTGCATACCCCACCTCGATCTGCAAGTATTACGTCTAGAACCATACGGTTCTGCAACGTCATGAGACGATCCGCCTGAAGCTCAGCTGTTAAGTTACTAAGGGCACCAGCAGTTTCTGTAATAATAGATTCAACTACCCGTGTTAGTTGACGTAGATTTCTACTATTGGCCATAGGCCCCCAAAACGGAAGGAAACCTTTGAAGAAGTCTCCAGCTTCCTGACCAGCGGTATCTTCCTTGCTGAAGACACCTCTTGCTACTTTGGTCTTGTGATAATCTGAAGAAGCAGTGTATGTCGGAGGTAACAATCGAGCAATATAACATGAACCTGAGAAGTCAGCAGGCAGCCATGTATACGCTCTGTCTTGACAGATGAAGTAAGTACCCCTAGCAGTAAGGAAGGCAGGGGAGGAGTTAGACGGAAATACGTAAGTCTCAACGCACTCACTCCTCCCTAGCTGAGCTCTCAGATTTCTCCCATTTCCTTGCAAACAGACCTGACCTCGGTGAGGCACGACCCAGACTGAAGTGGAGCTTTTACGCTTGCTTTCTCCCAAACTAAGGCGATACTCGGTAGAGTTCCAACTCAAATACACCCGTAATTCATCTCTAGGGTAAGATGGAGTATTATTGACGTCTTTAATCATGTCAATTATTCCCTGTACTAAAGCTTTGTTGGCTGAGTTGTATTTAGTGGACCGTGGTGGACACGGAGGATAGGTCTCAAGGGCATAGGAAAAAATGGTCTGAAAGGCCTGAAATGATCCATTATAGCTAAAAGGCAAGACTAGATAGGGAATGCCTTTATCCATAGTGTGAGGTATCAAGCCACACACCCAGCAGTCTGTAGTATTAACTACCAGTTGGTGTTGATGCAAGAGCTGTACAAATGTATTGTTAATAAATTCAGAGCGTCGAGCTTGTTCGTGTTCAGGAAACGAGTGAAAAGAATGCATAGAAGAAACCGTAGAAGTAGTAGGATCAAGGGGAGGTACTGTAGTTACCGGCATAAAAATCAAATGCACACCAAAGATGATTCCACCCACCAACGTTATCAAAACAATTAAAAATGTAACTGCACATTGCATTAGAAAGCATTTGCTGTGAAGTATTCGGTACAGTCTATTTCTGCGAACATAAATTACATTCTTTCGTTGCAGCTCAGGAAGCTCCATCTTCTACAATCCGCTCGTGACCACTGATGATGTGTACGTAGATGAAAATGCCTCTATCAGCCCTGGGAGTTCCCAGAACTAACAGAAAGATCGACCTTATGTCTGACCCCCGCAGATTCAACTAGGCACACAGCCACGACCCTACGGCTACCCAGACGGCAAGGCAAAATTTAAAACAACAAAATAATAGCAAACTTCCTGGCTGGAGGCAATGTATAGAAAATTCAAATCTGAAAATAGGCAGTTTCCTGCTTTATTTGTCCATATTGCGAGGTCGCAAGTTGTATCTCAGTTTTGCAGGAGCTGTCTGATCTGGAAACAATATATTTTCAGCCGACGCTGCAATGTTCGCGTTTGCAGATGACAAATGTTCTTTTGGTGCAGATGGCAAATGTTCAGGGTTCAAAAGAGCAGTTTCAGGAGGAGAGTCAGAGTTTGATGTATCAGTGATCAGTTCTGCATCACTGAAAGGGATGAACCTGGGTATTTGTTCTGCTTCAGAGGCACTGATTCCTTTCTTTACCCAGTTGTTGTAAGGGAGTGGCAGAGGCACACGTTTGACATGTGTCGTGTGGATCCAATTCTTCCGTCCGGCCACTCGAATAGCAGTTCTCGTCGCCAATAGGACTTGGAAAGGGCCAACGAATCTGGGCTGAAGATTTTTCGTTCTTGCAAAATTTCTAATGACTACTTGATCCCCAGGTTTCAGCTGATGACCTGGACTCTCCGGTGGTTTTGGCAATGCATCGAAAACCTGTTGGTGAATAAGGCTCAATTTAGCAGTCAAGTCGAAAAGATAATCAATTAACATTGGGTATTCCAGCTGCTTAAATTCTTTCGGTCTAGATACCCCCCAAACATTTGCAGGACGACCAAAAATTATTTCATATGGACTAAGCCCTACTCTAGAATGTACAGTTGCTCTTGTTGATAACAAAGCCAAAGGCAGTGCGTCTGGCCAGGGCAAATCCGTGGATGCTTGTATCTTAGCAAGTTTCAGTTTAAGGGTGCCATTGTAACCCTCAACTAAACCCGCGGACTGGGGATGATTCGCACTGTGAAACTTTTGTCTAATCCCTAGGCCGGCACACACACTCTGCATAACTTTCCCTACGAACTCACTTCCGTTATCTGACCATACAATCCGTGGCATTCCGAATCTGGGGAAGTATTCTTTAAGAAGGATCTTGGCAGTGGACAAAGCAGTATTGTCCTTCAGTGGGTATGCTTCGATCCATCTGGAGAACGCACAAACTACCACTAGGACGTACTTTAGATTATTACAACGATCCATGTGAATGAAGTCTAGCTGGATCACTTCAAAGGGGCAGGAAGGAGGAGCGAAGTGACCTGCAGGTGTGGGGATTCCCTTGCCAGGATTATGCATCAAGCATACCATACAATTTCTCACCACTCTCTCTGCACACTTACTAATCCCATCATTCTTCCAAACTGGAGCCAACATCTTACAAATCCCTTTAGAACTGATGTGCGCTGCTCCATGTGCCATCGTTACTACTGCAAGCACATACGCATCAGGCAACATCCAACGCTGTTGTTCCGACAAGTCAATCCAACACCCACTCGAGTCCAATTTACCCGTGCTCTCTTTCCATGCACGCTTTTCCTCCTCAGTCGCCTCTTTCTGAATTTCTTTCACGCTTTCCACTGTGTCCTCACACATTCCAGACTCAGAAATCCATCTTGCAGACGTTGCAACATACATTCTACTCATCATATTTCTAGCTGTCTGTTTTGCAGTCTCATCAGCAAAAGCATTCCCACGACCAACATCATCCGTGATTGCTTTGTGAGCACTGCATTTCACAATCGCAACTTCAGTCGGCAAGGTTAGAGATTCCAACAAGTCATTAACTAGCTGGCCATGTTGAATCTTAGTCCCATGGGACGTAATGAAACCTCTCTCTTTCCACAAACGGCCAAAACTATGGGCCACGCCGAACGCGTACTGACTATCTGTGAACACATTCACTCTCTTTCCCTTAGCTAAAACGCACGCTCTTGTCAGCGCGATCAATTCTGCAGCCTGGGCAGAATTCTGACTCACTCTCGCAGTCTCCACAATCGTACTCAAAGTGGTTACTGCATAGGCAGCAGTTACATCACCATTCTCCAATTTGAAGCAAGACCCGTCAACATACAACGTGCCATCTGGATCTGATAATGGAGTATCTTTTAAATCAATTTGTCCTTTTGTTTCTTCCTCAGTTCTGAAACAACAGTCGTGTGGTCCGGAATCACTCGACTCTTGGCTAGTCGGCAACAATGTTGCTGGATTCAATACATTGCATCTTTTGATCTGAATATGACTTGCTAGCAATGTCAGTTCGTAACCTGATAATCTAGCACTGGTAAGGTGCTGCGTCTTGGTTCGGTTCATGAGTGTATCCACAGCATGAGGAACCATAACTACTAGCATGTTGTTCATTACCAAACCAGCAGATTGTCGAATGGAGGCTGCAGCTGCGGCTGTAGCTCTCAAGCAACTAGGCAACGCTCTAGCTACTGGATCTAATGTTGATGAAAAATACGCACAAGGGCGTTGTTTATCACCAAATTTCTGTGTCAAAACACTCAACGCACAACCTTCTCTTTCATGGACATAGAGCGTGAATGGCTTACTGTAATCGGGTGTACCCAGTACAGGAGCTGAACACAGTGCATTTCGTAACTCAGAAAAACTCTCCTGACATTCGGCAGACCATGGCACTGGACTCGGAACATTTTTCCCAGTCAAAGCTACCAACGGTTTCGCCAAAAGAGAAAAATTGGGATCCATTGCCTACAATATGAGGTAATACCTAAAAAGGCACGTACTTCTCTCTGCGTGCTAGGAACATTCATCTGTGTAATTGCTTTTATTCTCTCTGGGGTCAACTTCCTTCCCTCCTTTGACAAGAGATGACCTAGGTAGGTCACTTCTTGGCAACAGTATTGCATTTTTGAAGGTGACACCTTGTGATTCAAATTTGACAAATGATGCAATAAAGAAATTGTAGCTGTTTTGCAAGTTTCCTTGTCATCGGCAGCCACTAGAAGATCATCGACATATTGTATTAAAGCAGAACCAGGAGGAAGTACAAATGAGTCTAACTGGCTTTTTAATGCTTGACTGTAAATGGATGGGCTTTCACAATAACCTTGTGGAGCGCGTTTAAACCTGAAGCTTCGTCCTCCTAGAGAGAAACCGAAGATATCTCTGCTTTCCTCGGCTATCGGAATGCTGAAAAAGGCATTTTTCAAGTCGATAACTGAAAACCATGCCGCTGTAGCAGGAATTAACGTTAACAATGCAGTAATGTCTGGAACCACAGGAAACTGTGGAATCACAATTTTATTAACCTCTCTAAGATCAATTACAAATCTATATACTGGAGGTTTTGTTGGGTCAGTTCGTTTCAGAATGGGCAGTACAGGACTATTACAGACATTACCTCTAGTTTCTTCTATAACGCCTTTCTTGATCAGATCTTGTACTATCAGTAGGAGCGCACGCTCACCTTCAGTAGAAATTCTGTATTGTGGAATTCGTGGAAATTTTACATTCGCTTTCAAAGTTACTACATATGGTGGAATTTCTAAAAGACCTACATCATTAGGACCAGTCGCCCAAAGAGTATCAGGGAGTGAACGCAGCTCTGGTGGGAGTGCATCCATCGACAAGTACATTGGAGAGATGATTCTTTTACCCAACGTAAGCTGTACTCCTTCTGGAGAACAGTACAATGTCGCATATAGGCGTTTTAATAAGTCTAAACCAAGCAGATTTTCATTACAACCTGTCGTCAAAATCAGGGGTGCTTTCAATTGTCGGGGTCCAACAGAAATAGACAAAGGACCAGAAACAGGGTTGTGAACAGGGGCGCCTGAAAAACCTACTGAAACGTTTGTTGAGCCAGACAAAGGTGCGCCAGGGAGTTTCGCATGTATGATAGAACTTTTTGCTGCACCAGTATCCAACAGAAACGGTTCGACTATACCTGATGTTGCTACTGCGACATAAGGCCCACTCTGATCTACTGGAACTGATACTACTCCCTCTCTTTGTCCCTGGCTGTCCTAGTACTCCCTTGGCTGAACTTCCTCACTAGCTTCATAGTAATCTTCAACATGATATTGTTGAGACCTATTCTGTTGGGCAGATTGTCCATTTCGTTGGTCGAAATAATTAGAAGGGCGATCACTTGTCTGTGGAGGCATAGCACCTCTTCCTCGACCTCTAGAATTCTGCATATAACCACCACGACCTCTCTGAGCTGCCGCAGTATTATTTTGTGCCCGTACCGGACACTCAGTCTTATAATGGCCTTCCATTTTGCAATAAGCACACTGATTCCATTGGTACTGTGGCCTCTGAGAATTATACTCCGTTCTTTGATATGACCCTTGCTGTGTATTGGTCTGATTGGTGCGAGGCGGATATGCTTGCTGTAAAAGAACTTTAGTTTTTAACTCTTTCATCTTTTTATCTGATTTTTCTTTCTCCTCTTTGTCCCTATTTTCATAGTACTGGGCAGTAGCAAGTATTTGCGCAGTCGTAGAGACAGCCCACGCACTTTCAGAATTTTTTAATTTACCAATAAGTTCTGGCAACAGATTGTGCACAAATTTATCAACAAATAATCTCTGGCCTCCTTCTGTGCTCATATCCTGACCACTATGATCCACAAAAGTCTCCTCGAATCTTGTGAAAAAGTAGGAGACGCTTTCGTCTTTCTTCTGTTTGCACGCGGACAATTTGTCCCAGTTAACGCGTAATGCTGGCATTAGGGTTTTCATTAAATCGATTATTCTACCAGGCAAATTAGCAATTAAGGGTTCAGGTTTGGAACCACCTATTTGTTGACCATCCGCTGCAATTATAGCTGCCCAATCACCACCTAGGGCAACTGGATGATTCTCTTTACGAATTTTAGCCCAAATTGGTTGCGGTACTACATTACCAAATAGCAGATCTATGTCAGCTAGATTTAATACACAAGCGTCAACTGTCTGAGCCAACTCTTTGTAGTATCCTGCAGGATTTTTACGCGGATCTGGCAAGGCCTGTTTCACTGCTAATACTTCAGCTCGCTTCCATGGACTATGTATCCATACTCTCTGGAATTGGGCCGGATCGGCTGCAATACCAAGGTTTACATTAGCTTGCACAGCTTCACGCCAAATTGGTGGAACCTCTCTCATTGGATATTGACGATTTTGTTTCGTACTACGTTTCTCTGACTCCCTCGGAGAACGAAGGGATGGGTCATTCCTATAACTTAAAATCAGTTCCATCGCTTCTTTTATATTTTGTCCAACTATCATACCTGCAGCAAACTCTTTCTGAACATTAATTAATTCTTCTAGATTTGATTCAGGGTCATCCTCTTCTAATTCCTCACGTAGAAGGAAGCACATTTCATCAAACACATATCGTTGTGTCGGTTCGTTCCATTGCATAAATGTATCTAATACATCTTGTACATTATATCTTCCAACTTTCGAAATCCATCTAAGAGCAGTGGAATCTAATATCCCTCTTTCTTCAGTACTGGGAAGCTGACTACGTCTCTGCACAGAGTCAGAGGTAGGAGTCTTAATCAGAGTTTTATAGAAGGGAGATAGAATGTTAGAGACAGAATCAGTGATTCTTCGACGAACAGAAAGTGGAGTCATAATATTAGCAGAAGCAGTAAATAGAGTAGCAGTTGGAACAGATAGATTAGGAACAGTAGGAGTAGCGGGCAAAACAGCTTGTGAACTAGCAGGTGTGAGCGATACAGATATAGGTAAAGAAGCCGGCAACCCTGAAAGAGGGGGTGCCGAAGGAACATTAATAGTGACCACAGGAGGTACAGGAACTTGATTCAGAGGAGCGGGAACACCAGGTTGTCCAGTAACCGGTAATTGAACATTCGGTATAGGTGGAGCCGTAGCACCCTGTGCATACGGTGGGGGTGATCGTAACAAGTAAGACAACAGGGGATCCTTTTCAGGGTCCTCTACTATCTTAGCTGTACTCGATGGCAAAGCAGGATAGCACTTGTCTATTGCTAAATTATGCTCTCTATTGGCCACCTCCATCGCTTTCTCAGACTCGTTGAGTTGTAGCTGCTTAGCAGACTGTTCTAAAGTCAACTCTTGCTCTTTCTGTTCTTTCTTCAACTTTTTAATTTCTCTCTGTTTAGATTCTTTTCGCCAATAACGGAAAGAATCAAACATTGCCGGCCGGGCTTTCTTCTTGAATAATTTCGTTTCTAAATTATCAAGAACTTGAGGTTCGAAACTACCATGCAGTGGCCAACTAAGGACACCATCTTTCTCTGTGTAGTGGATCCATACCTCGTTATAAGAGATAGGGCCCACACCAAATTTGCAATATAGATCATAAAGGGGAGTTCCAATCGGAGGAACCGAACACGAGTCCTCCAACTGGGAATCACTGTTGCAACTAAAACAAGACATCATACAATTTCTCCGACTTACCATTTTATAACCCGGAACACAAAACAGACAAAACACAAACCAAAAGAAAGGTGCGCACTCGAACCAAGAACTTAGGCCTACCAGAACAGACAAATGTATCGATACCCGAACTGAACTGAATGATTATCGTAACCAGAATAACCAGCGATAATCTTATGAAACCGAACCAAACCAAAAACTAAAAGGATTATCCAAACAGGAGCAACCCTTACGAAGTAACCAACTATCAACCACTTAATACTTAACTGAGGCACTGAAGACGTCACCAAGGAGAAACCCGTCACGTCTCGCCGTACTAAGGACTGCACCTCGGGTCCAAGACAGGGCGACGGTCAAGGCAACGAACCACTGCAGCCGTCTGAACGGGAACCCTCGTGGAAGAGAACGTCGGGCCACTTTTGCGATATGCCGGGATCGATGAAGTGGGGCGCCTCCCTCTGAAATCTTCACACGAAGCTTCTCGAACTCTTCAGGCTTTTGGACCGGTACCGAATGACGTCGCCCCACGTTGGGCGCCAATTGGAGTTCTGGACTTTTTGGTTCCGTCCAGAGGTGTCAGGGATAACACCCGAAGACCCCGGAGTTCAACCTGCCTCGGTGCACAAACAAACAGAAACACGGCTTCTCGATGGTGGCGTCAAAGACCAAAGGTTTATTACTGCAGGGACACAGAAGTCACAGAAACTACACATGGGCAGTATCTAGGAGCCTGTTCAATTTGTACAAAGAGGGTTGCTCCTTATATACTGAATATTGGGCTTCAGGCAAATTTCTTTACATGTTAGCACATTCCAAAACCTTTGTATCTTAAACAATAAATATTTGGCGTTGCACAGGAATCGTCAACAATATCTGATGTCAAAACATTACGAACGAGGGGTTCCCACTATTCCATCATAATCCCATGTCAACTTTCCATTCAAGACCCGGACCGCCTCATCGTAAATTTCGTTACCTCCCCCTAATAAAGGCCCAGAAGGAAAGGAGCAGAGCCAGGTGCAGAAGATAGAAAAGTAGGATAAGGGATGTTTGTGGGTCGTAAATGGGCACGGTTACCAGCTTCGGCCGCCTAATCATGATCAGACCAACGAACACGAGAACCAGTATAGCAGGACTGGCCTCAGGCTGGGGAGGCAGCTCTTGCCGAGTCATGCTGCCACAGCGTTGCTGGCCTAAGGTGCACGTGTCACTAGCAAGGTGAATTGCCGGCTAAAGCCTACGTGTCCTTAAATGAAAAGAGGTCATTGCGTGTCCATTGACTATGTGAGGGCAAGGAATACAAAATGGCTTCCTTGTTCTAAGATGGATGCCACGGGTAGAACAGAAATGTGTTTGTAACAGGAGTGCTCTTGCTCGTAGCATAGCGAAAACACCAGGATATACTAAATGGATCATTTGCGGTTCACTGATACCAAAATTATGCATTTGCGACAATGTTACAAACACGGGTAAAATCGTCACGGAACCTCACTAGCATTTGGTCATACCCCTAAAGTCAGCAAGCTTTGGTACCCCCCACCCCTCCACCCGAGGTGAGGGTGGAGGAGTTAGTCCAAATCCCATCTCCAAGGGGAGGGGGTGACAGAGAGCCTGCGTGATGCCAGGGACATTTTGAGAAAAATAATGTGAAACGGGCAGGCCTGTCCTGGTATCTGGCCACATTTCATCTCTAAAGCCACAAGTCTTTCTGCTCCCTGGGCCTAAAAGTTGGACTTTTGGTTTATTTTTGCATAGTTTTAAAATAATAGCCTGACAACAAGAGGGTTAACCCCTCCATTCTGCCTCTCCGTGGTGGCAGAAAGACTGACTGGTACCAAGTGCAGGGGTGCAATGCAGTAGAAGGAATAACAAACACCACTTTCCCCCCCTTATCGTCTAGTGAGACCGGATAGGTGGTAAACACACCTATATGCCAACCCAGTGGTCCCCACCCCAGTGCCAGACACTCTTTCTGCCTCTAGGGAGAGGCAAAATGGGGTGTTTATCCCTGCTCTGCTAGGCCGGATGTCACAACTATAGCAATATAAATGTTGATTTCCTCTCTCTTGCATTGTGAATGGCTGCACTTTTCAAGTTCTAGGTCAGCCGGCAACCAAAGTACTTCAACAACTCTGGCCACATGAGTGTCATGAGTTGCTAAATGCTACATTTCATATATTTATGAGACTGAAATCATGGCCATGTCCAGCCAATGGCAAAGTCTTGCCACCCTGTATTTCCACAATTATCCCAATTGAAATATTGCCTCCCATGTGTGGGTGAAACATGCATTAGCATGTCATTGTAGCTGCGTGAATACCTCGTTTACACCTCCTTCAAATGGTCAAGGTTTTTACCAAACCTGATATGGGCATAAGGCATTGCCACACAAGTGAGAACACTTTTCATCTGGAGACCTTTGTAAATACTGGGTGGTAGCAATTTTGGAGATCCGTACAGATTCTGGAACTGTCCCTCACAGAAAAATATGAGGCAAATCAATGATTTTGACAAAGGTTTGACATTTGTAGGGTATTCTGGATAGTAAAATGTATTGGACTCCATACTAGTAACACCACTCTGGGCTCCCCTGTTTATCTATGTATCAGAAATGGCTGGATTTGGTAGGTTTCACTGGGTTATTGACCGAACGTGGAGCGAAAATTACACAGCTATCCACAGCGCCAGAATGGGCAAATTTACAAGTCAAAATCTTGATGTTCCATTTTGGGGTATTTGCTGTTGCGGGTTGTACTGTTATTATCAGCAGAAGTATGGGATAACAGATTAGTAGAACATGTTCTTATCAAGTAAATTGCTCACCATTTTTGGAAAACCAAATGTAAGCTAGTGTGCAAGAACAAACCCATATTACAAAATTCCCACTGTAGCACAATATCAGACCCAATTCTTCAAAAATTTATATCTGGTTCCCTATATTGGATTTTTGTCAATTTGGTGTCATTTTAATCATAAAAATATTTCTATAAATTGTGCTAAATAGCACGGTCATAGCCAATCTTAATAAAATGTATATGCAAAGTGTACAAAATCTTCTGCATCTGCACACAGACACTCCTCGCTGGAGCTGAATCTATAGACCTTAATGTCACTCAATTACAGAGCGAACTTGAATTATACATATAATTGTGTGAGTGTCGACCCCATAAACTTATAAAAACCATAATATACCTGGAACTGAAGAAAACAGCATACAAGGGCATGGTACTGAACATAGTTTTATCAAAAAAGTTCTCAAGAAATGCATAGTCTACCTGACTTTGAGTAGCTAACCAAGCTAAATCAAGTAACTCGAAAATATTTTCTGCAGAGAATTCTACTCGGCAGAGAGAAAATGACTTGTCCATGCTATAGCAATAGAAACACACAAATTTAGTTTCTAAAACCCTTGCTTCCTCGGGCCAAGAATATCTCAGGTCAAATTTGCCTGGTCACATCTAGTTGAAATACCTAAGATTTAGACTGTTCTATATTACCATTTCTGAATTTGAGGGGAATTGGAATCATGATACTATTACAAAACTAACTAAAGTATTAGACGTAGCTTATAAAGTATTAGCCTCCTGTGTTTACCTTATTTCTCACTTATTTTACCTGACCTGAAATTGACTGTAGGTCATTTAAAAATCCTATTGATGATGTAGTGTCTCATGAATAGGCTTTCCTGTTTTCAGTTTCTATTTTTGGTAAATTCTGGTGGGGTTTTTTCAGTGTTTTCTAGTGCTTTCAATACCTTAAAAAAACAGTGGTTATCAGTGGTTACACATGTTCGCGCCATTAAAGATAACAGAAACAGTGGTTTTCCGGTGTTTATGGAACATTTTGCTTTTACTATTGCTTGCTTTCTGCATTGATAGTCAAGGGTATGTAGAAAGTGTAAGTTCAGTGTATATGAGGTCCAAATGCATTTTTGCTAATCAAACTGATTGTAGTACACCATACAATACTTCTTCAGTCAGTCTTTGGTCGTGTGCATTCACTTTTTCCTCCCCATGTAAACTTTTTTTCTGTGAAAAGGCCATCTCAACATTGGCACTTGAGATGGGCAACGCCAAAACAGCCAGTACACAATTTGCTAACTCTGGCCACTAACATAGCTTTCCATGCCAATAGTGGTGCACTTGAAGACTGCGATTCTCTGGACAGGTTCTGTAACCTTTTTGTTGAACTGGGCGCTTATGCCCTCAGAGTTATTGAAGCAATCAAAAATGAAGCAACACTTTTAAAACTATGGAGAAAACTCCCCAGAGTGAGGTTTCATTGACTTCAAATGCCATGGTTGGTGAAGGGACACTCCTAAGCATCATTGCAAGCCATTTCTCATACATTGTAAAATGAAAGTTCCTGAGTTGCTTGTCAACATTGCTAAGCTTACCAAGTGGCAAGCACTCTAACATGGCACATGTTGAGGGCCAAAGTCACTAATGATGTCGCCCAGCCTACTCTTGAGGAGATGTTTCACATCTACACTAATTATGCTGAACACTTGGCAGACAAGGGTGTTTTCAGACTCTAGTTGTCTCATTATGTCCACTACAGCAATTATGTCTTCCTGTAAAAATCTAAGAATGCAGTAGAGTGTACTTTTTTCACATGACTTTCAATATGCGACCATAGAACCTCACATTTCTTGCCTTTGGCATCATCAATTCTGCAAACGGTGGCCACATGGATACTTTAGCATTCACTGCCCCTTGGACTGAGAACCATCAGCTAAGGGACACAGTTGGGATAACTCCTTCTTTGATGCCACACAAAGAAGAATATTTACATTTTACTTCCCGCGCATTACAAAACAGTGCACCAGAATGGACTAAAAAGTCAATAGCATTCTTCATTAACTCTGAAGATTGTAAAGATGCTTTCAGCATATCATCTGACAAGTGGCAAGGATGTCTTACTGGGAAGCACTTCAACTCAGGTATCGATTTTGACAGGTTATCATAAACTTTTTCATATACGTAGCTGAATCACTGCAAATACAAACTATCACTCCAATCTTTGTTGAACTTGGAATTAACCTTTTTGCAGCAGCATTCCAAATTACATTGCGTTCCATGTTTTCCAAAAGTCTGGTGTCATGTGTTCACCACTATCCCAGATGCTTGGTGATAGCACTCTTTTTACATATACTTATCACTATACCCTGCATTGAATATTTAACCCCTACCGCGCTACCGCGTTTTCCCGCTGTGTGGTAAAATTTTAAAAATGGCTTGATCATGACAAAGCCAGCTCGTCATCCGCGCAGCGCAGGTAACGTTGATGACGAGCTGGCTTTGTCATCAGCACTGAAGGGGTTAAAGCCTGAGGAGTTGGTAATTAACCTACTATCAATACTGACTCACTAGCAACTGGGGGCTTATGTATTAAGGGTTTTTATCCATTCTCTGTAGGTAAATGTAATGGCACATATTGGGAAAGATTCTTACGAAACCAGCCGTTTGACCTATCAGTGAAAGAATCAAATGCAGCCAAAATGTCAAATATGATTTTGATGTTTCCTGATTATGTACAGTTTATAAAGTCATTAAATAAGACCTAAAACATATTTCAAAACCTTGCATCTTTAGACCAAAGACTACAAAACTGAAATAAGCAAAAGGAAGAAGAAATAGTATTTTATTGACATCCCTAAACAACAAAACTCAAGGAGAATAATGTTAGCCCAGTCTTTCTTGCGGCTAGCTTTATAACAAAGTTACATTGTATTGGCCCCTTCAGCAAGAAAAAAATGACTCTTTCACTCTCCTTTTCCTTTCTTTGAATGGCATTTAGTTTGTGGTTCTTCAGGTGTTTTTTCGGTGTTTATATGTTTACACTGGTGAGGGATATTTCCCTTTTGGTGGGGTTTTATCAGTTATTATAGGTTTAAACCTAAAACCGGACAGCCTACTCATGAAGTAAACAGACATATGCTAATCAAATTGAGTAATTTGCTTTGAGGAATGGACTAAAATAGTTAAAAAGAGAGGGACTGTGGAATTTAGAAATAAATGTAGTAGAAGCAGCCATTGTATTGCTCAGTACCAAACTAATGTTGCCGGGAAACAACCTTTACAACGCAGTCATCACATAGCACTACATTAACTACGCAGTCATCACATCGCAACAAGCTATACAATGCATGTCACTACATCGCAACCATTACATTGCATGTCACTACAACGCATGATACTACAATGCATGTCACTACAATGGAGGCATTACATCGCATGCCATTACAACGCACACCATTACAATGCATGGTACCCCTACACAATCCAACAATTACCCTACTGTTTCATCCCCTGCAGTTAGAATAGTAATTTTTACCCCTACACCATCCAACACTTACTCTACTGTTGCACACCCTGCAGTTATAATAGTAATTTTTACCCGTACACTATCCAACACTTACCTTAAATGCAAAGTAATAGTATGCATTGTAAGGGTATGCGTTGTAAAGGTATAATGTGATGTAATGGTATGCGTTGTAAATGTAGTTTTCAAAAAATTGTAGTAATGGTATGCAATGTAAATGTATGCGTTGTAAGGGATGTTGCGGTGTAAAAACTGAGTTGTAAAGGCATGCATTGTAAATGTATGCGTTGTAACATCAGACATTCAATGTTGCCTTGTTATGCAAACTCCTACCTGCAGATAATCACTCTCATGTCTAGCAGTGGCTTTTAAAAATGCTTGAATAGTTTGCTCAGCTCTGAAAAGTTTCTATTTTTGCACTTATTTGAAGGTCATGTGTTTCTGCACCTGCATTGTCATCTGCTACAGGTCACATGATCTCCAAAGCAGCCCTGTTTATGACAAAACATATAAATGTGTATTTCACACTTTTGGGTACTTTAGTTTTAAGGCTCACAGGATGCCCGGTGAATCGCTGGCCACCCCAATCTGCCAGTGACAGATATTTTTTTCTTTGTTGCTAAACATTTTGACTTTGAGATTGGCAAAAGGACAGATTGTTTTCACAGTAGAATGGAAGAAAAGAGCAGAGAAAAAAAATCTATTTAGAGACGGGCAAGTGATAAATTTAACAGGGAGAATGGGGAGAGTAAAAAACATAGAGGGGCATATTTACAATCCCCCTGTCGCACTTTTACACAGCCAGAGCATCACTTTTGTGATTCTCCTGAGGTGCAGTGTGCTGGCACACATTTACAAGGCCATGCACAGCCGCCCTGCGTGGCTTTTCGTGGCCTGGTAAGTGTGGAGTAAGGCAATGGAAGGGGTGTTGGTGTGGGTGTTCCCACGCAACACCAGTGCTTTTTGCCACTGCTCTAGGTTTACACCATAGCGTAAATGTGGTCCAGCACCAAAAAAAACACCTTTCAAAGTAGGCGTAACAAGGAGAAATATTTACATTTCTCCTTTTTTTTCTTCTTTCCACGTGTGCCGCATTCTGCAGCACATGTAGTGCCTTATTTACAAAGATTTACAAAGCGCCGTGCCACAAACCATTTGGCCAAAACAACAACCGAGTTGCCAATACTGATTAACAATTTAAATCACTTTGAAAAATGGCACAAGAACAATAAAACAATGTGTCCACACGCTTCTCAGTCGCTATTATTTCATTAATGCAATTTGTTCTTTTCTTATACCAGAAGGGAACAAACTAATACATATAATAAACAGTGAAAATTTAAAAGCTACACCAACATTTATCAACACATCATACTTCAGTCTATTTACACTCCACTTATATTCAGACACTCTCATTCAAACCAACTTCCTAATTCAATCTCCACACTCACCACATACAACAGTAGTGCTAGGGGCAATTTGTGATTTAATTCCACTTCCTGTGGGCTGCCCCAGCAACAACCAAACAAAGCAATGCTTAATCCTAAGGTTCCTAATGCACAGTAAGGAATATTTGCAATAATTTTACATTTAATTAAAAGTGTATTAATTGTGCACAAAATGACCAAAACTTTTTGAATGACAATTGTTCGGCACTTAACAATACCCAAGGTCTAAGCGTTTCGAACCCAAGGGTTCTCATCAGGACCAAACCACACTATTTTATTGAAACCCGAAGGTTGAATTTTCAAGGAGGCTGCACTATTTGGTGTGACTATTATATTTTCCAGATTGCTGTGTGTGCATCAGCCACTGCTGAACTGCATAGCTTCCAGTTGCTCTAAATACAAACGTTACTTGGATGGAGAAGCCTGTATTATCCTTCATTCCCTTCGCACATTCATAAGTGGAATTACTACAAGTCAAAAACGAAACTTACCTGGAATGCTCATATTACTTATTACTGAGTTCCGTTCAATTGGTTAATAGTAGCACGTACTAAATATGCTGTGAAACTGTCGTTTTGCGAAACGAAGCACTACATAAAACGTTATTATAACAGTCGCTATATGTAGGGGAAAGGGTAAAAATGCATTGCAAAACAAAAACTGAGCTTCAAATTTTGAGACACCTGGTAGCTGGATCAATGCACTGATAGAAATAAGATAGACACAAACACAAGTGAAAACTATAAACTGTACCAAATAAACAAAGATTATTTCACCGGGCCCTCAGATATGCTCTCGTGTTTTGTTGCATTAAAGCTTAGTGAGCGATAATGACTAGACGTAAAGTCGGTCCTGTGCCCTCTTTGAAATACATGAAGGCACGAGTCAGGTGGCGGTTCTGTATTCCAGCGCCTTTGAAGTCAGAGAGCTGCGCAGGTAAACATCTGGAAAGGTGTGCGCGTCTCTGTAAACAGGCAGGGCCTGCCCGCTCACAGCTGGCTGTACAAAGGAGCAGCGTGGCATCACTCTTGTAAATACCTCCTCTTTTTTTACTTTGTAGCTTTAAATTCCACAATTGCTTACGGCATACTGGTGGTCACTGGTCAGACCCTATCTCCTCACACTATGTACGAGTAGTTAGTGGTAAAGGATTCAGTGAGTTGCTGTCAATCTCGAAGTTCATCAGGAAAAATACAACCACATACCCCATATTTTTTGGCGGGAGTTATACCCTATGATATTGCTAATTCACTATTTTATGTTCACTTTTACTTCAGCAAATTGTTCAAATTGGCAACCACTGCAAGTGCAGAGTTTCTGACTCAGGAAACCTCTTTCCTGATATGTGACGGGTTCTGTTGTTTGTTTCTGGGAGTTCCAAGGCTGCCCCTAACAACGCTCTCATCAGACATCGACCATGCAGAGTAGTGAACACGCATTAAAGAGAGGGTGGTGACAGAAACAGTGAGAGGGAAGGAAAGGGAGAGGTGGGAATAGACAGAAACAGAGAGAGCCAAAGAGGCAATGGGGTGGAGGAAAAGAGCTATTTCTTTTGACATCTCAACATAGCTCACTCTAACCTCCTTTGCTCTCGATTGCTTCTGTATCCAGTGGGAAACAACCTTTACAATGCAACCATCACATCGCACTACACTTACAACGTAGTGAATACATCGCAACATTCTTTACAACGCATGTCACTACAACGCAGGCATTACAACGCACAACACTACCTCGCATGACATCTCTACATAGCTCACTCTAACCTCCTCTGCTCTCGATTGCTTCTGTATCCAGTGGGAAACAACCTTTACAATGCAACCATCACATCGCACTACACTTACAACGTAGTGAATACATCGCAACATTCTTTACAACGCATGTCACTACAACGCAGGCATTACAACGCACAACACTACCTCGCATGACACTACATCACATGTCACTACAACGCAGGCATTACAACACATATCATTACAACGCATACCATTACAACACATAGTACTCTTACACTATTCAACACTAACCCTACTGTAGCACCCCCTGCAGGAAGATAGTAGTGAGACTTGATATTAAGGGACTTATTATGAGTCCTACATTCCAAACCCATTGAACCACCCCTAACTTCAAAGACACACAACGTATAACTACAGGTGCCATCCTTCAGCAAGGGGTGAGCTATGCTTGTGGGGAGCCGGGACTGGAGAACCCGGACTGCATGATGCACATTGCCAGAGGACTCTGTTGTGCACATGGAGGATAACTCTCCATGAAGGGAACCACATGCCCTTTTTGAATGGTGCTGAAGACCTACTGAAGTGTGGTGCACTGAAGTTTGCTCTCCAAGGCTCTCTCTCAGGGACATCAAAGATCTCCAGTGAGGGACTACACCATATACCAGTGACATCTGGTGAGCTGTGCACTCTCGAGTCTTCACATCGGATACTAATTCCCACAGTGTGAGTGTGGAACTGAGACTTGTGTGGAGCCCCAGAAATCTTGCCAGCATCTATGGAATGTGGTGTCTGTTCTGCAGGGACCCTGATACTCTTAAGCGTCTAGTTGTTGGTGAGCTGATTCACGGTTTGAGCGACTCTGCATGGCCTGTTTCGTTGATCATGCCATATCTCTCTCATGGGACACTCCGACTCCATGCAGTGCCTGATCCACAGGGTGCATCCCTCGGAGGTGGGGGGTACCTGCAGTTGTACCTGCAGTAGTACCTCATTCTACCTCATGCGATTCTTCAGAACTTGCGCCTGTATGTGTGTGACCAGGCTGGTCTGGTGCAACCTGTATCATCATGCACAGGACGTTGTACCTCATTTCTAGGGAGATATGGAATTTGCAACTCTTCATTGTGTGTGACCGGAATTGTCTGGTGCAGTCCATCTCAACGTACACTATTCATTGTACCCAATTTCCAGGGAGGTGCGGTATTTGCAACTCTTCATGTTGGAGACCTGAAGTGTCTGGTGCGCTCATACAAATGTGCACCAGGTGCTGTACCGGATTGCCTGGGCACGACTCTAATCATCGTGTAAAGTTCGGGGTGCCTCCTCCCATCGAGAGGCTCCCCTGTGTTTCTCCCCATTCATTGGTTGTTCGCTATAGACCTTCATCGTAGAGGACCAACTGACATCTCTACACCTGGCCCCTGCCGAAGACTTCTTGGGGACGGGTAGTAGCAAGAGAGTTTGAGTGGGCTGTAGGGACGCCTCCGAGACAGTACGAAGTGGGTAAAAAGACTGCGTGACTCCATTGTATTTTGAGACCTGTTGGTGAACTTCCCAAGTGTTATGTTATAGTATTTATAAAATGCTTGGTTACTCCAAGATGGAGTGTCCCCACGCTATGAAGTCAGACTGCCAGAACTACAAAGGAAGAGGCTATTAGGATAGATTTAATCAGCCAGCTATTAAGATTTTTCTGGAAGGCCAGGTCTGACTATTCCTGCCTCAGGTCAAGTGGAAGGGAGTTCCGCAATTTGGGGCCCAGAAAGCTGATAGATCAGCCACCCATTTGAGCTCTTTTCGCCCTTGGCAGAGCTGCAAGCCTGGCTTCCTATTTGGACTGTAGGGCTTAATCAGAGTATTAATATACCCGGGGCCTTTGGTGTTAAGGATTATATGGCAGAAACATAAGGGCTGTGTAGGATGCTCTTTTATTAAGCAGGAGCCAGTGTAAATTTGGGAGCACTGATCCCAGAGAGGAGCATCTAGTAGCTACCGGCCAGCTGCGTTCTGTACTATTTGGAGTATCTTCAATCTGAATTGAGTAGTACCCAGAGTGTGTTGCAGTAGTCTAACCTGGAGACCCGGAGTGCTTGTATTAGTTTTCCTGGCTGCTTCTGGAAGGAGATCAAAGATCTTGTGTAGCACTTTCAGCATGGCAAAACATTCCCCTGCAAGTTTGGATATCAGGTTGTCAAAAGCAAGATTGCTGTCAAACCAGATTCCCAGGTTCTTTATTTTTAATTTTAGTGTTGGTACTGAACCAAAGGCATCCGTCCACCACGCTGTTGACCAGATGAATGGCTGTTTAAACACAATTAGTACATCTGTTTTCTCTGCATTCAGTTGAAGGCAGCTCTGGTCCATCCATTCTGCCAGGCTAGCCAGGCAGGTTGGAGAGCGGGCCACGGAGGTCACATTGTCCTGTGTCAGGGCGATAATAAGTTGTGTGTCATCGATGATTGATATATTTTTATGCCATGACGCTCAACCACTTCAGCTCGGGGACGCATGTACAAGTTAAAAAGAGCTGGGCTCAGCACATAGCCTTGTGTGACCTCCTGTTGGAGCATGACACGCTCAGAGGAGCATGACTGTTGTACCACCTGATGAGTGCGGTTCTAAAGAAAACAGAAGGCACGATCTGTGACCCGTAGGACCACAACCGTTAAACTAAAAGGCTGTGGGAAACTGTGTCACCATGGGAAAGGGTGTCGGAGGCCGCACTCAAATCTGCATGATCAATGTGGCAGTCAAGGAAAGTTGCCTCTTCAAACTCCTCATTCATGACTACAAAGCCCTCCACAAAACAGGACATGCCTAGATCGACAGCTGCCTGACCTTCCACCAACCAGTCAGGGAGCTCCGCTCCTCCACCTTCAACATGGCCCACATCCGTAGTGGCAGCTGCGGAAGTCACTACTTCTTGTACCACGCCATCAAGTCCTGGAACGAACTCCAGCTTCACGTTCGCACTCCCCATTACTGCAAAACTTTAGGAAGAAGCTCAAGTCGTGCCTTTTCCACCATCATGGTTATCTGACCATGGCTTCCAGGACCCTAACGCCTGGACCCCCCTGGGGGTGATAAGTTGAGCTTTAATAGACCCACTGATTGAATGTAGCAAGTCCTTAGTCTCAATGTAATTCATCAGCGGTTGGTTGACGTGTTTTTCCACCACCTTAGAAGAGAAAGGGAGCAGAGAGATAGGCCTACAATTGCCTGGTTTGCCTGCATCCAGATTGGGTGCAGGCAAACCAGGGGCATCAATATTGCTTGCTCCATTTTCCAAGAGAGTTGACCTATATTAAATGACTGGTTTAGTTGGTTGCATAAACTAGGTAAAGTGGCCTCCGGTCCTCGCTCCAGCATCGCTAGAGGGTCTGGATCAAGAGGGGAGCTTGATTTTACTTTAAGGGCCAGCACATACAGTTCTGGTATGGTCAGGGTGTTAATCCAGAGCAATCTGCTGGAGGGACTATGTGGCTCTGGTCAGATAGTGGGGATAGAAATCTCACTGCCTACAAAAGAGAAGGACTCATAAATCTTAGAAAACTGATTTCTAGAAAAAGTGAGCAATTTCATTACATTTCTCCATTGAGAATCTGCGGAGACACATTCCAAGGAAGACAAATATTTCACTATCTGAAATAGTTTACTGGATGAATTATGTGCTTGCTCAATCGTATGAGAGTAAAATTGACTGCCTACAAGCCTGATCTGCTTATAGTATGGCTTCCGTGCTTTATTGTAGTTGGACTTTGCTATGATAATGTATTCTTTATGCCATTGGTGCTGTAGGCATGTGCAGTTTTATTTTAGCAGGCGGTGGTCATCATTAAACTACTTCGCCGATACAAGTGCTTTTGCAGGTGGTAAGCGGGGCTATACAGTCTAGTGCATTGCTAATCCACTTCTCTACTTGTATGTTTGCTATATCTGGTTGTTACTAAGGATGTTTCAATTTGCTCCTAGCATTGCTGTGAAGGACCTTGTATGTTTGCAATATCTGGTTGTTACTAAGGGTGTTTCAATTTGCTCCCAGCATTGCTGTGAAGGACGCTGGCAAAATGCTAGACTACTACTGCCTTTGTTGGTGCTGACTACCTACTGGCATGGGGGGTACAGGTAAGAGAGGTGATCTGGAAAGGAAGCAGAAGGTGGTCTTAACAAGACACGGGCATCAGCCGGCTGTACTCACCTGGGGGGAATTCGAAAATAAAGGATCTAAAGTGTGAGCCGGCTTATGAGTGGGATTGTGGATCAATTGATTGAATTGAAAGGCTTTAAGGGAGATTAACGAGGGCCATATGATGTCATCGAAATGTAAAATTAGGTCACCCAAAATTAAAGAGTTGGAATAACGAAGTGCATAGGGGATTATAAAATCAGTCAAGGCAGTCAAAAATTGTAAGGCGGAGCCAGATGGGCGATAATTCAAGAGCCCAGCTAACATGCAGTTGCTGGACAATGTCACAGCAAAAGTGGCCACTAAAGAACCCGCATTTCTAACTGCAGAGAAGAAACAGGGAAGAGTGTGTTTGAAAAAAAGTGCTGTCCTGCCACCCCTTTGCAACTGTCTATACAGCCTCAAGAGCCCATAGTCTTGTAGGATGGAGTCAAGGATGTCAGGAGCTGAGTGTGTGGCCAGCCAAGTTTCAGACAGAAAGAGTACCTCAAGCTGAAAGTCAGTCAATATCATGAATCTCAGTCTGTACTTTGGCAGTGACCGGCAATTAATAAAATAGCAACGTGCTATACATGGGTTAGAACCGTCTCTCTTTCCCCCAAGAGCCTCTGGAATGTTTGTGTCTAGTTAGTACCCGCATTCCCCACAACTTACCATTTTCTTGGAAACATCTATCGACTGCTTGCATGCCTCTGTACTTGAAGAGAGTTGCAGGAGTTCCTTGGCTGTATAATACTTGGTATCTAATTTCATAGTAGCAGGGGCCAAGGCCCCTGGTGTCGTCCAGGCGCATGCTAGCTTGCCTTAGGCACGCCTTTGCGTGCCAGCGCCACATCTGTTGCCTGTATACGCTGCGCATCTGCCATGTTTAAATAGCCCACCCGGAAGAGGCGGGGTTAGAGCGCTTGTATCGGGAGCAAAAAAAGACAGGTGACCAAATTCACCCAAACGGAGCCCAGAAGCTCTACTCTTACCTGGCAGGCTTCCCTCCCTGGTGAAGTTACTAGAATTGAATGCCACAATTTAAAATAAAAAACAAAAAACAAATGGGAGAGTAAAACACACAAACACAATTTAAAGATGGCAGGCTTCACCACAAAAAGGCTGCCTACCAGGACAGGAGCTATGCTACTCCTCATGCCTAGAGTGCTACAAGGAAAATAAAGTAGTGGAGAGTTAGTCATATCAATAGCCTTAGCAGTATGACAACTTATGTGTACGCACAGCTGTCATGTTTAAAAAGCCTGCATAGAAGGGGTGTGTCTAGAGCAATTGTATCGGGTGTGAAAAAGCAGAGGGTTAAACTAACCCAAACGGAGTACAGCAGCTCCACTACTACCTGACAGGCTCCCTTCCAAGGTGAAGTTACTGGAAATGAATGCCACAAATAAAAACAGAAAACATACGTGAGAGTAAAACACATAGGCAACTCCTCATGCCTACAGCGCTACAAAGAAATTAGAGTAGTCGTGAGTTAGGCGTGTCAATAGCCTTAGAAGCAAGAGTTACTGCTAAACTCTCCTTCTTTACATCTACCTTTTAGGTAAAACTTGCTACATATCCCCACCTGCTTCTCAAGAACCCAGACTGTTACCTTGTCCGCGTGTGGCCTAGTATCCAGGAAAGGACTGGTTATCTTCCATCCAAGGATATAGGACAATTGTAGAAAACCAGAGGGTGGGGAGAGTATGCAGGTTGTTATCCAGTGACCTGCTGGGTGCCAGTAGCACCGCATTAGGGTACTGAGTGCATATGTCTGCCAAAAAGTGCCGCTTAAGGGTGCTCTGTCTCTCTGTGGAGGGGGGGGGTTAGATTAGAAATTGTCCACAGTGTGCATACAATTGATATTATAACAATGCAAGCGGCCCTAATATTCCTAGTATTATTTCCAAATGTGTTTTAAGCCCGAAAGTATATGATGTTCATGTAGTAATGATTGAATATGTGTGTTGAATATAAAAGTTATTTTCATGCATCCTATGTTAAGTCACTTTTGTGACGGTCTGTGTATTTATCACGAGTGACCGTTGTGCCTTTGCTTTACACATTACTTCTGAGGAAAGTCTGACTGCTTCATATCAAGCTACCCAAGTGGAGCACAGTTTGTACAGTGAGTGTAATCGCCCACCTTCTGTCTGGTTGGGGGCAACCCTTCAGCCAACCAGAAAGTGCTGGCTTCATCAAACAAATAATGCCTATCCAGTTCATGTATTTTTTAAAGGGAAGGGGTACAATAATTCATGCACAACTAAATATTAAACATGAACTTACAAAACCCAGTCCTCTACAGTCTCTCTTAAACTAGAAATATGTGTATGAAGGTCTCTCAGTATTAAAACAATGTTAATCCCATTCCTATGATGTTGCCATGTATGTATGTAAATGTCAATTAATTTTAGATTGGAGTGTAAAAATGAAGTTGGTATCCTCAGATTTATTTGTGGGGGCAGTTCAAGTGCATTAAACAGAATATGGTATGGAATACGGGTGGCCTCAATTGATTTTAGAAAAGCTCCAAGCTTCCTATTAAAATATAGATTTTTTAATATTTCTTTGAGTACTAAATAAAATATTTCACCATTTGTGTATTTGTTTAATGAGTACTCGCTTCTCCATTGTTTCAAATCATCTAAGTTGCTTAGGCAAGGGGGTCTCCCGCCTCTAGTAATGATTTGGAGGGGGCTCCCGGAATACAATAAAGATTCGGTGGGGGTCCCAGGATGCCAGTAATAATTGGGGGCCCACAGAAGTCAATAGGTTAAGAACCCCTGATATAGAGTATTTATAATGTAAGGCTACTTCCTATTGCATTTGTCAAACTGTACTAGATTTACACCTCTTCCTAAAGCATTTGTGAGAGTGTACAACTCATAGTAATATACCATGCAAAGCGACTTCCTGCTGCATTTGACACGAGATCTCGTTTGACAAAGTCTCTATCAGTTATTTGGACTGTAGCTATGTCAAATGTGGAATAACACAACTGCTGACCAATTAAATGTTTATTGAGAAGAAAAGCAATTATGGGTCGTAATTGTAGCCCTTCTCTCAATACTGATTTTAAAGCTCTTGTTGGTCAAAACATGAGTTGTGGCAGCCAGCTCGTGTACTCTCAAGCCACACCTAAAACGGGGGATAT
Source organism: Lissotriton helveticus (assembly GCF_964261635.1). NCBI lineage: Eukaryota > Metazoa > Chordata > Amphibia > Caudata > Salamandridae > Lissotriton > Lissotriton helveticus. The sequence continues at coordinate 366,080,798 of NC_136062.1, forward strand.
TCTGATAATAGTTTAAAAGTTCCTAATGATAACTACACTATCTAAACCCGACCAACTTATAACTATATAAGAATCTAAAGATGAAACCACACTGATCTTTGCATCTGCAAACTCCCCCCTTAGTAGAAACTCAAGATTCTCAAATATTGGAAGTAATCCAAATGGATACAATAAATGAAAAACAACATTTAACAGCAAATGTTCATCAACACCTAGTAGTAGGCATGTGCATGTCTCCACTGCAACACTGAAATATAAGGCTATACCGCTGATGATCCCATTCACCTCTGGGTTACAGAGATTCTTATATGTAACAGAGGGTTTGCAGTTTATCTGTAGTTAAATACTCATGTAGATTTCATTAAGACGCTCAAACCAGTCTTAGAGCAAAAGAAATTTGCAAATGAGCAAATCGTCGACACTTGTTAAATCAGCAATTACAAAACGTAGTCATGCCTCACACCAGATGAAATTATGCATCTTGTATGTAATCAATCTGGTCGAAGCGGGGGAGAGATTACTGCATCATAAAGTGTGGTGGGTTTAATGGAATATGAGGGGTCTCCTTGCATTGTGAGTTAAATGTTGCTTTTGCTGTTCATGGCAAGTATTATCTTGTATCCAGGATGATATTTGATGCATTTTTTGGGGACATTTTTTCTGTTTATACTTTCATTTCTGCAGCTTCACCTGTTTTTAGGTCGATGCCTACCAGACAAGGCAGTTGTCGAGTTACATAAACAAATTGGGGCATGCTGGAAGCTGACGTAGAAATGCATTCCGCTCACTGCTAACCATTGTCTTTGCGTATTGTCACTTCCGTTTGCACGGTTTATGTCTGCTAGCTTTCATTGTTTTAGGCTGTCCAGCTTGAATTAGTACCTCCCACAGAGCACAGCCTTTTTACTGCCTCACTTTTCTTTTCAGCACTTCACGAAAAGGGCAAGCATGGATCCCTCCTTGCATTCTTCCCTCCTCTCCCCCTATGGCTTCTGTAAGGTGGTTTGGTGATTCTGCAGTCACTTTTACCAGAAGCTGTTTTAGTTATTGTCTCGTTTTGTGAGGTACATTTTTATGCATGAAAGTGTATGTTGTGTTTAGAGATTGCTTTTCACAAGAGGTGATTCACTTGTCGCTAGCTGTCATTTTGTTTTCAGAACTGCTAACATTTGTAGGACATTTAGCCTGTGAAGAGTGTGTGGCGTTATCTTGATAGCGTGGCAAGAAACATCCCTGGCCCATTTGACGCTTGATAAGGGGCCTAAGTAGACAGTAAAATATATACATTGTAAAAATGTTTGCTGGTAATGAATTTTGTCCCGCTAACACAAAGAAAGCACCTGAGCAAAGGTTTTACATTTTTTGGGGGAAATCTAGTAATACTATGCAGCGATGAACAATTAAAATGTGTTTGTGAAGTCTTTCTGCTTGGAACGTGCTTTCCATTATGTACAACACGTTAGCTACATTGTATAACTCATTACATTCATTTATTGCTTTGCTGTATAAATGTATATTGTTTTTTTTCATAATGCTAGCTTCTTTCCCAATGCACACAATGTTGTATGTGTGCTCTCTGTAAGAAAAACATAATAAAATGTATATTTCATAGTTGGCTTTGGACCTCCCATTTTTTTCACTGCTTTTGACCCCACATATCACATCACTCATGACATGGTTAGAACATCGCTATTTGACATCAGTGATGACATCTAAAATGACATCAGTGATGACTACATCCACATCGTCTCTTACGCAACCACTCAGACCCCTATAGAATCTTTTAAACACCCACTGGCAATCCCACACAACCCCATTGACAGAGCCATACCCGTACTTACACAGCCACTCACAAATTCATAGATCTACACACATATCCACTTGCTCACCCATACTGCCACACATACACCGGTTCAGTCAACAATACAGCCATTAACATATCCACTCATATACAAATACAGGAACTCACACACTGAGTGTGCCACCCATAGAACTACTCACACATCTACACACTCACCCATACTGTCAATCATACAGGTACGTACTGACCCAAACAGTTACACACACATCCACTTATTTGCTCATACAAATAGTAACACATACTAATTCACTAATACAGTCACTGACAGAAGCATGTACTCATCCATATAGCCACTCTCACATTCACTCACTCACACATACAGTCATTCATGTACCCAGTCACTCACCTATACTGCCTAGTTGCTGACTCATACTGACACAAGCACTCAATCATGAGCACAGCCATACAGACACTCACTCACCCATACAGCTACTCACCCATACACTGACTAACCCATAAGGGCACTGACTCATCCACTCGGTCATCCATACAGGCGGTCACACACCTTCTCACCCACAGACACCAGACCTGAGCTGCAGTGGATTTATCCATTTGTCTACATTCGCAGCCAGAATGGTCAGGATCAGGCCATTTGAAGAGAACATAATCCCAGCGTCCTGAGGCATTCACCAGGGTCATCCATGTTGTGCCCGATCTTCAATGTGTATTGTGCCACCTGTGTCGGCTTCCCAAGCAGTACCAGGTGACACTTCAAAATGTTCCTGATTACACACAGATTCACTTCCAATTAGAAATTAGATAGACAATTATTTTTAATGTCTATCTGAGACCCCTGCTGACGATCATCAAGCGCCATAACATCAAAGTCATCAATTACGCTGATGATACGCAACTTATTCTCTCCCTGGAGGGAGAGCAGTCCATCTCAGCAGAAGGGTTTCTAGATGTTTAGGAGATATGTCACAATGGCTGAAGGAGAATTCCCTACAGTTTAACATTGCTAAAACTGTACTGATGCATTTCGAAACGCATAGGAACAGGGAAGGGCCGCCCATGAATCTGTGGCCCCCAGAGTTCCCCAACCCCGGCCAGCCGGTTAAAATAGTCCATAACCTAGGGGTCACATTTGACTGTAACCTCTCCTTAGAGGTGCATGTGGGGAAGGTGGTGAGCTGCTGCCTGGGGATTATTCGCTCTCTGAGGAAGATCTTTCCTCTTTTACCCCATCAAGCCCGCGCCCTGATAGCACGAAGCACGATACTAAGCCGGGTAGACTATTGTAACGCTCTGCTCCTCGGGTCCTCTAAATTTCTGCTAGACAGGCTACAGCGGGTACAATCTGCCGCTGCTAAATTGGTATTAATAATTACAAAAAGGGGGTGGTGATGGACAGAGTATCTGAGTTAATCAGAACACTCCTACCCAGTCAACAGATCAGGGCTTGATCCATCACCGTTTTTGTAGCTCACTGCACCATCCTAGTTCAGAACCTGGCTACATGCAAATTAGTCTGACCCTGGCCCAGTGCATCATGGGAACAGGGCAGACCAAACTATGGAGCTGCACTGGCTGCCCGTGTCACAGAGAGTTACATTTAAATCTCTGTGTCTAGTATTTAAAGCCTTTCATGGAAAAGGACCAACCTCTTTTCAGCAAATGTTTGAGTGGTACGTTCCGGGCAGAGCGCTCCGCTCTTCGAGAGGAATGTCAATAAAAGTACCACGCTTTAACAAAGTTAGAGCAGGGGGCAGAACATTTGGGGTGGCTGCAACCAGGCTGTGGAACACTTTACCTCTTGAACTGCGGCAAAACAAGGATCTTCTCGCGTTCAGAAAGAACCTTAAAACTTGGCTTTTACCTAAGAACAAGGGGCCTTATTTATAAAGCACTTGCGCCGCCGGTGCGTTACTTTTAAAATGGGAAAAAGTGACGCACCGGCGGCGCAAGACCATCATAAATAAGGCCCTAGGCCTGTGCATTAACCCCCTCCTGTGTTGATATGGTCTCTGAGTTACTAGCGCCAAGATGCCTGTCAGGTGGTAGCGCGCTTTAGAAATTGTATAAATAAATAAATAAATAATAAATAAAATGTCCCAGAGACTCCAACCAACATTACTTTGTGAGCTACCTGTGTATGAATGATACCAAGACTTTGATCCTAGTAACTGGAGATACTGACTGAAATTCACTTCCTTTCATCTGGACTTTAAGCACTGGCAAGTTACCACACCCACGTTCCTAAAAGTAATGAATCTGGGGATTCTTTCCAATGCCAACTACTCTTTTGCTGCCAGAGCAACGCTCTGCCCAAGTAGGTAAATATAAACAGTAAGCCTTCAGTCGGCCATTTTTCATCATTAGTACTGCTAATAAATCATTGTTTGTGTAATTTTAACTATGATCTATAATATAATTGCCATGGACAGAACACACTCTTGAGCATCACAAAATAAAATCAAAAACGTCACTTTAGTACATTTCTTATACATGATGTGAAACCATGAAGTGAGGAAAATAAAAAACTTTAAAATTAAAACAAAAAGCTATTGTTAATCACATTACTCACAACCCATGTCTAACTTGCACATGTATGCATTACAAAACTTTTGACTCTGGTATGTGAAAAACACTTTAAGCAATAGAGGTCACATTGAATGTAGAAAAGTGGGGTGTCCTTCCCACATGAATATTAATAGTATTGTCCCCAGTTAGTTTGCTTTCTGCCACCTTTCATTGGGTGGGTTACTGAGATGCTGATGTCCAAAAGTCAAAAAGTCCAACCTCTCTTTTACCAGCAGAGTTTGGTGGGAATCCTCAAGACCGAAAAAGTTATTCAGTGTGATAAACTCAGTTTGTTGTATCACTTCAAGGTTCAGTGACAGAATATCGAGCACCCAAATGTCATGACACAGAAATAATGTGTCAAAAATAGCACTCACATTCATATTGTTTTCTACACTTGTAAAGGTAAGTATAAAAATATCGAATAAAATATTGTTTACAGTAATATCATTGAAAATAATATTGAAAACATTTTTTTTGCATGTATACACAGTTCAAATTAGTAAAACTTAAATACTTTAATACATAACTATAATACAATTTTAATACATTAAATTAAGTAATATTTATTGATAAAAAAAGATATACTTTGATATGTGCCTATGTTTATATATACATATCTGTAACAAACAACTATTATTAAATATAGATATTTTACATTATATTAAGTTTGGTTTGTATTTTTTTAATTAACTACTAGTATAAAAATCATTTTTATGTGTATATATTTAAATATATATGTAAATACATACAACATTTCAAATGTAGGCATTAAAACAAATTAAACATTAAACAGCACATTTACTAAAAATATGAATATAAAAATTTACATTTATACACCCACACATAAATATATATACAAATAATATAAAAGTACAAATATATATATATACATTTAAACAATAATAAAACAATACTAAACATTGTGAAAAATTTGAAATACTATTTCCACTCCAGTCTGTAATACAATACGTAAAGTGTTCGACACCGTAGGGGAAATATTTAGTATTCCCACTCCAGTCTGTGCAACAGAACGGAAAACATTCAACACCAGAGGGGTAAAATGTACTATTCCCTCTCCAGTCTGTGCAACAGTAGGGAAAGAATTGGACACCGGAGGGGTAACATTAACTATTAACACTCCAGTCTATGCAACATTAGAAAAGTATTTCAGTTCACAAACATAAAATATTTTAATAACTCTATTAATCAACAAAAAATATAAAACTATTAATATAAAAAGTGAACATATAAATGTAAACAATTTTTTTTAAAAATCAAATAAATTAATAATCAGTTTAACATTTAAAATGTTGTAATCAATTGATCAATAAATTAAGATTCCATATTACACTTCCAGAAATATTGCAAAACACAGTTAAAATATAATTACATTTTAAAAATAACACAATAAACATGATAAGTAATATATAAAATAATTATAAATGTATGATTATACATTTGTTAATTATTTACAATTGAATAACTTGCAACCCTATTCCACAATACCCATAGCAACAAAAATATAATTAATCAACTATTCACATAATTATTAATTAGTTAAATATATGATTAAAAAGTATTAATTAATTGTTAATTAATTATTACATAATTAACTTCCCTTTATGTACCCCTACAAACAAAACAACATGCTCCTAAAATATCACTTAAACATATAATAATCACACAAAGTACATATTAAATTGTCAATTAAATAATTAATTTGTGTTGAAACTCAATCATTTATTAACAATGCTTAATTATCTTCCCACCCTGTACTCCTGCAAACTACACAAACCACTACAACACTATAAATTAATATTAATTAAATAAAACATTAAAAACAACTTAAAAGTAAAGACTGCAAATAATATATAACATATACAATCAAAATATGAACTAAAAGAAAAACACATGAATTATTTTAAAACTATCTTTTTTACAAAAGTATTATTGCAAACAATATAAAAAAACAACATTATTGTAAAAGATATTACTTACCTAAAAAATGATGCTTATGCCACGATATTTCTGCATTATGAATTTATGATATTAATGCGTCACAATATAGAAAACTCAATATTTCTGTGGATCGATATTAATGTTCCGATATTATGTCCAAATACCAATACAGAATTACCCACTTCCTGGTTTAATGCAGGTCTCATTTTTCAACAACATATCGGTTAGTACTGACTCCATAGTCTGTTTGTAACCATGTAGCCTCATAATTTGCGAACCTTACTGGGTCAGATCTCAAACTACAGCAATCAGAAAAGTGTTACCATACAACTCCGCCCTCTAAAAAAAGCCTCTTTGCGGGGCACAATCACTACAGAATCAGGCTGGCACACTTTACCTTTACCTTCCTAAGTATTCTTAAGGTACTTCTTTGCCAGGAAAAATGTAAGGTTCTGTACTCCACTCATAAAGAATACTGAGGCAGAGGCCGGAGAAAACTAAAGAAATGTTCTTCCCAATATGCCACAACCAGAGCTCTTCTCTCAGTACCCCCATTGGCTCAACCAAAGATCATTTAAGAATATGAGTGTTAGACTTGTCATCCCTAGGGTGGTCTACCTCCAAACTTTTTGCCTCATTACCTCCTCTTTTTGCTGTATCTTTTTGCTGGTCTCTGGACTCTGAGCACTTTACCACTGCTGACCAGTGCTAAAGTGCATATGCTTCTCCCCTAAGCTTGGTAACATTTGTGTATACACAATTGACATATTTAGTTTACTTATAGGTCCCTTGTAAAGTGGTATGTTATCCACACAACTAGCCTTTCAAACCACTCTCAGGCATTCCATTGCAGGTCCTGTTTGTGCAGTTTACTATTACTACGACTTGGCATTCTAACTACTTGCCAAGCCGCAAACTCCCCTTTTAGTACACATAAGTCATCTCTAAGGTATGTCGTAGGTCACTCTAAGGGCAGGGTGATGTGTAAGTAAAAGGGCCGACGTGTACTTTTAAGATTCACATGTCCTGGTAGTGACATACAACCAAATTCGTTCCACAACTATGATGCCTACTCTTCTCGTAGATTAACATTGGCAATTCCTTAATCCACTTGTTAGGCTGTTAGTCCTCATTAGAAAGGGGTGGCTGCCTCATGTTTCATATCTTTGAAATAGTAATGATAAATCTTCTTTACTGGTAAAGTTGGAAATAACATTACTATTTTAGAAATGCCACTTCTAGAAAGTGGACAATTCTCTGCTCCTACAGCTCTTTGCACCTGTAGCCTGTCTCCAACACATGTCTGGGGTGGACGACAGCTGCACTTTGTGCATTCCCTCTAGGGGAAGTATGACTGAGAACTCAACTGCATTCATCCACATTGTGATAACTCTTCCTGGGAAGAAAAAGAGAGGGAGAGATGACACATCTGAATAGGCAGAGTCCTAGTAACCCCCTATTGATAGGCTGGAGCCATTTCTGGGAAGAAAGCAAGACATGTGCCCTTCGGGGTCCTGCTGTGAAATCACCTCATCACAAATGCCCAACTAGGTATAAGTATTGGGATTCTAACCCTAACAAGACAGTACACTACTGGACCTGTGAAGAACTTTGCCAGGAGTAAAGACTGATATGCTCCAAATATTGCCACTGCTTGACTGCTGCTCCATAGAACCACTTTTCTGCTTTGCTGTGCTACCCTGCTGCCTTCTGAGCTTTGCCCCGCTGAGGAACTGGACCCATCTCACTTGGTCCTGAGTAACTCAAAGGGCTTTGTGGCTTGCCCCCTCTTCTGAAGTCTCGGGCCATCAAAAACTTCCTTTAACCCTGCTACAGGAACTGAACTCTGCCATCTGTTAGTCCTGCCCTACCAAGTGATGCCAATCCAGTCCAGGGCCCTTGAAAGGTGACGACTGCTATCAAAATTGACGCAGTGAACACTATGCGCTGATCTGTACCGACACTGCCCTTTAACGCCGGAGCTGAGCGACAAAATCGCCTCAATGGAATGTGCACCTTGACGATGACGGCAGTGCGTCACGACGATGACGCAGCGCCTGCATCATAAGGGGGTTTGCTGATGAAGCCTTCATCACCTGCGTGGGCTGGAGCTGATGCATCGATTCTCTGATGTCGACGGTTACTCCATCCAAAGTACTTTTTCAGTGGGTACTGCGTGAGTCCTGTAGCCGGCCTACCCCCATATCATGATCGGCTTGAACTCTTTTTTTACCCCAGCCCCGTGCAACCACAAGTAACCACTAAGCACTATTTCATTCTAAGCACTCCTTTTTGATTTATTCTTTAAAAATGCATAACTCTGGTACTAATTATAGGATTTTTGTTGGTTTGGTCTTGCTTTAATATGATGTATTTTGCTAAACCTGTGTGGAGTATTTTAGTGGTGTTTTCAGTGTGTTACTGTGTATATGTGTTGCACAAATCCAATACACATTGTCTCTTTAGCTAAGCCTGACTGCTCTGTACCAAGCTAGCAGATGGTGACTACAGGTTATCTTTTAAGTGTTTATCTAGCTTCCCCTGACTAGGGTGGTAGTTCCTGCTTGGACATGGTGCAATTCTCCGACAACGAGAATCCTTATTTCTAACAAGGAGCCAGGTGGTAGAACACAAAGACTAGGCTTTGGAATATCTTCAGTCAGAATTGGAGTTCAGAGACCAACTACATGTGATTAAAAAAAAATTAAAATCAAACTTTTCAGACTTGCTATTAACAAAACTCAACACAGAACACATGTCATGATTGAAGAATTTCGCACATGGTTCATTACTCATTTGTCTTTATTCTAGTGCTATGATCTACTATATTGAACTATGTCATACTCTATTTTTCTGCCCATCTATTCTACTTTGTGTTACTACCTTTGGACATGCTTCACATCGTTAGTGCAATAGACACATCTGCCTGTTCCAGTCATCTACTCTGTGGCATTAAAGTATTTCCTGTACATCCACCCACCTGCTCCATGGAATTATAGTATGTCCACTAGTTCTACTCATTTAGTCTGAGAAATTGTAGTATGTTCTATTGTTCTACTCATCTAGTTTATGTTCATGTAGTTTGTTCTACTCTTCACTGAAAGCACCCCTTTTTGCATTAATAATAACCCCTATGGAAAGCTGTACAATGCTCCTGTGCTTACCACGTGTAGTACAGCTTTTCATTTTTATTTCAAACCTACAAGAGCTCTGCATCGCCGGGAAGAGGTGGTCCACCTGCATCCACACGGGGGTCTCAGAGGACACTTGGGGTGAACAAATCACTTACACAAACAAGCTTAACAGCCTGGTGCAAGAGATTTGGAAATTCAGGGGGAGGGCGAATTTCCCAATGGCGTTGAGTCACCAGTGTTCACTGCTGAGCCCCCTGTTGAGCCCCTAATGGTGCACTGTGAAAATCACCCCATGAATATTCATCATTTTAGCAGCAGCCCTAGACAATAAACACTAACACGTTTCAGCGCATCTCAGAGCTGTAACCCCAGGTTCGCAGGCGAATGGTGGACCAACGTGTCACGAATGGGATGCTGCATGTTCGCTATATCTTGTACTTCCAACTGCCTACGTTACTCATGTATCAAAGGATGTTATTAAACTAAATATAATCCATGACTAGCGTGGCTGGTTTGGCGCTGTGTTGACAGTACCGTTCGTATAATCAGAAAAAGCACAATCGTGAGAGACTTGCTTTCGAATGACACACGGACCGGAGTGTTTATCCATCAGTCTTAAATAGTTCGTAAATAAATCTTTTTTTCAAACAGCCAGGATGTATTGCACTTTATTTACATTTCAAGCGCGCCTGTGGTCAGCGGAGGGCCTCGGGGGTAATTCTACGATCTGGTTCATAAGCAAACCCCGACGTGCATGCTACACTTTAGCCCTACACCCAGGGCTTCATTTAGGAGAAATGACGCATCGCTGCGTGAAAGCAGCCATGCGTCACTTTTCAGTGCGCACTCCTTGCGTCATGATTGATGCGTCATATTTATAATTTGACGCAACATGTCGCAAGGAGTTACAGATACGTCAGTATTTCTGACGTATCTGTAGGCGCAAAAGTGACGCATTGCTGGAGTGTGTCACAAAAGTGATGCAACTCCAGCAACGTGTACTTTCACATGGGCAAGTCCCATGTTGTTAGTGCCTGTGTCAGTCTTACGCCTGCCATGAAGCAGGCGTAAGATTTTGACGCATTAGCGGCCAAGAAATGGCGCAGTGAAATCCTATAGATTTCACTGCGTCACTTCCATGACCCTTTCTTGCTTCAAAACGCCCCCCTTGTATACATTATACCTGGCGCAGGTATAATGTGGCGCAGGGGTTTACAAAGTGACGCATCTACCTAGATGCGTCACTTTGTAAATATGGCGCAACAAGACACATTTTTTACACCACTGGTGCGTCACAAAAAGTGACGCACCGGCGGCATAAAAGTGACGCACAGCCTCATAAATGAGGCCCCTACTTCCTGTAGTATTACTCTGACAGACCCACCTTACGAAACCAGACATGTTTTATTCTATAACTCTATGCAACACTCATCATCTTTTTCGATGTACATGTCTCACAGTCATGCACGTAAATTTTTTATAATTGTGCATTTATGTGGGTAAGGTTTAGTTTTATTTTCTGATACCACTGACATGTCTTCTTAGTTCGGAAGTATTTTGGACTCTGCACTGAGACAAAGACAGTGGAAGCGAGACAGGGGCACAGGGCAGACCCAGAAAAGGGCAGGTACATTCGAATACAACCAGATCTTCACTAGGCCACAGGCAGTGAAACACGAGCATGGACATGGGACCTGGATAAGAGACGCAGATGCTGACTGGGGCACTGTGGCCCTGACACTGGAACGCCAGTAACGAGACACCGGGCCAATGACACAGGGCGACAGAGATACAGAGACAAAGACGCCAGGACCAGGGAAGAGGTACACATAACTAAAGGGTGGGAACATCTAGTCAAACAGACACTGAACCCGAGGCGTGCATTGACACAAGGAAGCATACGCTGTTACAATTATATTTACAAATAAAATGCCCCTTCCATCAATAGCATTGACAGAGAAACAGGGTATTAGCTGAAGGTAAGAGGCGACTTAAAAAACTTCTTCTGCAAAGTTGGGACTTTGCCCAATGAGATTCCAGGAGCGGTTTCTTGATTTCATCCAGGCTGAAGTATGTTCTCTCCTGAGCCACTGCAGGTCCACCGAGTCGATAGCTTTAGCCCTGTAGCAGATGTTTGCTGAAGTCAGATACTCTTCCCTGGGTAACAAGACAAAATATCGAATTCAAAATATAGAATTGCCAAAATATCGAAGTCAAATTATAGAATGGAAAAAATATCGAATGGACAGAATATAGTCGTGAAAAATATCGAATTGTAGGCAAGTAATTTAATATCGAATAGTAATTTTTACCCCTACGCTATCCAACGCTTTCCCTACTGTTGCACTCTCTGGAGTGGGAATAGTCATTTTTACCCCTACGCTATCCAACGCTTTTCCTACTGTTGCACTCTCTGGTGTGGTGCTAGTAATTTTTACCCCTACGCTATCCTACGCTTTCCCTACTGTTGCACTAACTGGAGTGGTAATAGTAAATGTTATATTTATTAGTTCATTAATTTTAAATTACTTTTAAGACATTTAAAAAAATTCGATATTTTGACTAACTATATTTTTTAAAACTATATTTTTGATTCGATATTTTTGTACTTACCTGTTTGTAGATAGGAATTCGATATTTTTGCATTCTATATTTTTTCTTCGATATTTTGGTAATTCTATATTTGTGAATTCCATATTATGTCAGTGATCCTCTTCCCTGACGGGTGAGGCTATTAGTGGCATGGTGTATTGCTCCAGCTGTGAACCTACTACATGTCAGTAAGGATGGGGATGCTCTCTTGGTCCTCAGCGGCACCAGGTGCCCAGCCGCTGCTCCTCAGTAGTGCCCCATTGATTTCCTCGTGTTTCAGCACAGTCTTATTCTAAACCAGAGAGCGTACCTCGGACATTTGAAATTATAGACGGTGTTATTATTTGCCACCTTAGTGAACAACTACTAGTAAGCGCCTCATAATTTACAAAACATGCTCCGAGGGGCCAGCCTCAGGAAACGGTTGAATGTCAGAGGCACGTGTGTTTCTACCATGCAGCAAATACCACAAATGCATCTAAACCATGCATGCCTTTAAAATTACCCCTTCCCCTGAGGGCTTAATACACTGACCCGACCATAAACTATCCCGATCCCAGCCCGAGCCCTAAATCTTACCCCTGTGCTGTCCATAAAACTACCCCAACCTCTTCAACTGCCTTGAGGCCTAAAACCATGCCCCTAATTAACAAAACTACCATCATCCCCCCCGACCTCAACCCTAAATACACCTCCACTCCAAAACCGAGCCCTTAAAACATCCCAGACCCCTCCTCCTGCCCTGAGCCATAAAAACCTACCCCATTCCAAAAGTACCCCTCCTCCCCGTCTTGAGGCCTAAATCGACCCCCCCCCCTAAAAACTACCCCCAAACCCAGCCCCGGCCCTACTTACCAGTCCACGTCCAGAGCTACCCACTCAAATGCTTCCTCTACTTCTCCTCGCCCATGCTGAACACTGGGCCACTATCTGCTTTTACACGCATAACCGTGTTTAAGACATATGCGTTTTTCAGGCAAGCATTATTGCACTTGAGTTGTTCTGGCACACGTGGCACTGCCCGCGTTGTTGCAGCAGTTCCCTTCAGGAAACAGAACTAGCTGTGGACTGAGCTGTGGACACAAACAGAATAAGGTACAGAACCACCAGATGTGTAGAGTGCATTGCCAGTGCACTTGAGGTTTGATGTTGCTGGTCCTGATTACTTGAGAGTTAACCATCCACCTGACATTGATAGAGTGTCCACTGTTAAGACACGCCTACATCGGCTGTGATAGGTGGCAGAAGAGGTACTAATAAAGGGTCTGCTTAGCATAGACCTCCAGAGTCTTCTGCTGCTCTTCCACCTTGGCACTCAATGGGACTTACCTTCCCTGTGTCCTGTTTGGAAGAGAGAGCGTTGCGGTCGGTGCTGTAGCGTGCTGTTGCGGAGCAGCTCCTGCTGATTCCTCCGGAGGCCACGAGAGCAAGTGAGTCGACGCGGTGATACCGGGGGTGTTGTAAATCCCTCTGGGGGCTGCAAAAACGACCGCAGGGGGTGATTCACACCCGCTTTTCTGCTCTTATCCTTGGAGAGGTGTATAGTGGTGCTGTAGTCAATTGCGGGAGTCCTGCTGTTTAGCGCCGCCGTTCTATAGATGAGCATTTGGGAGGACGGACACGCAGGCTACCCCTACTGCTACTGATACCTTCCGGGGGTACAATTCAGCTGCCTCGCCTACCTGCCCGCCCGCCCAGCCCACACAGCGGGTTCCCCTTCACTCGCAAGGAGTTACCGGAGGCTGGAGGCAAGGAGCTGTAAGGAGGGGCGGCCTTAGGCATGTGCAAGCTGTGCACCTGCACAGGGCCACCAAACCCCAGGGGCCACCACGCCAATAGGTAGCCTTATTATAATAATCCTCTGAGGAAGGATACATAAGGCTCTGCATAACTACGCGCAGCGCTTTGCTTGTAGGCGTTCTGTGCATTTTTAATTTCCCGTTTGTTTTGTTTGTATGGTTTGGTAAATTTAATCCCTGTCTTTTACTTACCGCCGCATTCCCGTCACCGCCGCATTCCTGCATTTAAACTGTGTCCAGCACCGCTGTTTTGGCGGATTTACCAACGAGGCTTACTCCACTTTCAGCGCCATCTTGGGAGGACTCAGGGACGCTGACGCTTCTCTTGGTGCACTCTAGCAGTCAGGTTTGACTGGTTAGAGGCAATTGGCAGTGTCTACTTAAAGCCGGTAAGAGGCAGAGTCTGCCTGTAAGGCTCTGCATAACTACGCGCAGCGCTTTGCTTGTAGGCGTTCTGTGCATTTTTAATTTCCCGTTTGTTTTATTTGTATGGTTTGGTAAATGTAATCCCTGTTTTTAACTTACCGCCGCATTCCCGTCACCGCCGCATTCCTGCATTTAAACTGTGCCCAGCACCGCTGTTTTGGCGGATTTACCAGCGAGGCTTCCTCCACTTTCAGCGCCATCTTGGGGGGACTCAGGGATGCTGACGCTTCTCTTGGTGCGCTCTAGTAGTCAGGTTTGACTGGTTAGAGCCCTTAAATTATCAGCAAGATGGCGCGCAGCGTGTGCGCGCAGCGTGTGCGCCGGATTACCGCCGGAGTCACGCCAGAGTCCAGCCCATCTGCGCCCGTCCGCGCTGAGGATGGGCGGGACGGCTGGCCGGACATTATTGCAGATTCTGCCTCCACAGATGTCAGGTATGCAAAACATGACCTGTTAATGCTTAAGCCTTCTGGTCTCCCCTGTCATCATTGCCTTGCCCCAGAGGTTCCTTTAACCCTTCCCCGTTGTGGCTGCTTTAAGGAGGGCCGTGGGGCCTCCAGCCCTACTCTGACCTTTGATCAGGTGGGATCGACCTGTAAAGGGGGTGGGCGTACCGTGAGGGAGAGTGGTTTTCTTTTGAATGCTCGCTCCTTAATTAAGCACAATGTTGCTTTCAAGGAGTTTGTTTTGGATAGGATACCTACCTGGGTGTTTGTTACAGAAACATGGGCGAAAGATTCCTCGGGTCCAGACCTGGTTGAAGCAGTTCCGGAAGGCTACTTCTTCGCCAGGCTGGATAGGACTGGTCGCATAGGAGGAGGTCTAGGTATCCTATATAGGGATAGTATCCTATGCCACACTACTCCGCTTTCTGACCCTAAGGATGATGTGCAGGTTCTACACTTCTCCCTGAAAGGCTCTTTTGAGCTTCCGTTTACTGGTGTCCTTATTTACCGCCCTCCTGGGTCCAGAATGGAGTTTGTTCAAAATATGCTTAACGTTCTCGAACCCTATTTCGGTTGTGAACATCTTACCGTTCTGGGAGATCTGAATTACCATCTGGAGAATATGGAGTCCAGTGACACCTTCTCCCTGATCGAGGCTATGTCCGCCTGTGGGTTGAACCAGTTGGTGAGGGGTGTTACCCACCAGGCGGGACATACGCTTGACGGTATCTATTCTAACGATGAAAGGCTGACAGTTAGTTCCCCTTTCCCCCTCTCATGGTCTAACCATTATGCGGTGCCATTTGCACTGTCATGCACCACTTTGGACAGTCTGGATAGGATCCCAAGTAAGAGGGTAGTTAGGCGAAATCTTAAGAATATCTCAAACAACCTGCTTGCCCCTATGATCCCCAGTATTACAATCTGTCAGGAGGTACATGTAGGTCTTTCGGTCTCGCAGTTTGAGAAAGCTGTCACTGTGGCTGTAGATGAACTTGCTCCGGTCCGTTTACGATACTCGGCCAGGAAAAAGCCGTCGGCCCCCTGGTTCTCAGAGTCTTTAAGACTTCTCAGGCAGGGAGTCAGGAGGCAGGAGCGTCTCTGGTTGGCCAGCTGGGACCTGAGGGAAAAAGAAGTCCACAAAACCTTATTGAGGAGCTATAAGGTGGAGATAATAAGAGCTAAACAACAATATTTCACTGCCTGTACCATCTCACTCTCCTCCCCCAAAGATCTTTTTAAGATTGTGGATTCTCTTATTACCCTGCAGGTTCCTGATCCGGTTATTTGCTCTCAGCTGTTGTGTAACAACATTGCCTCTTTCTTTCAGGCGAAGATTGCTGATCTGTATTCGGCATTAGAGCTTCAGAAGGCCGAAACTGCGGACTCCTCTGGTTCCGTTGAGCCTGCTCTATCTGCAATGGAGGCTGTTCCTTTGGGACGTTTGGCATCCTTTCCTCCCCTTGCATCTCAGGAACTTGAGGACCTGCTTTCTAAGAGTAGATCAGGCTCCCCCTTGGATCCCTGTCCTCTCACGCTTCTCAGGCAGTGTAAGGAGACCCTTCTACCTCCCCTTCTGGAGATCATGCATGGGGCAATGAGGTTTGGTAACTTTCGCCCCATCTCGCTGCTCCCTGCTGCCGCAAAGATGCTTGAATCACATCTTAATAAGCACCTTGCGGCCTTTTTGGAGAACTCTGGCTTATTAGATCACTCGCAGCACGGATTTAGGAGGGAGCATAGTACCGAGTCGGCCCTTACCATCGTGTTGGATAATATCCGCACTCGAGCTGATAGCGGCCAGACCACCCTCCTTATCCTGTTAGACCTCACTGCTGCATTTGATACCCTCTCTCCCTCGGTGTTAACATCTCGCCTGAGGGAGATTGGAGCGGAGGGGTCCGCTCTTGACTTGCTGACCTCCTTCCTAAACCAGAGGGAACAGAGGGTGATGCTGGGGGAGTTTCTATCTCCATCCCTGTCTGTGCAATGTGGGGTCCCCCAAGGGTCGGCATTAAGTCCAACCCTTTTTAACATATATGTGACCCCACTTGCCAGGTTGATAAGATCTTTTGGGATGGAGGTAGTGTCCTATGCCGATGACACCCAGATCCTGGTCTCCCTCTCTCAGCCCGTTAATGAGGCTGCCTCCAATTTTAGATCCTGTTTGGAGGCAGTCGCTAAATGGATGACTTACAATTCATTAAAATTGAACGGGGAGAAGACGGAGATTTTGGTGTTTGGGGGAAAAGAGGACATCTGGTCGGCAAATTGGTGGCCTGCCTCTTTGGGAGTGTGTCCGGTACCTACCGCTCTTGCAAAAAACCTAGGAGTCCTGATTGAGCCCACCCTCAATATGCGTCAGCAGGTGAACAGAACAGTCTCTACCTGTTGGGGCATAATTCACATCTTGAGGAGAATCAAACACTACTTATCTCAGCAGGCCAGAAAGCAAGTCGTGGTTGCTCTTATTGGCTCCCGACTTGATTATTGTAATGCGCTGTATGCAGGTCTCAGTAGGGGGCTGCTGCAGCGCCTCCAGCTGGTCCAAAATGCGGCAGCTAAGTTTGTTTTGGATCTGCCCAAACGTGCATCGGCCACCTCTGCCAGGAAGGCTTTGCATTGGCTACCTGTTGAGGACAGGATTTCTTTTAAAATCCTGTGCCTTACCTTTGGCGCCCTAGCGAGAAATAGGTCAGTGGGGATTGGGGCTCTTTTGGCCCCCTACTGCCCCTCGAGAAACTTACGCTCCGCTAACAAATCTTTGTTATCTGTACCACGCATTCGCAGAGCCAAATGGGGTGGCAGATCTTTTTCCACAGTGGCACCTAAAATGTGGAATGCTCTCCCCTTTGAAATTAAGGCTCTTCCCACTCTTCAGTCCTTTAGGAAAGCTCTGAAGTCACGACTATTTGCCAAAGCATACCTGTAGTCTTGCCTCTGCCTTTTAAGATTTATTTTGTAGGCGCCTTGATGCCTTCGGTTTTTAGTAGCGCGGTATAAATTTTTTTTCATTCATTCATTCATATTTGCGTGGCGTCCCAGGCAGGGATTTGACAGCCTCCAAACACCCTGACCCCCCACTCTTCACTGGCATCTGCGCTCTGCCCGGACCCCTCTTCACGGCCCCCTACCTATGCTCCCTGCCCATGGTCGCCATTAGCTTAGAGCCGCCCCCGCTGTAAGGAGCGGCACCATTGACTCGGCGCCCTTTTGATACAGCAGACACTTCCCCACAACGCAGGGGGTTTTATCGGTGCATAGAGGCATAAAGGTGAGCACAGCAGGCGAGTGTGTCCACTCATATAACAAATATATCAAATATCTATCAACTACTAATGCACCTGCCGGGGACAGTGCAAAAGCAGAACTGATTGGGAACACAAATAGGAGAGAAGCTGTTGGGAATTGTTGGGAGCTGTGCTGAGCTGTGCTGAGTTGTGCTGAACTGTGCTGTAAGTGACGCTCAGTGACACTTCTGGGTTGCTGGGAGAAAAAAGCAACTAGAATTTGTACCGGCATCAGACCCAGCATCAGACCCAGCCGCTTTGTGTCTTTCTCTGGCTTTCTCCAGCGGCATCATTTCTGGTAATCTCTGATTGTCTGCTGGTCAACAGCTACCGTGACAGCAGCAACACCAGGTGTTTTGGTGCTGCAGCGGGGCACTTTACTAGCACACAATTATTGAATAATCAATCGAGCGGAGGTGGTGGTGGTGGGTGAGAGGCGACAGTTTCTATCTTGTGCGTGAGATGACTTCTAGAAAATTATGCTCTGGACACGTACTTAGCTCATCTCCTAGCTGTACAAGGAAATTGAGGAGATCATATAGCGGAACCAGAAATCTACAGCACCTTTGCTATAAATCTCACTCAACTATCACAGGTGTCTTTCGGAAAGTTCACCGGACTGCTCTTGTGGAGACAACATTGAGGCAAGAAAGTTTGTTTTCCAAGTTTGCCCTAGTAACGCCGCCCCTCCCGTCTTCAGGGGAAGCTCGGGAAAACCCTTATGGTTCTGCGGGGAGCCTGATAATGTCCTGTGAAGGGGCCGGGGGCCAGACAAGATCAGGCGCGGAAAATGGCTCAAGTAGTTTCTCATCTGACACCTCTTCACGTGCAAATCTGGGTCCTGGTTTATGTATTTATCATTCAATCCAACGGTTACAACCGTCTCAACAGAGCCAATACATCTCTTTGTACCTATCAAAAATGGAGAACTCTGTTGTCTGTACATCCGTTGCATCGGGCGCTGCTTTGCACGCAAAGATTAGCTCAGATCATCTTCTTAACCAGCAGAGTCAGTAAATCATCTCCTTGAATAGGGAAAAACCAAACAGTAACACTGCGGCTGTATTTGTTGCCCCTATGGAGGGCAACAACGGCAAGGGATCCAGTGAAGAGGGTGCGCTTGGGTGTGCTATAGGATCTCTCTTTGCCTCTTCTATATTGCAGTGCAAGTCTCTTGAACGGTAATTCTCTAGAGTCTGTCTATGATGCTCACGATGTTCATGTTGTATTCCTGCCTTTTTCACAACCAAAGCTGGGTAAACAGTTAAGAAAAAATTATTAATAATTAACTAAAATTGATTACCAATTAATAGTTAATTAACATACAAATATTTATGAATACCAATAAATAAAAATTAAATATTTACTTAATTCCAATTGAATTACTACCCACCCTATTCCCCTATAAACCCACAACCCGCTACAGAACTATAACTCAAAATATATTTAAACATATTTAATAATTCCTAAAAAATATTTAATTAATTTACTATAGTGAAATTACTTCCCACCCTATTCCTCTATAAACCCACAACCGGCTACGGTACTAAAATGCATAATTTACTTAAATTCATTTTTACTAACTTCTAAAAATGTAATACATATATTTTAAAACTAGTACAATAATTAACAAAAATTATAAAAACAAACATAAAATACATAACACTAACATTAATATCGCTATTAGCAACATCGATATTTTTGCTTTCAATATTACTAACTTCGATAGAATGTGCACATTTTGGCTCAAGGATACTATTCAGTCATTTAAGCCGTGCGCTAGTATAGTGAACTTGATCAGGGGGAGAAGTAACAGGGGCACTTGCCCCTAGACCCAGTCGGGCGCGTCCGCTGCGCGTTTCGAGGGGCATCCGCTTTTGCAGAGAGGAGTTAAGCCACTAGACCGCCCACTGAACTGGAAGTGACTCGGGTCAGGTCTCCCACCACATGAACGAGGGGATCTTGCGGTGGACCGGGGAGAATTGCCCTCCATAAAGAATGCGGATAAATGGATTTCAATTTGTTAAAAACTCGTGAATTTGTTAAAAACTCATTAATCAGTTTTAAAACATAGCTGTGCAAGTAGCGCAAGATTAAAAAACACTCACGGTCCGTTGCCAAGCTCGTCAATCAGATTAACAACATGCATGAATGTGCAAATAGCCGCAAGCTATTAGGGCATTACTTCCTGCCTATGGATCTGTAGACGCTAGATGCTCTATGGTTTAAAATTCCTCCAACGTTATCAGGACGGGTCAGCAAAGCCAGAATCGCGGACCCGTCAAACACAGTACAATGCAAATAGATATAGGTGTTTAAGATTTTGATATGGGTTTCACAGAAAACCTACTTATATATAGATATGTGGAAGCCAAGTGTATTTTTAAACGTAGGTATTCATTTCACAATTTTGACGGCTCCACAAATCTAACGACTGGATCTGTGAATTCACTCGATAACTGAGACACGCTGATGGAGCAAGAATTCGCACGTAAAGCGTCTTGCTTGAATTCATGAACCTCAAATAACCCTAATAGCCTTAATCAACTTGTTTGTCTTATTAATTACCCCTTATTCTGACATTTTGGGTGTCCGAGTGATGCTTGCCTATGTGTTTACTAATCCTAATACGCTTGCTACTCAAGATGGCTGCTGCTACGCGGGTATTTCTTCTGCGCATGCGTCGGTCATACCCAAGTGATGTGACGTACTCGCAGTTCTGGTGGGAATCCTTATGCACTTGCGCAGTAGATATAAAATGGCTGCTTTGTGTTCTCACATGCCTGATGCTTGCATCGCTGCTTTCGCTATACTGTTTGTCTTGCATTAATACTAATGCTATAGTTATTATGAAATAAGGGGAGTAGTGTATGGATTCATGGGATACAGTGAATTCATTTATTCTGTGTTCTAAAGCTGTTTCTATTTACTCTTCATGTATCGTAACCCATGGGCATGAGGGACGGGAATACTTCATGTTGAACTGCCTTTCTGCGCATGACAGTCTTCCGCCAGAGGATGAACTTTGTGACATTGAACGCACAACAACCCAGAGGTCTCAGCCAAGTTGTGCCTGGGAAGAGGCACCTACGCCTAGTAGAAGAAGCTGAGATGTACTAAATGTATTACATTGTAATAATTGTTAAATTCACCATTGTTATATGTGAAGAACATGTCATGGGAACCCGAAATTCAATGGGCGGGTATGAAAGATTCAAATGAGGGGCTTGAGAAAGTCGAATCCTAGGAGGTGTCATCACACCTCCTAGGATTCCAAATTGGAATTAGGATTAGGATTCGAAATTGGGGATCCTTACACTTGCAACATTTGGGGGGTGTTACACTGACCCGAAAACAGTATAACTAGCCTAGGTTAGTTAGAGAAATTGTCCGACTTGTCCGAATAGCTGACCTGTCATTGACCCAACGCACTCAATAGCTGATCCAGAAACAGAAGTGCTGCGTAAAGCACTCTGTCCGACAGACTCACAGACCCAATCGGGGTTTCGAGAACCTTAAGTGCTGGCAGAGCACTATGCTGGGGAATTCGAGAACCCAATCGGGGTTTTGACTGATAGCTGCAGAGAGGTTGTAGCGCAGGCGTTGCAACTGAACTGCGAATGCTGGTCTTACCTTGGTGGTCCTGTCTTGATCCTAATCTGGTTTTCCTGTCCTGGGTTTCCATTCTGCACCTGCTGGCCTACTGGCGACTGTATTCCTTGGGGTTCCTACTGCCTTAACTGACCCGTGGCCAGGGTTGGTCTCCACACTGTTCTAGGTAAATATCAGTCTGTGCGGGAAATACACTTACGTCCTTTTCCCTTGCTTTCTGAAACTGCTAACGTCTTATTTGCGCGTTTGTACCTTTTCTTACCCTCCCTGTGCTGACCAATAATAAAGTTTCTGTTTATTAGCATGTTTCATTTTCTTCCCATCCTTTAACGTACATGGTGAAATACTGCTCATGAAATATAGATGTTCCTTTTCTTTACCCTCCTTTTAAGACGTATTAAAGTGTTTGCTTTGAATCATTTGCGTTTTCCATTCTTTACCTACATGATATCTCCAAATTTCCTTTAGTACAAATTAAAGTTCTTATTCCTTACCCACCTTGAGGGGTACTCCAACTGTGATATTCTAGTATGTTCCTTATCTTTCCCGTCCTTTAGACACGCCACACCGCGTCTAAAAATTCTGAAAATCTTACTAGCAGGTTCCCTGTTCTTACCTTCCCTTTAGGCTTCTAAATGGTTGGTCTCATTATATTCTTACATGGATATACATTTTTTAGGATTTTGGTTATTAATAGCTTACTCAATGTTAACTTCTTGCTTGTTGATATTGAAGAAGACTAGATAAAGGTTTTCAAAACTACCTGAGTCTGTGGTTATTATAAAGAGTGCAAATAGAATAAATGCTATTGTATTTTCGTGACTGCTTATCTTTTACAGCTAGCTCCCTGATCCATTGTGATCATAGGTACCTGTGACGAGGATTGGTAAGTCAGGTACATTGGAAATAAATTGGAATGAGCAGGGTTACTGGTAGTAGAGTGTAGGTTACCCGATTATATTTAGTATGGTGTATTAAAATTTATGGGCCCAAGTGTGCATATGGTAAAATTATTAGTCGGGTGACCTGCGGGCTCTATCAGTAATTTTCTGGTAGCAGAGGTGATGGTTAGGGACTAGTTAAAGGTATGTAGGACTAGTTAAGATAGGTAGATAGGTAAACTGCTGCTAATTGTGAACATTTATTGCTGCTAAAAGTGTTGATCGATCAAAATAAAATTGTTTTGCTGTGAAATGTTATGAAACGTTTAAAAAAAAAATCTCTGAAATGCTGCTATATTGATTAAACGTTCTAACCAACTCGTTAGTGATTGTTATATGTTTGTCTGGAATCCCCGGGGGCAGAATAGCGGGTGGTGAGGAGAATCTACCTCGCAGTGAGGTCAGTTGCTCGAGGAAAAATTGGTGCAGGTTGGGCCGAACTGGAAGCACTAATTAGGGTTTTTCTGTATAAATGTATGAATAAATGATAGCATAGAGTTCGCTGGCAAAACTTCTACTGTGATATCACCTAGCAAGAGTCACACAGAAGGAGTAGTAGGTTCGTCTAAGCTTGATTGTTAGCAAAAAGGTTCATTGGTGAACTTTAGGCTTAGTATATATCCCAGAGTGGATGAGTCGAAGGAGTAACAGGTTCTCTAATGCTTGTGTGAAGAGTAGCAGAAGGGATTTACTTGCAGTATATGAAAAGTAAACGGGAGGGATTACTTGCAGTGAAACAAATCTTTTCTTTCTAGACACTAGAGTACAGTGGCAAATGTTTTTGCGTTGTAAAATAAACAGAGCAATTGCACTTTAAATAAAGAATTGAGCTATCCTTACCTTGTGAAGGAGGGAGTCAGTAGCGGAGCTGCACTGACGTCACTCAGTGCCGCGCTGGTATTGGTCAAGACAGCGGGTGTGTAGCTGAGATAGTATTGTAAAGGAGGGGTGAGCACAGGAGCGTGAGAACTCGTTTCACGAGAAATGCCGCGCACCCATTGGTTGAAATTATTTGAAATCGCACAGTTGATTGGTTATAGAAAAATAAAAGACGCACTTGTATTGGAAGTGGGTTTGTAAACAAAGTACATTGCAGAAAAGTATATGTGGCATCAAACCCATCCAGAAATTCGACCTGACCCAAGATATCAAGGTTTTGGGAGAGATCAGTGGAAATGTCGCAGATATAACATTATGTACGGAAGCAAGAGAAAAATGACATTTGTAGACAAAGTAAAGAACTATTTCAAGAAAGACAAGCCTATCAAAACTAGAGAAGGAGTTATTATTCCACCACCTAACACTCCCGCATCATTTATGATGTTTGACAGAGGCTGCCATGCTTGCGTATGGTTAGAAAATTGGGTGGAATATACTAAAGAGGATGGAATTTTAGCCTTTCCGTTAGAAGGTACATTTAACAGTAGGATTCTGTTCAATTTGAGAACCCGATTGAAAGAATTGCATCCCAGACCTAGTCTGACGCAATATGAAGCCTTAGTAGAATGGGAAATAGAGGCTTTTGAGCGGGACAGACCCAGAATGGACTAAGGGTTAGCTAAATTTTACCCAAAAGTGCAGAAAGAGACCCGTGAAAAAAGAATGAAGGAATGGAGACAAAACATGTTGGTAGACAGACTGTACCCTGTAATAACAGTAGAGGAGCCCATGGGAGGGAAAAGGACAGAAAAGACAAAGCACTTAATGACCAGTGGTGATTCAGACAATGATTATTTGGAGGATTTGTTAATGAAAAATCCACCACCTTATAATGAAGGAACAAGATCCTTAAATGCGAGGGATACATGTCTAAGACCCCCTTATCAGGAGGAATCAAGATCCTTGAGTACGGGAAAACCCTTTCTGAAACCAAATTATGGTGAGGGACCGAGTATGACACATCCGACTGCCCCGAGTTTTTGCTCTTCATTAGTTCCGCAGATAGTACATGAAACCTCCATGGTAAAGGTACTGCAGGATAGAGAACAAGAAGCTTTAGTCAAGCAAAGTACAGAACTAATTCAGAAAATCTCCCAATTAAATACAAGTCCTGAAGCTTTGACAATCCCAGTTACTATTGGACCAGTTGTTCCTCTGTACGTGGATAAGCAAAGTAGTCCGAAAACTCCGATTATAACCCCGTCTATAGTACAGCCAAGAAAAGAGCCCTTGATAGTGGATGATCAGGCAAGTGAATGTGAAACTGTGATCTCCTTGATGGATTTACCAATAAGGGAACCAGAAGGGAGTTCACAGAGAAAGAACAATCCTTTTACTTCAAGAGAAGTTCAAATTGAGTCATCTTCCGGTACTAGAAGTGCTACGGTAGTGACTCCTGAAGAAATAGACAGATGGACCCGAGAATTAGAGAAACCAAATACTCAGCCAAAACCATTGGATATATATAAACTGAGAATAGAATTAGAGGAACTGATGGCTGGGAATGTGGAGTTGGACAGACTAAATACCCTTAGTGAGAAGGAATTGTTATTCATTTGTAAAAGTCTTACCCGTACCCGTACGAGTGTACCATGAGAAATTATTGGACACTGCAGCTAATATGGAAATAGACATTAGCCGATCTAAAGTTTTGCAAAAACCCTACAGAGCAGAATTCTCAGACAAAGATTTGGAGAACATGAATGTGTCCAGGAAAAAGGTACAAATCAGAGAGTTGTTAAACATGTTACAAAAATGGGGAAATTAAGAAAAATGGAAAGCCAGGTGGGCCAAGAAAAAAGAAGATAGTAGATCAAAGCAAATGACATCTGAATATGTCTTAAAAGAAGCAGAAAAGGTAGAAAAGTTATATCCCATGCGAGAAGTGCCAGGTGGAGGATATGTACATGTACCATGGTCCCGACAGGATATTGTGTCCTTTACAAATGACTTCCCAAAATTGCGAGAAAAACCTGTAGATTGGTACAGATAGGTCGAGAGATTTGTGAAAGTTCAGAAATGCCTCCTGAAAGATCTAGATGGTTTCTTTGACATTGTAGTTCCTGTAGATTTGTGGACTGAATGTAAAATTGCTGTTGATTGGCCTAGTGAGGAATTCCTGAGGGACCCGAAGACAGGGGGTCCTTAAGGGGATGTCATAAGGAAGTACGATCAGGTAATGTTGTATCTGAAAGGAAAGGTGCCTGCAAAGGAAACTGACTGGACCCGAATAGACAGAACTACCCAGAATAGAGATGAAACTGTGCATTCTTACTATGAACGACTGTTACAGGTGTTCAAGACCTACAGTGGTTTGGACAACATTGAGATGAAGGACATGACCCACTTTATTTATCGATTTGTGTTAGGGTTAAGGCCTGAGATCTCACAGTGGATCAAAGACAATAAAATCTGCTGGCAGGCTAAACCAATTGATGAAGTCCTGAAGTATGCTAAATACTGTGAAGATGAGCTGGCAGATAAACGGAAAGAGTTAAGGGAAAAGGTCATGTGGGCACAGGTAAAATTAGCAGAGCACCGGGAACAGCAGTTAAGCAAAATGACTAATAATCAGAGTCAAGGCCCCGGGGGTGGGGGAAAGCCCAGAGTAAAAATGAGCAGAGAAGAGGCAAGGAAGAAATTCCCCTGTCACGGGTGCAGAAAAATAGGCCACTGGAGAGACGAATGTAAGGCTGTGCAGAATGGTAATGTACAAATTAATGATTTGAATCCACAGACGCAGAATGAAACACCACGGAAGACCCAGCAGGGGGGAGGATGATGAGTGCGTGCTTGGCGCCTCCTTGCCGGTGAACCAGTCAGGGCCATACATTGAAGGAAAGGTTGAAGGAAATTACGTCACCTTTCTGTTGGACACTGGTGCTACCCGTTCTACTGTGAGAACAACAGACGTTCCAAACCTACCCCTCTCGGGAGAAGCGATCCAAGTAGTGGGCGTTTCTAATCAGCTAATTAGTTCCCCAGTTACAGTACCTATGGAGATTAAAATTGGGAATTTTAAATAATGCATAGATTTGTTGTGTGTGATTCCAGTCCTGTAAACCTGCTAGGACGAGATTTGCTGTGCAAAATGAACTGTACTATCTTTTGCACTCCAAATGGCGTCGAAATTCAGACCCCAGATGAAGATGGAATTTACTAATTAATGTTAGCAAGACCCGACTCAGAAATTTTAAAGGCTGACAATACAGGACTTACCTGAAGAACTCCAAGAGACAGTGAAACCAGAGGTATGGGATTTTACTGGAAAGGATGTAGGATTCATTGCAAATGTTTACCCACTTAAAATAGCCCTAAAAGAAGATGCAGTCTACCCAATCACCAAGCAGTACAAAATGAGTGCAGAAGTGAAAGCAGGAGTTGAAAATGAAATAAAAAGATTGCTAGAAGCAGGAATTTTACAAGAAGTATTGAGCAGTCCTTGTAATTCACCAATAATTGGCATCAAGAAACCTAGTGGTAAGTACAGGGTCGTACAGGACCTGCGCAAGGTTAACAAAATTGTAGTAACGTGCTGTCCTGTTGTACCAAACCCTGCAGTGATTCTATACCAAATACCGTGGAATGCTGGATGGTTTACCGTCATTGACTTATGGCATGCATTCTTTTCAATTCCATTGCATCCAGACAGCAAATTTATTTTCTCATTTGAATTCAACAGCCATGTCTACGTCTGGAATCGTGTCCCTCAAGGGTACACGGAAAGCCCTTCGATTTTTAATCAGATTTTGAAAAAGTGCCTTGAAACTCTGGTATTGCCCGGAAAATCAGTCCTGGTGCAATATATAGACGACCTCTTGGTGGCGTCTAAGAGCCGGAAAGATTGTGTGACTGACACCATTGCCTTACTGAACCATTTAGGTGAAGGAGGACATAAAGTGTCACCAGAAAAACTACAATTCTGTACCTCTTCAGTAAAATATCTGGGGCACCAGATAGCGAGAGGTATCAGGAAAGTTACCACAGAAAGAATTAGAATAATTCGAAATATAGAATTGCCAAATTCCCAGAAAGAAATCAGAATGTTTCTAGGAGTTGTAGGATACTGTAGGCAGTGGATTGTGGGATTTGCAGTCCTAGCAAGACCACTGATAAAAATGACAAAGAAAGGAGCTAAACATCCTGTGGAATGGGTTGACGAAAGCATGACTGCTTTTGTAAAATTGAGAGAATGTCTGTGTACAGCTCCTGCATTAGGAATGCCTGACTATTCAAAAGATTTTGCACTTTTCTGTGATACACGAGACAATTGTGCACTTTCAGTCCTTACCCAAATTCCTGGTTTGACTCGACGTCCAGTGGCATATTTTTCTTCCACATTGGACCCAGTAGCAGCTGGGTTACCTGGATGCTTGAAAGCTGTAGCTGCAACATGCACGAGTCTTAAACAGACTGAGTCCATTGTGATGGGACATCCAGTAACTGTATATGTTCCACATTCTGTTGTAATTTTGCTGACAAGAACCAAAACCCAGTACCTCACACCTAGTCAGCTGACTAAGTATGAGAGAATCCTTGTAGTTGTAGGAAATGTAACCATTGCTAGATGTAATATTCTGAACCCAGCTACCTTGCTGCCTTGTTCCTTTGCAGCAGAAGTGAGGGAGGAAACTGAACACGATTGCATTGAATTGACCGAGTTTAGCACAAAACCACACCCAGATATAAAAGAAAATCCTTTAATCAATGAAGATTATGAGCTGTTTGTAGACGGCTCATGCATGAGACATGAGGAAGGTGGCCTAAGTGCTACCTACTCAGTGTGTACTCTAGGAGGCCCAGTGGAAGCATCCTATTTACATGGAGTTAAGTCTGCGCAAATAGCTGAATTGGTTGCATTAACAAAAGCCTGCAAATTTGGGAGGAACTCGAAGATAAACATATATACTGATAGCCAATGTGGTTATGGGGTTGTGCATGACTATGGCCAGTTGTGGATGCAAAGGGAGTTCCTGACTTCCTCAGGCACCCCTATCAGAAATGGAAATTATGTGCAGAATTTACTGGAAGCTATCCAGTTACCAAAAGAATTGGATGTGGTCAAGTGTGCTTCTCACAAATCTGGCGATGACAAAGTGACAGCAGGTAATCGATATGCTGACCAGTTAGCCCAACATTGTGCAAGATACCGAATAGCCATCAATATAAAGGTAGGGGGAAACGGAAACAGCTGGCAACTTTTGATGCTGGAGGGAGTGAGTACATGGGAGGAATGTAAATGTATAGGCATTTATATAGCGCACTACTTACCCGTAGGGTCCCAAGGCGCTTCGACCGCTGCGAAACCCTTCCTGGCTTCCCTGAGAGATGGTCCCTTAATGGTTATCTCCAGGGTGAGACCAGGCATCCCCAGCGGTCTGGTGGGGCCGTTAGTGAAGATGAGGCAAGCTAATGCCCAGAGTTGCAGAGTGTGAACGCTGATCAGAGTGGGCACCGAGGCGAGAGAATTATCGAGTCCGCTGACCCTGGTCCAGAAACCTGCCGCGCCGGGAATCGAACCCTGGTCCCGGGCCGTCCTCTGCTCTCGGGTCTGCCGCCTCTAACCAGTGAGCCACACTACTTCACTAAAGTGAAGTAGTGAAGTGAGAGAATTACAGGACTCGGGAGAGCCACTGGAAAAACAAAGACGGAGACACTTTGGTTGGCAGAGGAGGGGGGAAGACGGTGTCATTGTTTACTTGGATGGTATGCCTGTGTTGCCAGACTGTCTGCTTGCTCCTATGGCTAGGTTGATACATGGAGACACACATTTAGGCAGAGATGCCATGATTCCCATGTTTCGCCAGACCTGGTTCAATTCGAAATTCAGAAACGTAGCAGAAGCACTCTGCCAGTGGTGCCTGGTTTGTCAGCAATTTAACCCAGGAAAGAAAACTGTAGTGTTACCAGGAAAAATTGCAAAGGCAGAAGGCCCTTTTATTAGACTCCAACTTGACTTCATTCAGTTACCCCCTTGTCGAGGAATGAAGTACCTACTTGTCATTGTCTGCCTATTCTCAAAATGGGTGGAAGCTAACCCTGCACATAGAAATGACAGCATCACAGTAGCTAAATTATTACTTAGGGAACTCATACCTAGGTACAGTTTTCCAGTCACAATTGAATCAGACAGAGGAAGTCATTTCCAAAATGAAATAATTAAACAAATTTGTGAAGCATTCAAAATCACGCAAAAACTGCACTGTACATATCGCCCAGAGGCTTCTGGAGTGGTGGAACAACTGAATGGCACAATTAAAGCAAGATTGGGAAAAATGTGTGAATACACTCAATTGGAATGGCCTGATGCTTTACCACTCGTGTTGATGGGACTCAGATGTATTCCAGACCGGAACACGGGCTTGAGTCCCCACAAGATACTAATGGGAAGAGCAATGCGGCAAGCATGGGTGTCAGAATACAAACTGATAAGCATATCTGTTGATTTGGTACTAGAATACTGTAAAGACCTGGCTGACCAAGTGCGTTCTATCTCTCACCAGGTTGGGGGAGATGCCGTTGCCAGGCCAACGACTCCAGCACATGACCTGAATCCAGGTGACTGTGTCGTAATAAAGACACATACCCGGAAAAGTTGTCTTGAACCAAGGTGGGGAAAGCCACGACAGGTGATCCTGGTTACCACCACAGCTGTGAAGTGTGCAGGAGTACCTCGCTGGATCCATGCCAGCCATACGAAGAGAGTGACCGAACCTGAAGAAACTGAGGCTGAAGGTTGTGCAGCTGAGGGGTCCCAAGATATCGGTCCGAAGTAGCTGAAGAGGAACAACCGAGCTCCAGTCAAGATGATTGGGTCCCAATAATTGACCTGACTATCGACCCTATACGAACCAGAAGACAAATCTATTTAGATAAACAGTGGGATAGTGAGAACGAGACAGGTATAGAAGAAGGTACTCAGATCATCGAAATCCAAGTCAAATCTGATTCTGAGGAGGACCAGATAGGGAAAGAACAGGTAATTGACACTCCACCAAAAACACCTACGCCAGGGACAGATAGAAATTAGGGCGGAAGTTCAAGCAGAAGAAAATCAAGAATACGAAGAGCATGAACAGGAACAGATAGGATTAGACAATTGTGTTCAGGAAGTAGAAATCGAAACAGATCAAAGCCACAATCAGCATACACCTGAACAAGGCCAGTTTAGGGACCAGGCAGAAGAAACTGATGAAAGACCTGGACCTAGTCAGTTAGGGGAAAATACAGAAGATGAGCCTGAACCAAATGTGCCACAACTGAACGACAACAAAAGAGTGTTTGAAGAGGGCCAAGACACAGTGCCAGTTAAAAGACTCAGAAAAGGTGACTCAGTACCCAGATTTGTGAAAAGACTGAGATTGCGACTAAATACAATAAACGAAGAGTCTGAAGAGGTAAATGAGGTCTCAAGTCAAACTGACCCAGCAGTGACAAAGCCAAAGATAAGAAGTGCCCATAAAAAGAAACTGAATAAGAAGTATCCAAGCCCCGAGTGGACTTACTTTGTACTGGAAGAATTTGAAAATTTGGAAATAAGTGATGAAAGTGATGCAGAATTAATAACTGACAAGGCCGAAGAAGAAGCGGAACCAACCTGAAAAGTTGCTCAAGTAAGCAAAACCGTGCAGAGTTACAAAGAGGGGTTGAAGCTTCTTTTGAGACAAAATGTCTGATTCTTCTGTGAATGGGAGACCGAGACGAAGATGTTTAAAAACATGCTGCCAAGTATGTTTATGTAGTGTAGCAATAGTACTGATACTTTCGATAGGATTAACGATAGCTATTCCTTCTATGATGAGTAAAGACCCAAGTTTATCCCCAAATAATCACTTACCCGAAGACACTGTAGAATCACACACTAGAAATACACCACAAAGAGTAGATGCACCAGAAAAAACACTTAGCCTTAAACAAACACAGTTAGAGTTAGAAGCACCAGATGAGGAAGGATTACATCACAACAAGATCAGGAATAAAACTCATTTAAATGTTTTCGCAAACCTGTTAGTACATTATGTAGAAGCTATGGAAATAGATGATTGTTATGTCTGCATGAAGCAACCTACTTCGGTTGCTGAAGGTGTGACGTATCACCACTTGCCCTTAACCTATGGAATCTCCTGTAGTATACTAACTAGTTTATTTTATAGAAGAGGACCTTTACAGTATTATTACTCAAACGTTGATGTGACATTTTCTGAACTTCCTGTGCGAAGAAACCTAAACCCTCTACATACGACAAGAGAAGTAGCTAAATATATGAATGATTATTTTCTAACTGTAGGAAAAATAGACATAGATAACGCACATAAAGATAACTGTTCATTACACGAAAAAGAGAAAATGTTTTTAAATATGGTAGAGAAAAGAGGAGAAAGTTTCCAATAGAAAGCAAAAGATAAAAATCAGAAAATTCCTAAATGGGCTGAAAGCATAGAAAGCACCTCAAATGGTAGGCTAATGCTGCCATGCTGCTGGATTTCGAAAAGAAAGGGAAACTTTGTCTTAAAAGAGAGAAAACTAGTTATTAAAACAATATGTTCATTGGTTCCAGTGAATGCGAACACAATTACAAGGTAATTGGGTTTCAAAGTTGGGTCAGAGCCTGTGTTTCCTGGAATTTATTTTATATGTGGGAACAAGGCTTATTTCAAATTGCCCGACCATTGGTACGGAAGCTGTTATTTTGGTATTGTCTTCCCAAAGATATACCATGTGGGGAAAATCACTGGAAACACTGAAAGAACTAATTAATTAGTACGTAGTAAAAGAGAAAGTGTTGGGGAAATAGTAGGTGATATATTTAGTGCATTTATACCTGCAGTGGGAGTGACTCTGAACACACACAGAATTTGCAAATTGTCAACAGTAGTAGATCGGTTATCAACTGACACTGCTGGAGGTTTCCTGATGGTCAATACCGAAATGGTTGCGATCAGATCAATGGTTTTACAAAACAGACTTGCTCTTGATACGTTATTGGCAAAAGAGGGCGGAGTCCACAGAATGTTGAAAGCGCAACATTGTTGCACTTACATACCTGACAAAAGTGTGGAAATTAAAGGGTATGTGAGGAACATTACTAATTTGGAAAGAGAGCTCAAGCCACTGGAGGTTGACAGTGCCTGGTAGAGACTTACTGATGGTCTCTCTGCCGTAGGTCATTGGTTTTCTAACTTAGGTAAAAATCTTTTGAGTAAAATACTGATGCCAATTGCGGGAATAGGGTTAGTAGTGTTGATGATAATAATTTGCTGTAAATGTCGAAAACACAAAAAGACATACACTGTGAACAAGAGAGGTGTGAAACGAAATCTTGATGAGCTTGAATTAGAAGAACTAAATAATCAGATTTATAAAAGGGTGAAAAATTCTCACCCTGATAAAGAGACTGAGAAAAAGCTGAACAGAATGTTTGAGGAGATTGAACTGGGTAAAGTGTGAAAAGTTGGCATCTGGTTCTATTAATTTGTGATGATATAAAATATCATCAAAGAGGGGATTGATGGAGCAAGAATTCGCACGTAAATCTTCTTGCTTGAATACATGAACCACAAATAACCCTAATAGCCTTAATCAACTTGTTTGTCTTATTAATTACCCCTTATTCTGACATTTTGGGTATCCGAGTTATGCTTGCCTATGTGTTTACTAATCCTAATACGCTTGCTACTCAAGATGGCTGCTGCTACGCGGGAATTTCTTCTGCGCATGCGTCGGTCATACCCATGTGATGTGACGTACTCGCAGCTCTGGTTGGAATCCTTATGCACTTGCGCAGTAGATATAAAATGGCTGCTTTGTGTTCTCACATGCCTGATGCTTGCATCGCTGCTGTCGCTATACAGTTTGTCTTGCATTAATACTAATGCTATAGTTATTATGAAATAAGGGGAGTAGTGTAAGGATTCATGGTTTACAGTGCATTCATTTATTCTGTGTTCTAAAGCTGTTTCTATTTACTTTTCATGTATCGTAACCCATGGGCATGAGGGACTGGAATACTCCATGTTGAACTGCCTTTCTGCGCATGACACTCTTCCGCCAGAGGATGAACTTTGTGACATTGAACGCGGGCCAACCCAGAGGTCTCAGCCAAGATGTGCCTGGGAAGAGGCACCTACGCCTAGTAGAAGAAGCTGAGATGTACTAAATGTATTACATTGTAATAATTGTTAAATTCACCATTGTTATATGAGAAGAACATGTCATGGGCACCTGAAATTCAATGGGCGGGTATGAAAGATTCAAATGAGGGGCTTGAGAAAGTCTAATCCTAGGAGGTGTGATGACCTGTCCTTTCTGTTGTCCAATCGAAATTGGGGATCCTTACACTTGCAACATTTGGGGGGTGGTACACTGACCCGAAAACAGTATAACTAGCCTAGGTTAGTTAGAGAAATTGTCCGACTTGTCCGAATAGCTGACCTGTCACTGACCCAACGCACTCAATAGCTGACCCAGAAACAGAGGTGCTGCGGAGCACTCTGTCCGACAGACTCAATCGGGGTTTTGAGAACCTTAAGTGCTGGCGTAGCACTTTGCTGGGGAATTCGAGAACCCAATCGAGGTTTTGATTGATAGCTGCAGAGAGGGTGTAACGCAGGCGTTGCAACTGAACTGCTTATGATGGTCTTACCTTGGTGGGTCTGTCTTGATCCTAATCTGGTTTTCCTGTCCTGGGTTTCCATTCTGCACCTGCTGGCCTACTGGCGACTGTATTCCTTGGGGTTCCTACTGCCTTAACTGACCCGTGGCCAGGGTTGGTCTCCACACTGTTCTAGGTAAATATCAGTCTGTGCGGGAAATACACTTACGTCCTTTTTCCTTGCTTTCTGAAACTGCTAAATTCTTATTTGTGCGTTTGTTTCTTTTCTTACCCTCCCTGTGCTAACCAATAATAAAGTTTCTGTTTATAAGCATGTTCCATTTTCTTCCCATCCTTTACGTACATGGTGAAATACTGCTCATGAAATATAGATGTTCCTTTTCTTTACCCTCCTTTTAAGCCAAATTACAGTGTTTGCTTTGAATCATTGCCGTGTTCCATTCTTTACCTTCCCTTTAGCTACATGATATCTCCAAATTTCCTTTAGTACAAATTAAAGTTCTTATTCCTTACCCACCTTGAGGGGTACTCCAACTGTGATATTCTAGTATGTTCCTTATCTTTCCCGTCCTTTAGACACGCCACACCGAGTTTAAAAATTCTGAAAATCTTACTAGCAGGTTCCCTGTTCTTACCTTCCCTTTAGGCTTCTACATGGTTGGCCTCATTATATTCTTACATGGATATACATTTTTTATGATTTTGGTTATTGATAGCTTACTCACTGTTTACTTCTTGCTTGCTGATATTGAAGAAGACTAGATAAAGATTTTCAAAACTTCCTGAGTCTGTGGTTATTATAAAGAGTGAATATAAAATGAATATTATTGTATTTTGGTGACTGCTTATCTTTTACAGCTAGCTCCCTGATCCATTGTGATCATAGGTACCTGTGACGAGGATTGGTAAGTCAGGTACATTGGAAATAAATAGGAATGAACCGGGTTACTGGTAGTGGAGTGTAGGTTACCTGATTATATTTAGTATGGTGTATTAAAATTTATGGGCCCAAGTGGAGTGGTGTGGCTCACTGATTAGAGGCGGCAGACCCGGGAGAAGAAGTTGGCCGGGTCCAGGGTTCAATTCCTAATGCGGCAGGGTCGTGGACTTGGAGCAGCGGACTCGATAATTCTCGCTTCGGTGCCTACTCTAATTAGGGGTCTCACTAGGCAACTCTGGGCATTAGCTTGCCTAATCTCCACAACTGCCCCATCAACGCCGGGGATGCCTGGCTCCACCCTGGGGACTCCCAGCAGGGACCATCCAACAGGGAAAGCCAGGACGGGTTCCCCAGCGTTATACAGCGCCAGGAAACCGAAGGGTAGCAGTGCGCTTTACAAGCTCAAACATTAATTAATCATTTAACATTAAAAGTGTGCATATGGTAAAACTATTAGTCAGGTGACCTGCGCGCTCTATCAGTAATTACCTGTACTTCTGACTGGCTGCACTAGGACCCCACCCTTCTACTCCGCTCATCTACATGGTAAACCACACCCTAAATCTGTAATTTGGATTTTACCTCTACAAAGACATTATTGAGAGCAGTGCTACTCTCTGTTTTCTTTATATCTCAGTACAATTATATCAGCTTCTACAGCTCTATTTGTAGATGAATCAGCACAGGCCTAAACTATTTCAGACAAGGACGAATACATGCCACGAACAAAGAAGGAGAGTGACTTATGACATTTTTTCACCGTTCCATCTGGTGAAAAGCAAGTGCCGGCAAAATTAGTACAATGCAATATTGGCATAAAAATCTTATCTAGAGGTACTGGGAAGAAGTATTCCCATGAGACACGTTTCATGAGAAAACATTTGAAAACCATCCACAAAAAATCATAGAATCGCTTGATGTGAGAGAAGGTAAGTGCGGGAACACTATCATCAACTGCTGGACTAATGGCGAATCTTGCAACTCTTGAAGAAATAAGACATTCGCAATGAGTACCAGCTCACTGTGACAGTTTATCAAAAATGGTAACACACTGTGCAAATTACCAGATGCCTGTTGCTATGAAAATAACATATGTGGCTGCATACCCAGGTGCAGTGAGAAATCTACATTGCTATAAAAAAAATCTTCGCGTTTCACTGTTATGTTTTTGAGAGACTGTAGCCAGTTGCTACTTCCCAGTAGCCTTTAGGACTCTGCTTTATATTACCCAAAAAAAGAAATACCCACAAATATAAAATTGTTTAAAAAAAACTGAAAATCCTCCAATTCATTTAGGAGCACTCCATCTGGTCAAAGAAAGAGCAAACTACATGTTTTAATGTTTCTGTGTAGTTTTGTGTTTAAGTGCTCGTTGGTTTATGTTTGTGAATTTGTGACACTCCCCGAAAAAGTGAAATTAAAATAGTACATGTGATTAGTTTAATATTCATGAGGGGAAGCCAAAAGCACACACTCAATGCAAAGCAGCATATTTAAGATTCATTTGTATGGGATTGTGAGTGGCTGTGTGGCTGCATATATGTGTCTGATACTTTGAGTGTGTGTGTTAGTGGGTCTGTAGGTGGGTGTGTAAGTGCCTGAGTAGGTCTGGGTGTATAAATGTCTGTGTGGGTCTGTAACAGAGCATGAGAGTTGGTCTGTAATTAGGTTTGTGAGTGTCTTAGTGGGTTTAAGAGTGTCTGAGTGGGTGTGTTAGTGGGTGTGTGAGTGTGTAAATGAGTCTGTGAGTGGGTGTGTGAATGGTTATATGAGTGTCTGTGTAGTAAGATAATAAAATAAAAAAGAGGGGGAAAAGGTCTAGAACACAAGGATTGCAAAGATGTAAGTAGGATCAAATAGTAGGCCCCAGCACCATAAACAGAGTGAGAAACAAGATGACCGCACCCATGCACGACCACGTGGTGCAGTTCGTGGGACTTTTCCGCCCAAAAATGCAATCTGCGTTGCTGTACGGCAGAAATGTCACATAAATAGGCAGGACATGGAGCTCCGCCCACTTGCACTCCGCGTACTGGTCTGATGCCTCTCTGCACCTATCCCATACCACACTACTCCTCAGAGAGCTCCAGTAGCTCCCCATCCAATAGCGCTGCCAATTCAAACTTGTCACACAGGCATTCAAGTCACCACACAACACGTGACCCGCATACCTCAATCACGGGCTTCACTTCCACCAACTCACCAGACAACTACGATCAGCATCACTCTTATTTTCACACATGTCCTTCATACACTAAAGCAGCACAAAAGGTCAATCATTCTCCTACCATGGTGCAAATTCCTTGAACGACTTCAACATATCAGAGCCTCCTCCTGACCTCCTCCTTACTTGAATTCCGCAAGAAACTGAAGATCTGGCTTTTTAAATAGTCTTCTAGTGTGATCATCGAGACGTCCTGTACTCAGGCCCAGCCTCCCCACCTGCTCTCACCTTCTCAGCACATGTATACCCACACAGGTGACAAGCAGTGATCTACAAATCAACCTAACATTACATTACAACTGCTAACATGGCAATACTATGCCCATCTCTGGTACTGTCCAGGTGCACAGCTTGGGACATCATTTTGATAGAAGTCGGCCTATTTATTTAGTAACCAACGGAATGGTGTTCTGCCAACATCTGCGAGCCACTGAAAGGTCAAGTTTACAAGATAACAGGTAAATAAGTCTTATTGAAATACATTGTAGGTATTTTCAGTTCATTAATATTCATTTTGACTGACCTGCAATCCTGACCTGCTAGTGGCCATTGGGCACCAGATCCGATCACTATGTATGATAAAGATATTCTGAACAAAAACTACATAAAGATCAGAGCTCAAAGTGAAGAGCGGCCACTGATCGGAGATTCCCAAGTCTCAGGTTCACGTATTGGTGTTGAGTTTCGCCTTTCAGCCTTCTGGGGTTGGTAAAATTAATTCCATCGATGGGGTTAGGGATCGTTTAATTTGGAGCGTTTCACGTAACTGTCCGAACTAAATACAAATGTTTAAGAAAAAAAGATGCATCTCAGAACAGTAGTACTAATCGTTTTGCATACTACACTTGTAATTTCATACAAATGAATCAAAGGAAATTAAAAGCTGCAAATGATGGAAAAATAAGCACCAAACATTTTTTTTCTTTTCCATTTTTTACTAATACTTGGTAGGCAAGCATAGTATAGAACAATGAACTCTGCTTTTTGATGGCCAGGTTGCCTTCTCCGCTCCTCTCCCCATGCCAACCGCCTAGTGTCGAAATGACAAGTTCTTCTGCTAATGGATGTCGGCGAGTGTTTGTGTGTGAGATGGAGGGGCGGGCGGAGGCTGTTTGCTTACTACTTAAAGCA
The DNA here is from genome assembly GCF_964261635.1 of Lissotriton helveticus. Lineage (NCBI taxonomy): Eukaryota > Metazoa > Chordata > Amphibia > Caudata > Salamandridae > Lissotriton > Lissotriton helveticus. Next base: position 366,119,230 of record NC_136062.1, read on the forward strand.
TGTCTGCCAAGACCCCGCTAAAGTGTAAGAGACAAATCACGTGCGAACCTGCGCCTCGCGCCCCGGGGCGATGTGTATTTGCCTATTCTATTGATGTCTCTAACTCAATTACCAGGGTGGCACTCGTTTTAAAAATGAATAGAGGCAGACTTCCGGTGGAAGCTAGCGCCCTAAAATGCACGCTTCGGTGTGTGTGAGGTATGCAGCAAGAGACCCCCATAGGCACCCCGGCATCTCATGCCCCTGTGAACTGCGCCTGTTACTGACTCTTGGATAAATACAGATCTGTTGCTGTGCGTTCGATTACACGTGCACTGCGATTGGCAGATAATCTGATCAATAAATATTGGAAGCTGCAAGACCTGTTGAGAGGTCATGTTTACTTCACAGCCTAGGATGCCAGTGGGTTTGGGGCCTTTCCAGCTACTTTGTGATAGTTACTGGGAAAAAAACAGTAACAATATAGTTTTAAAACTCGACAACAGGCTTGACTTTTCCGCTAAGATTAATTCTCCAGTACTCTCAAAAGAGTATCTATACATTGGTCTAAATTGCTCAGAAGGCTCTTATCTGAAGCTGGTTAGACAAAACCTATGGAAGAAGTTAGACTTTTACATTATAATATGTGTAGAACAGTAGAAAATAAATGCACCCATTAATTGAAAGCGCTAAAATCCTCAAGACGTGCTGTGGCACCCTCGATATAATGGCTCAGTGCGTTAAGCGTGCTCTCGGTTGACTACTAGTCTAATCTGCAGGTCAGGTGTTTGGATTCCAGCAGGCTGGCTCAGCCTATCATCCTTCCAGGTTAGTGAATCGACTGTCCTCTATGGGGTATTGATGGCACTCATAAGTCACAAAACTAAAACATGTTCTACGAAGTGCTGTATAAAAATAAAGGTAATAATAAGATTCATATTGATAGGTTCATAAGGAAAGAAATATAAATATCTATTAGCATTATGTGTTGTAGAATGGCTCCTGTGTGTACTATTGCTATGATTTTCTTACTTATACTTCCCAACATAAAGTCACATAAAATGAGTAATAGATTACAAGACCATTTATCACATGGCATATGCTAATCACAGATATGTTCTTAACAAGACAATTTGTCACATGGCATATGCTAATCACAGATATGTTCTTAACAAGACAGATTATCACAGATATGTTCTTAACAAGACAATTTATCACATGGTGATATGTTCTTAACAAGACAATGTATCACATGGCATATGCTAATCATAGAGATGTTATTAACAATACAATTTATCACATGGAATATACTAAGCACAGATATGTACTTAGCCGGCGGCTGATAGGATACAATAGTCCTAAAATGTAATAGGCCATCTGAACAGCCAGAGACAGAAAATAAGTAAAACCCTAACACTATCACCTCATCAGATGGCAGTTGTATCGCCATACTCTTTCCTTACTATTATTAAAATGAGGATAAACACCTTGATATGTGTTGATATATTACAGACCCCCTGAGAGCCTCTTTCTTAAGCTGCCGATCTACGTTTTATCTATCTACTTCCAACATAAGAAGTAGCAAATATTAGGGTAGGCCAACGTCACTGTGTTGCTCAAGTACATCTTTACACAACGAAAGCTCATGTAAGAGTAAAACCTCCTGTGATTCTGGGCAAATCACTTAATCTCCCCGTGCCTAAAATGAAAGTAACTGGAAACGTAAAATGTAATGTAACTGGAAAAATATGTAAAGCGCTCTGATACCTGATTCGGTTCGGGTATAGTTCGCGCTATATAAAACAAAAAAAACAACAACAAAAAAAAGAGTCTGGTTATAATTCGAGTACTTTGCTCACTGTCTGAATATGGAATAACACGAATGGCGCCGTACAGAGTTCGGACTACACAGAGAGAGAGAGATGAAGGAAATTACATATCTGCCAACTATGCCAGTGTAACGGAAACAGAAGAATGATGAGAAGGTTGGAAGTTGGTTCTACCTGGATAAGGAAGGTTTTTGCTTTTTGGATATAGAAGGTGACACTAAAGTTACTCCTTCCCTTGTGCTCAAGACGCCTTGCACTGTCTTGTGAACGGAGATGGACCTTGTACACGAAGCAAGTAGTGTACAAGCACCTGCACTTAACAACACGGCCAGTGATGTGAGACTAAAGGATCACGTGATGCACATGGACCTGGCAATACAAAGAAGGTTGTGAGACAGAGGATGAATCCAGAAAAGGAATGCTGTCAAATAAGAAAGCGCATCCGGTAATCCGAGACAGGCACTAGTCAAGTTTATCAGAACTAGAGATTTCTTTTTTACTTGTCAATACTGCTGTGATTCTGAGTACGATGTAAGTGCAGTTTTTTTCTACCGCTCTGAGCACTGTTGGGGCCGCCGATCACCAGCTCACCGCAGGTGTCAGCTCACTGCCTCCCATCGCCTGTAGAAAGTGATTTACAGGCTGCTTGAGCCAATTAGCGTCTGCGTCTTACAACGGGGGGCTCATCGGGGCTCCTCTGAAGTACAAATCGGCCGGGCGGCGGCTTAAGGTGTCCCCCAGGTGGCTGGGCCTTCGGGACAGGCAGGGTTGTCCTGCAGCTAAATCCACATGGGAGGGCCCTGTCCACCCCGAGAGCCCGGCCTGTCAATACAGCTGCTGAGCCCAATCACAACACGGCTTAGGCGGGATTTGTTTATTACTGGCGAGGTTAAGTAATTGTCACGGGATAGGGAAGGCAGACAGGACTGGTTGGGGTGGGCCAAGTGGGGTTCGGTTCTAGAGACGCCCTTTCTGGAGATAGGTGTGGACCTAGATTTCTCACTTCCTAACTTTTGATAACTTAGAAACGTGGTGTATTTGTACACCATGTGCCAGTGAATTCGATGCTTGTTCTGCACAGTTGATGGTAACTTTCTGCAGCCACCCTTATCAGAACGATCAGAACGTTTTTCAGGAAGCTTAGCTGATTTCAGAGATGAACCTGAGCGCTCTGAGTGCGGATGACATTACCTCCAATGTACCTTCTTTAAATCTGACGCTGTCTGGCCGGAATTAGAACATTTGAGTGACAACTTTAGTTATATGACTTTAATAGAAAATGTGTTCTATACAACTAATTTTATCCTGTCTGTACATGTTTTATTCTAAGGCATTAAGCGCTTGTTAATTTCTGTATTATAAACTGTTTTCAGGATATGTCTAGTTACTAATATTTTTAATATTTCCCCCAATGTGATCCAATTAGAAATTTGGGCAGGCTATTGCATTTTAATAATTTGTAAGGTTTGCACTAAATGTTCTGCACATGTCACTTTATTGCGAAATCTGCACACACCCAATACCCGGAAGAGGGTTTAGCAAAATAATTTATTTTCAAGAAATTAAGTCATTTTAATTAACTTGAGATTCGGGTAGATCATCGCATTTTATGACCGAGCAAGATTGGCACGAAATGCATTGCATTGCACCTGTCACTTTAATGCGATAATTTGCACTTATTATATGAATTGTAGTATTATGGTAAATATACTTGTGAGGATAATTGCTTGGAATTCTCTGACTCATTATAAAAGGTTGTACTGCACCTTCCTTGTATTTATGAGGCAGCCAAGTTTTGTCATGTTGGTGTTTTTAAATCATGTAATTAATGTATATATATATGTTCTGCTTATATGGTTGTGTCTGACATACCGATTAAAGCATTTTGAACTTGAGTGACAACTGCACGGCTGAGCAGCGAGCGTTTAACTCTTAGTCTTCTTAGCGCCTAGATAATATTGTACATTATAACTTCAATAAGTATTTCTTAAAATACTTGAAATATGTTACCAAACGGAAGACTGCAATGTTACCCAGGGCGGTATGTCTCTATATTCTAATTTAGTAAAATTGTACTAGAAAAATAATAATTGTGATAGAAAAACAAATTGCTGGTAAACACCATCATGAAAACTATTTGTATTTTTTAAATTCTAGTTATGGAACGCTTTAAAAAAAGAAGAATGAAAGAACAATGCATGCATCATAAGAATGTCACTCCCGTATGTCCCTCATGTCCTTGTACATAAAGATGCTGTGGAAATAAAAGATCGTAGTTGCTACAATTCTTAAGAATAACTTTCGATTTGTATTTCAGAAGGAACGTTTTTTTGCTTCGTGCGGACAGTGGTGACCAAAGCACAGCTAAAGAGCAGAGAGTTGGAGACGACCTTGTCGCAGAGGGCAGGGAGGGGGCAGGCCGAGGTGGTACTTTGATGGGTCTTACCTGAGGTCCTGAGGTCAACATCGTTTCCCCTCTCTGCAGGTAATTGTGGACCAGCCAGCTTAGAAACAGTGGACTTGTTATGGCGGCATCTCAAATAAAATGTAATTTGCATGTAACAAGGACTGGCTGTCGTACACTAGAAGCCCGCAGTGTCGTTGCGCTTTGTTCTTTGCTAGTCCATTGTCACTTGAAATAACCGATTGAACCATGGATTCAGTTCGAGGCCCCTCGAGCAGGAGTTTTGTTTTCCTGCTGAGTTCCGCCCGAGGGGGGCCGCTATTACTCCTGGGACAGACTCGGTTCGGCTGTGGCCTCCATGTCTGCTGCTCACCTCCGACAGGTGAGGGCGTCTGGGGGGTGGCGGGGCGGTGTCCAGACGCCCTAATGAGATTTGGTAGCTGACGAGCTTTTCTGAGTGGGGTTGCGGTCTCAGGTCGCAATGGCCTAGCGTTTATGCAGACTCCATGTGTGGGAGGATTTTTTTTTTTAAAGGGTTGGAGGTGTTCAATGGAGAAGGCGCGGATGCAACATTGAGGAATACAGATTAGAAAGGTTAAGTACCAGGGTCCTAACGTTTTAGGACTACGGATGGAGTGGGCAGAGCAAAAACCAATGTGCAGACTCTACCTGGCAGCAAAGCTCAAACTTCTTGCCTGGCGCGAGGACAGAAGAGCAGTGGTTATAGATGTAAAGTGTCCGGATGCCCCGGATTTCCTGGTACACCTACCCCCGTGTATTTTATGTGTCTTTCCTTGGAGAGGTATGTGAGTGATCCGCATGTTTTGGTTTGGGAAGAGGGTCGACCAATCACACACGGAGGCAATCATGTGCGCGTGTGCAGGCATGCGTGGCAGCACCAATCAGGAAGCAGCTTAAACAACACAGAAACCGCGTTCCAAATTTGCATTTCAATTATCCCATTTTATGATCGCCAAATACCAACTAGGGTAAATGTAAATGTAATGTAAATGTATTTGAGCTTGTAAAGCGCACTGCTACCCGTCCGTAGGTTTCCTGGCGCTGTATAACTCTGGGGAACTCGTCCTGGCTTTCCCTGTGGGATGGTCCCTGCTGGGAGTCCCCAAGGTGGAGCCAGGCATCCCCGGAATTGATGGGGCCGTTGTGGAAATTAGGCTAGCTAATGCCCAGAGTTGCTGAGTGGAACCCCTGATTAGAGTAAGCACCGAAGCGAGAATTATCGAGTCCGCTGACCCAAGTCCACAACCCTGCCGCGTCGGGAATTGAACCCTGGTCCCGGGCCGACTTCTGCTCCCGGGTCTGCCACCTCTAACCAGTGAGCCACACTACTCTACTGTCATACCATACATTGGGTACCATACTATATCATTGCCATTGACGTACAACGTAGGGGTGCACTGTCGCTTCAGTGATTTTGCACCCCACTGTCAGTAAGTACAACATTGTAGTCCTTTGTCTGTGTCAATGGCATGCCCGGTTTCTGTCACCCTACATTGCTTTCAACCAACAGCAAGTCATGCGTACAAGGTGAAAAGATGGCTGCAGGCCCGTTTTATTGTTTAAGACAAGTCGTTGTTTACATGTGCGTAATTTACACTGGAGCTTCTCACGTGGCCATGGCGAGGGTCAACATCTCCTGGTTACTATGCGCTGCTTTCAGAAGACTCCCAGGGCCATGCTTGGGTAGCACACACAGCGACTTTTTTCTTTTCTTTGGATATTGATTTTATAGTGAGATAAATAGGAGCACAAGTCGTGGAAAGTATAGCAAAAACATGTCTGCAGGACCCACTCGACACATGAAAAACCTACACGATAGACGCTGAATACAACTACAGGAAGGGGTTTGCCATTTGAATGAGTTTTATGTGTCAAGTAGGGAATAAGATAAGATATAGCTGCCAAGCTTCCCTGCTCCGTGCATTAAGAGCGGCTCCAGTCCCAATTGATCTGTGAATTCTGGGACTTGCAGTCCTGGTTGTATAATCGAATGAACGGACTAGAAGTCCCAGGTTTCATGGAGTAAACATGGAGTGGGGCAGCTGGTCACACATGGACCTATAAATCTTGACAGGGCTGGATCCCACCCTGATTCTGTGTATTGGAGGTAAGAACAATCACTGGACACGAGTGTGCACAAGGGTGGTGCATCAGAAAGAGGCGCAGCCTCAGATACAGACTTAGGGCTACCAGAAGGCTACATGGCGCAGCTGAAGGACAGAAGGCGGTGAGTTGTAAATGGAAAGCGTAGGAGGTGCGTTCCAGTGATAAGGAGACCTCTGACAACTCAGTGCAGGCTATCCTTTTTAACAAAGCACAGGTGGTATAATGGAACGGTGGAACAACCTTTGCCACTGGCTCTTGAAGAGTAGTACTTTTTAAGAGTGACAGTGACTGGCTTCATTGGATAGGTGTTTGTCAGAAAAAGAACATGGACAATTAGAAACTAGTGGCAAATTTATATTTCTACGTGGCATTATTCTTCTATTTTTTTTTTTTTGAGGTTTTGTTTTATTTAAACCAGGCAGAGGGTAGGATTTGAATATGGAGGACCCTGTATGGATCTCCAGGTGAAATAGTCCTTACCTCAGAGTCTTTATACTCATTGGGTAATGGAACAACCCTGAAAACTGAATCCCATTTGCCCCACTCCAGCTCGGAGTGGGAACAGTCTTAGAGCAGCACCACATAAGCAATGAAAAGAAATAACTTGGGTATGACCAGAGGCGAGGGGATCATTGGCACAGCAGGTGCAATGGCATCATGGCTCAGGGTTGTGCGAGGACATGGATATCCCAGACGTGACTGTATTTTGCTGCTTGGACAGAAAGAAGCCGGGCCATTCTTTATTGCTTATACTAAGGCCCATCATACACTTACTATGCTATTAACAAGCTAATGCAGTGGTTGGGCAACTTACCTCCATCTTTTCCTCCTCTGGTGTGACCTTCACCTCAAAACTCAGCACTGTGCAGAGCTGGTCAAATCCCTCCTATTGACCTGCTCAATATTGTGTACACTGCGCTTGGAAAGTAGCTGATTGGCCAGTTACTAAGGCTGCATCGTTTGCCCAGTATGTACCTGAACCTCCGAATGTGGGACCACTTAAGACCTCCCTGAAAGTGTGCCATTCTCCTCTGGAGAATGCAAGAATCAAGGCCTAGGTGCTGTGCAGACTAGGCAAGGCCTATTGCAGTAGACTCAGGATTCCTACAGAAACTGTCTTCACGCTGTTCACCCAATGCAACCCTGAGCTCCACAACTGCATACCTGGTCACCCAACAAACACGGATCAGACATGGAGGCATGGTTTTGGAAGTCCATGGTCTTCACCTGTGGAATTAAGTCAATGTGTTCCCCAAGCAGAACCAAACAATAACCTGAGAGTTCAACACACTCCATGCCGTGACAGAAGAGTACCAGACTGAGGCCACCCCAACATCAACTCTAGTTTTCTCTTTGCATCACGCACATATTGGCTGTAGCGCTAGGAAGTGACGAAAGGTTACATGCAGTGTTCTATTTGAGTGTGGGGAATTCAAGGCGAACCCTCTTACCTCTGTGGAGGAGCCAGTGACACCCTATCCACATGTAGTGTTGGGATCCGTACTACAATGCAGCAACAACCAAAAATGGGTGGGTAAAGTGGCCAAACATGTAATTCACCTGCCCAAATTGCTTAGCATTTTTGTACTGTATCTCTACCCAAGCAACATAAAAAGGTGCCCAGCTTGGTGGCCAGTATTGTTTATGCAATTTGACCCATTCAGTGCTTTGACACCTGAGGTCACAGTCAGTGGCCATCTTGTGTGTATGTATGGATCGCCGAGCAGAGTGGTTTTGTTTTTGAGATGTGCAATGGTTCTGCTGAGGAATCCTTTTAGAAAGACTAGCTGTGCTACAGTTTTCCTCAGGGAGCATGATAATGATATGCATAATACATTCAATACTCACTCACTCTACTGATAGTGATATGCACAATACATTTAATACTCACTCACACTAAAGAAATTCAATCCACAAGTTGGTAAAAATGTAACATTTAATGAGCATTTGAATGTGCACAGCACATACACCACAATATTAAATAGGTCCTGTATAAAACTACAGATTTGGCAAATGTACTTCAGAATGTGCAGCACAGTCAACTGTTTCCTACTACTTGAGTACATCAGAACCCATATCAAATAACTATCTTTAATATCAATGCGATCACATGAGTAGCGTGGTCAGAGGCTACAGCAGTTAGTAATACTTAACATTTTTTTCACACTTGTAATAATACTACAGTTTTTCCCCACTATGTCACTAACACTAAGTTTTCTGAGTATTGGTTTTCACTTTAAAATTGGCACTTTTGTGCCCTTTTTGTAGTCGCTGAGCGGTAAGAAAATATCACCAGCTTCAGTGTCGTGAGTAAACAGTGTAAAAGTTCTCACAAAACACAGCTCCTCTATTTTCAGTGCCAACAAGCAGCCGTGAGGAGATGTCACCAGTGTGTGTGTAAGAAGTACACCTGAGTGTACACGTAAGGAAAGCTCTAGGAGCTAAGCACATGGCAATACGTGGGGTCATTGCAAGGCTCCACTCCCATTAATAAAAACTTTGATTTACTCTGCCTACAATCTACAGTAACCTGCCACTTTCTGATCACATGGAAATAGGAAATCTGCATTACCCTTAGAAAGCCAATGAAAACAAACAATGAACCCCTGTGACTGCTAAGAGAGACATTTTTAAAGGAATGTTAAAATAAACGTTGAATTTAGACTTCATTTTATGATCTCCTCGGATTTTTGGATTCACATCTTCAATATAGCTTTATCGCCTGCTGCCAAGGGCTATATCAGATGTTAAAGGCCTTCAACTCACGGCTCCAGCCCATAACGAGAGTGAGGGTGTTTAACAACTGGTATAGCCCGAGGCAGAAGGGCTATAAAGCTATTAGCATATTCTACCCACTAAGGGTAGGCTGTTCTAAATAAAATAGGGAGAAAATGTACGACAAACATTGGAATGTTGGAGCATTATACCTGTAATTATAAGCCCAGAGTCACTCCATTGTCTTCAATGGAGCTCTAAACATTCCAAAGTTCTAATAATAATTATAGGAAAGTCCTTACTAACGTGCAACTAGCAAATTAGGGGACATTTCACCCAATGTGACTATAAGGTCATAACACTCTGGATGTATTATAAACTTTTCCCAATTTTTCCAAATCTTTTGCAACATTAAAGGGCACATTTTCCAGTCTGCTTCAGAGGCAAGAGTACAACTTCAGAAATATATGGAGAAAAATATAGGGTTACTTCAGGTCCCTATAGCACAGTCCAGCAGCTGTCTGCAAATATTTGCACCATGAATATAGCTGCTAAAAGTACATCGCTGGGTAAAGATAGCTCGAACGTGACGAGGCTCAAATAGGAAGCCCTGGGCTATGCGCGCTTGGATTCAGATGCAGAAACACTTATCTGGGATGCAAAAAGTTGTATCAAGGCTTACAGATATTTTTGGGAACATGCGTCACTGATAAGTGAGGAAGACATTTCATAAAGGTTATTGGAAATAAAGTTGAAGGAATAACAGCATTGCAAACTGTAGACAGTATTTGTTGTTTTCGTGGGGAAGGAGTGTCACAATTTATTTCAGTTTTACACCCTCAAAATTTGGTGAATGATTTTTATTTCAGAAAAAAGTACAATCATCTATGAGGAAAATTCCCATTTTTTTTATTCTGTGACTACAAGCCCTATGCACTGTTACTGTATTTGCAATTTTATGGATGAAGGCAGCTAAGCATGGAGAGAGGGGATGGTTTGGCCAGGATCCCTTATTCAGGTAAAGAAGGAAGCCTGTAAAATATACTCAGGTTTCCTCGTTCTAGAATCAACAACTAAACCACTGCATTGTTTCTCGTCTTATGCATTTTGTCCACTTGCAAGAAATGAGAGATGTTGACCTAAATGGTTCTCAAAAAAACCTATGTACAAATTTCATGTTTTATTTTGACCCTGATTTCGGCCACGTTCCCTTTTTTTTCTTGAGCTCCTGATGGATTTTCAAATCCTCCTAAACTTAATATAGAATATGAAGGAGTCAGGCGTGCCTGTCGGTTTTTCTTGGTCAGCCTTCCTGTAAAAAAAACATTGCGGAGAAGTTGGGTGAGGAATAGGGGCACCTCCTGCTACCCTGATGGGAGACTGGATGGCTCTAACAAAGATTGACGGCAAGCAGGGTGAGAGGTCAGCAGCGACACATCTAAAAACAGATCGGTTGGGTGGCACTCTCAGATGGTGCTTGCACATGAGGTAAGCCAACACCACTTCAATGCAGAGGACCGCTGTCCCATGGAGGTTCCATGGGGTGTAGACATTGTGGGTTCCGACAAGCCGCCATCAAAAGCTGTCAGGGGAGCGGGGTACGTTTCATGTGACATCTGAAATGTAAAGTTACCAAGTGACGAATACTTGCGCCAGTCCCTCATGCTGTAGACCTTGACTTGCATACTGTTGTATGTCCACGCCTTATTGGGAAAGAATGTTTGTGATGTTCTCTCTGTACAACATCTAATACTTATTGGGATAAAAGCTTATTGTGGTGTCCACAAATTATTTCTGAACTTCTGCTCCTGTCGGTTCACAAACACTCCACGTGTGCAAAATGTTGTATTTTTTTGTCTTGTAATAGCAGCACATCTGTGATAACCTATGATTTTAAAAAAACACACATTATCAACGTCCACGGGGTATGCCATCGAACAAAATCCATTTTGTCTTTTTAAAGTAAAAAAATATCTAACCCATAAATAAATTTGGTGTTTTCCATCGTCTCTATATACAAAATGAAATAATTTATTTAAATATTTTACACCTGCTCGCCGCAACTAACAAAAAAAGTCTCCAGGAAAAAGTGCACAGTGTTTCCAAGTCCCTTGCGAGCCCCCTCCTCTGGGGCCTGAAATTTCAGATCCGAGGGAGAAAGTGTGTCAGGGTCATGGTGGGAGACACTCTGTTCCCTCGCTTTGTTCTTCCGTTCTTGCTCAGGGCGACGTACATCCCCGGGTACCTCCAAGACTCGTAGGCATTGTAGTTGTTCGGCAAGAGCGTCTCTTTGAACTTGCATTCTTCATTGTAATGTTTCTAGAATACACAAGGAAAGTTTTTTTTATTTGCATTGTGTGAATAAAACTAAACATTTTCTCTAACAGGGTGGCTAAAACGTGATATTCTCGAAATTAAGCAATAGTAAATCTGCAATAGGTGTTACGATTTCTCACTATTACACAACTAAACAGCACTCTTTTTTTATCAAGCCCATAGCTCAAGCGACCAAATCAATCCTGCTAGTATTCCAACCTATAACTTATCAGAATTATCATAGATGTCCACAGCGTGTGCACCAGCGCATTCAGCTAAGCTACCATATTTCTCAAGTGTTATGTAAATCCCTGTTTCGTGGTTTTCTCCTACACTATTTTCTATCTGCTCCTTCCATCACATGTCCGCCCTATCCTCTACTGCTGTGACTCAGCGCTTAGAAGCTACATACATAGGGATACATAGGTAGCTAAAGAAGTAACTTGCAGGGCATCATTTCACAGTTTCTCTCCACCTTCTGCTTTCACCTATTTCTTATTCTTCCTGCTCATGTTCTCCCACAATAACATCTTGAAGAGGCCTAAAGGTGATACCTGTATGAAACATGCAGCTGACAGGACTTGTGAAAGGAAGCCACAGACCAGTCTTGAGACAGGAAGTGAAACAAGGGCATGGCTTGAATGTGCGTGCCTACTGTACGAGCCAATGTATAAGCCAGTATGAGGGTACTATGAGGTCATAGGTCAAAATATGGTGATCAGTCAAATTCTTTTTGCACATGGTTGATGCAACAGTCCACGTCAAGATTCACTGGGATGGTAGCCTGAGCACTGAATGAATACAGCAACATGGGGGTAGAATCAATAGTCACAAAGGCAGAAGAAGCCGACATCCCCACATTTAGTTATGAGTATGGTCTGGAATGGCCTGTTATTGTATAGTATTGTATGGTGTGGTATGACCTGTAATTGTATAGTTTGGTATGATGTGGTATGGCCTGTCATTCTATACTATGGTATGGAGTGGTATGGGCTGTCATTCTATAGTATGTTATGGTGTGGTTTGGCCGGTCATTGTATAGCATGGTATGGTGTGGTATGGCCTATCACTGTATAGTATGGTATGGTGTGGTATGGCCTGTCATTGTATAGTATGGTATGGTGTGGTATGGCCTATAATTGTATAGTATGGTATGGCATGTAATTGTACAGAATGGTGTGTTATCAACTGTTACTGTATAGTATGATATGGGATATTATTGTGTACAATGGCATGCATGGTTGTGATCAAATGGTATGGTATGTTAGTGCCTGTGATTGTATATGATGGTATGGTATGTTATAGCTCATCATGGTATAGTATGGTATGGTACACGCTGTCATTGTATAGTATGGTATGGCTTGTCATTGTTTAGAATGGAGAGTTATGGACTGTCATTGTCTAGTATGGTATGGCCTGTCATTGTACAGTATGGTATGATTTGTCATAGTAAGGCATGGTCAGCGGCGGCTCCTCTGTTAAGGCGAAGGTGCGTCACCCCACTGCTCTCTGAGCAGTGCAAACAGGAAAAATAAAATTATAATAATTCAATGTTATTTTCATTTTATTTTTCATTACTGAGTGTGAGCCAGTCTAAGATGTGGCGAGTGTGGGCTGTCGTGATGAGCAGGCAAGGAGGAGTGGTTTGCACCATAAGTGCGCATGGCGGTTTGGCTGACTGTTTTATGAATGGCCATATTAGAACGTACAAACCAACATGCGCATTTATCCACCGGTTGTGTTGCACAGCCAGGCGCAGAACTGTCCCAGGCACTGTCTGAGCGGCAAACCAGGCCACTAAAACCAATCACAATGCTACTTCAATGCTGGTAATAATATACCCACTTTTTCATAACAAAAAAAACATACACCACCAGCATGACAGCAGCACTGTGATTGGCTTAGAGGAGTCTGGAAGCCTGTGTACTGCTGGGAGTTGACAGGCACGGATGAGGATGCAGGAGAAGTGGGAGACGCAGGCAAGTCATCTATGCTTTTACTTTCCATTCCCCCCACCCCGCCGCTGCCCACCACTTCAGTTCTACAGCAGCCTACACTGGGTGTGGTATGGCAAAACTGCTTTCTGCGTCTAATCTGTTGGAGGTGGTAAGAGGCACAGCACAGAAAAAGACGTGCAGTTGCACAAACTGCTTTAATACGAAGGTAAAATTACATTGACAAGAAACAAACAGCCTGATTCATCAAGCTAAATTGCACTCGCAAAGGGCAAGATTCTCAGAATCTTGCCTTTTGCGAGTGCAATTTTTGCATTTGGGATTCATCATCCCAAATGCAAAAATCGCTATTTAAGAATTCGCATATTTGCGAGGAATTGGATTTAAGGAATCTCTAATAGAGATTCCTTAAATGCAATTCATCAACCAATTAGAAATTGCGAAATTGCAATATTTGGTCGCAATTTACCACCAAGTCTGACTTGGTGGTAAATTGGGAAAATAGTGTAAAAAGCACTTAAGTGCATTTTTTTCTTTTGCATGTTACACACACACATGTCCTTTGGACATGTGTGTGCGCAACACCTGTTCAAATGTGCATTTAAGGGGTGCTACAGGGTGTCCTTTGGACACCCCTGGCACCCTTTAAATCGCTATCTTATTTGCGAGTAGCAAATTGCTACTCGCAAATAAGGGATACTCCCCATTCGTTCCTATGGGCCTTTTGGCCCATAGGAATGAATGGGGAGTTATTCCTTATTTGCGAGTAGCAAATTGCTACTCGCAAATAAGGAAAATGTAGGAATCGCTATTTATTTAGCAATTCCTACATGAATACCGTTTTGCAAGTCCTTAATAGCGATTCGCTATGAATCGCTATTAGGGGCTCACAAAACGGCCCCTTGATGAATCAGGCTGCAAATCCTTTAAAACGCTAATTAAGTCTGTAGCTACAGTGTAACCCTGGAGGATATAAAAGCAATGTTGAAGTAAGGAGTGCATTTAGAAAACAAACAAAGTGTATTTGCACAGTGAAAAACAAAATGAAATGCTTATAAACAATAAATAAATCTGTCGGTAGAGTGTCACCGTGAAAAATCTAAAAGCAAATTTGTAGTAAAGATTGTATTTGGAAAATGAACAAAGTGAATTTAAACAGTTCATTGCTGCAGTTCGCCTGGTTACAGTGTTAGCTCAGAAAAGATTTACGGCTGAGAAAAACATGCAGTTGCATGGACAGCTTTAATTAAAAGCTAAAGTTGCATTTTGAAAAGAGTGGAAATGCTTTTGAACATTAAATTACTCCATGGCTACAGTTGCCCTTCAATGATAAAAAAGAAATGTTGTAGTAAAGATGGCTTTTGAAAAAGAACAAAGTGATTTTGATCACTAAATAAGTCCAGGGCTACAGTGTCAAAATGCATCAATCGGAACAGGAGTGGCAGAAGGACATTAACCCCTTCCGTGCGGCCGCGATTCCCCCCGTGTGCGGCAGCCGCACGAACAGTGCGGGGCCGTGACGAACCCCAGCCGTCATCAGCACACGAGCACCGTGGAGCGTGACGGCTGGGGTTCGTCACCAGCATGGAAGGGGTTAATGAAGACGTTAATCAGTGCTAGGTCCATGCTGTATCAAAGAGGTAAACACATGAAGAGAGGAAGTGAAACCGACATACACTGACCAATGAGCAGCAAGGAAATGAGAGTGACGATGTAGCTAACCAATGGTACGTAATGGGCAGACTTTTAACTCCCTTTATGCTTAAGTTAATAAAGGATCTTGCAAGCAACAGCAAATGTGCGAGAGCTAATAAAGGTGCAATATAAACACCTGGGGTCCTATTATACATTAGATGCACTTTCCCTGTTTGCACCATTGTGCACCATAAAACAGATGTGCCGGGCGCAAACAGGGAAAGTGCACCCTATTACATTGAATGTGCTGCAACCCCCCCACCCCCCCACCCCCGACAGCCACAAAGTTGCACTGCCATGGGAGTAGCACATTCAGGTGAAAAACAAAGCAGGTTTTAAGCAGCTGCTGAGCGTTTCACTGTGCATTTTAAGAGGGGAGAGAGATCCACTTGCAGGCAGGTACAGTGAGTGACTGCACCTGTCTAGAGGGGGACGTCTGTGTTGGGGGGAATCCATAGGACCCCCTGTTCCTCCTCCGGGGAGGTTCCATCAGGAGACACACTGTCAGTGCGCCTCCTGACAGCTTCTTTGCCTCTACGCCTGTGACTATAAAATGGCACGGGTGCAGAGGCAAAGGGATACCCTCATTTGCATGAGGCGACACCACCATGCAAATGAGGGAACGCCCTCTGCTGATAGCGTTGGTACTATATGTGTGCCAGCGCTATCTGTATTACAGGCAGGGCCGCACAAGCGTCTGCGTCCCTTTCTGTAATACCAAAGTGTCCCAGGGGCACGCAAAGAGGGTGCCGACATCTGTTGCGCCCCCAGTGCCACTTTGTATAGTACGGCCGCTGGGGTCTTTGCAACCCACTTCCTCTTCTTGGGTTTTCTTACATTTTCTTTATGTTTGCAACCTGCAAAGCCGGCCATTCTAGAACCAGTGTAGAAGAAAGTGGAGAAAGGGGAAGCGAGTTGGAAAGACACTTAAAGGATACAACTGTGTCTCATAAATCAATGAGTGATTGTGACCACCTCATTAGTGCATCCCCCTTTGAAAAAAAAAAACTACCCCACTATCACTACTTCAATTGAGTCTGTACAGGAACATCTAATTAGGGAAAACAACAACAAACAAATAAAAATGGTGCACCACATTAATGGTGAAATAATGCCACAAACCCAGTCCCTGCTAGAAAGGGAAGCTATTTATTGTAATTTAATACTTGTATTTTAGCAAAAAAAACGATCACTCCACAAAGCACAGTGTCCAATCAAATACTTCATGGTGCCCAATCATTCACATTTCAAGGCACAAAAACTAAACAATGGCGTCCACAAATGCAGCTTAAACTGATGCCCTCCAGTTGCATTAACACATGTATTCCAAGGCGTGGACATGTATGTATAGACATATGTGCATGTGAGGCAAGGCTTAAGGCAGCAAAAGTACCTGGCCTGAGATCAGAATGCAAAATTGTCCAAAGACCTCAAATTCCACCTAGAAAAAAAACCTTAACGAGAGGAGGAGACTGAGGACAGGTTGTCACAAGCAAGTGGGTTTCAATATAGTCTAAACAATGTCTTTCTTCAAGTTGCATCAAAGCAAGCATTAGCATACATCCCACTCAGTGCTGCTTACGTTATGCCCCTAGCGTCAATGTAAACTGCAGGCGGCAGGAGCTACTGTCGATATTTGAAGAGTCTTTTCCAGATAAAGGGCAGCAAATCGATGTCTTTACTGGCAAGCAGAAGAAGCACAGACACAACCATGACATAGAAGTGATAAGAGAGGGAGGAAGTAAGGAGTTATAGTGTTCAATAAGTAAAGAGTCCCCATGAGACCTTGCGGGGGAATGGGGGGTGTAGGTGTGCCACCTGCACTACTCAGAAAGTTTGCTATAGAATGAGCGGTCAGTATCAAAACTTCTCAGAAAGAAGTCTATACATTAAATGGTGTATATATATTACCTAGAGACCCTCTCTGTGGCACGCTGTGCTTTCTATCGAACAGTTTTGTTTTTTGTTTATTTTATTGCTTTTCGTGTTTGGTGTGTGGGCGGGGGCGAGGGGGTTTCAGTGGCATTCAAAACCATTAGTTACATTCAATGTGCACACATCCGATTCTTTGGCTTGTATTTCACCTCCTTGTACGGCCTTCCTTCATTGTACTTGACTTTACTGCTATATTCTGAATGGGGCAGTACAAACGTGCCTCAGGCAGACTAGAATATTCGGCGTGGGACAGTGCCAGCACTGCCCTGATAGAAAGCCTTACTCTGCATGGGACAGTACCAGCACATCTCAGGAAGACTATAATACACTGAATGAGATAGTAGTAACTCTTCTCAGAAGAATGGTAATACTTTGGTGGGACAGTAGCAGCACTTCTCAGAGAGACTGATATACTCTGAATGTGGCACTTTGAGTACAGAACCGGTACTTGTCATACAAATGCCTACACTCTTAGTGGGACAGCGCCAGCACTTCTCAGACAGCCTTCTGTACTCTGAATGGGACAGTACCAGTACTTCTCAGACAGCCTTCTGTACTCTGAATGGGACAGTACCAGTACTTCTCAGACAGCCTTCTGTACTCTGAATGGGACAGTACCAGTACTTCTCAGACAGCCTTCTGTACTCTGAATGGGACAGTACCAGCACTTCTCAGACAGCCTTCTGTACTCTGAATGGGACAGTACCAGCACTTCTCAGACAGCCTTCTGTACTCTGAGTGGGACAGTACCAGTACTTCTCAGACAGCCTTCTGTACTCTGAATGGGACAGTACCAGCACTTCTCAGACAGCCTTCTGTACTCTGAATGGGACAGTACCAGTACTTCTCAGACAGCCTTCTGTACTCTGAATGGGACAGTACCAGTACTTCTCAGACAGCCTTCTGTACTCTGAATGGGACAGTACCAGTACTTCTCAGACAGCCTTCTGTACTCTGAATGGGACAGTACCAGTACTTCTCAGACAGCCTTCTGTACTCTGAATGGGACAGTACCAGTACTTCTCAGACAGCCTTCTGTACTCTGAATGGGACAGTACCAGCACTTCTCAGACAGCCTTCTGTACTCTGAATGGGACAGTACCAGTACTTCTCAGACAGCCTTCTGTACTCTGAGTGGGACAGTACCAGTACTTCTCAGACAGCCTTCTGTACTCTGAATGCGACAGTAACAGCACATCTCGGACCGTCTTCTGTACTCCGAATGGAACCGTGCCAGCACTTCTCAGACAGCCTTCTGTACTCTGAGTGGGACAGTACCAGTACTTCTCAGACAGCCTTCTGTACTCTGAATGCGACAGTAACAGCACATCTCGGACCGTCTTCTGTACTCCGAATGGAACCGTGCCAGCACTTCTCAGAAGAATGGTTACACTACGAAGAGAACAGCGCCAGCACTTCTCAGTGAGTGATATACTTCGAGTGTAACAGTGTCAGCATTTCTCAGACATTTACTTATATTTTGAATGGAGCCGCACTACTCAGAGAGACTGATCTACATTGAATGCGACAAAACAAGCACTTCTCATACAAATTTCTATACACATAAAGGGACAGTACAAGCACTTCTCAGGCAGACTACTCACTTCTGAATAGGAAACTGCCAGCACATCTCAGACATACTTTTGTACTGAGTCTGAATGGGACATTACTAGCAATTCTCAATGGACCGCTATACTCTAATTTGGACAGAACCAGCACTTCTCTGAGAGACTGCTAGACTCTGAGAGGGACAGTTCAAGCACTTGTTAGAAACGCTATAGTTCTTTTCTAAAAGATTGCTGTACTCTGAATGGGAAGGTGCCAGTAACATGCTCCTAATGACACCATGTAGCCAATACTTGGATTTACTCCTATTCTCTGGGACTCGTAGTGAACAGTTCCTTCCATTGAAACAACAGGATAAACACAGCCGATAACATCAACTTCCTTAAAAAAAACCCTAGACTAGAAATATGCATTTTTGACAACATCGGCAAGGTGGCAACCTTATCTTTAGGTAAGTAGCAGGAAGGTAAATAGGCATACTGGGGGGTCCTAGGGGCCGTCACCTTTCACCCAAGCCTTTCCAGAGGTCCGAGTCCATTTTCAGGATACAAAGGTGGCATGTGTGATCTGGCCATGGCTAACACTTGTAATGGTTGCCAAACGACTGAGTGGGATCTGGCAACGTTCTGAAACCAATCTGAAAGTTGAAAGACATGACCACCTGGTGTTGGAGACGAGGAATAGGAAATACAGTACTTCTTTTTTATGGTCTGGAAACTGAGGAGATGCTGTCCGATGATATCTACGGACACAAGAGCACAGTAGGACGCTTGCAAGGTGGGCATTGCCTGGATTTGTGTCTCAGACACAATCCCTTCTGTCAAGTTATAGCTAGGAACAAGTAGGCAGAATGAGCTTATGAAGCGGGAACAGTGTCTTCCTTTCCAAAGGAAAGGAGTCAGTTTATACTCTATGTTGGTTCAAACTCAACAGTTCATCGGTATTCAGGCTCCAATCCTTCCCCTACCTTAACGACTTGAAGGAGTGTACAATCTCACTCAGTATCTGTGTGGAAACACTATTAGGAAATGAAGACTGGGGTAAGCACCAGAAAACCCCGCAGGGCATTCTGGACTCTAGTGCAACCTTGGAGACCGCCTGGCACCTGGATGACGCCAGTGCCTATGGAACAGACCGAACTTATATTTGTTGAGTTTTGATATCTCCCTCCGAAGGGTAAGGAAAGTTAGCAGGTAGCAAAAAGAAATAAAAAAAAATATATAGACTGCAGCTCTAAAACGGTATGATGCATTTGACTGCACTTGGTAGACATTAGGCTACCCCGAGAAACAACAATTGAGACCAGTGGTTAATTTGTTAGTAAGATATGTGCTTGCACCAGCACAGTTCTCCTGCCAGCGCCGCCTAAAACAGAATCAACTGCCAACCATGAAAGTGGTGAGAGGATGTGGCGTAATGGCTAGAGCGGCTGACTTTGGTGCTGGGGAAGCAGGTTCGAGTCTCGGTGCAGGCTCAGCATCCTGTGATTCTGGGCTAATCACTTAATCTTCTGTACCTACCATAAATAAATTAACCTTTACTGGTGCTCATGAAAAGCACGGGTGTTGATGATTAAGTGCCGATGCTGAGGTTAGTCCCACAGCTGGCCCAAGTTCGAGTCACACAAGGCATGGTATAATACCAGCTCCTAGTGTTTGAAGACAATACTTCCTAAACACTTCAGCTTAACTACGAAGCTGGAGAAACTTAAGACTTCTCAATAGAGTTCTAACTGCAGAAGGAAATAGATAAATATTTGGAACAATAGTTGTCCTTAAAGTATCAGACCAGTGTAAGATGGTGCAGAAGATCAATGCTAGTAAGCATTTTCACTTTTGAAGAATATATTGAAGTAGAATCAATACCGAAATCTGAATGTACTGAATGTATCCCCTGCTGTGTCTTGTTGTATGTGAATTCTGCTTTTTGTGTTTTTGATGTTTTCTGTGTCAATGATGCACTTTCTGTACCAGAATCTGTAGCGGCTTCTCATTGCCCGACTGCTCTTAGAGCAGTGTATAAAGGAAAAATAAAAAGATAATAACAACGTTATTATAATTTTCTTTTTTGTTGTGGGGGGCAGTGGTAGGGCGGGGCAGGGATGATGCTTCATTGAGGAGGAGTGGTTTGTGCACAATAAAGTGCGCATAACTGCTTGGCCGGCTGTCTGGACCTGGCCGAACAGTCATGCGCACTTTACATATTCCCCATGAGGCTGTAATGCACAGCCTGGTGGGGAATATGCACAGGCTCCCTGTCCCCATCTGAGCGCCAATCCACAATACTCAGGCCAATCACAGTGCTGCATTGCAGGGTTGTGATTAACTGAGAGAAGCCTGTGTGCCCAGGTGCTTCCTGTAGCTACTTCCTAATCTTAGTCAGGCAGAGAAGTGAAGCGGACACAGAGTAGAGGCAACAGAAAAGGAAAGTGGATGTTTATTTTATATTTTTCAAAACCCGCCATCCCATGCCCCTCGCCACCCCATTCCCTACCAGCCACCACTGAACAGATTGCTAAGAAAATACTGTCCTAGGAACCAGATATACTATAATTGCCCGCACAAAGAAGATCACAAATTGCATACTGACTTTTTGCGACCACTTTTTATTTTGGGAACTGACCTATGTACTATTAGGTCAGTTCAAAAATAACAAATTAGAGGTATTACCAGAATGCCCTGCCTCGTTAATATTTATTAGGTAAGTCACATAGTCCAACCCTTTTTGAATGGCCACAATTACAGGGATGGGAGTCTGCAAGAGACAGCCAACCACCCTCACTTTGTATTCTAAAACAGAAAACCTTTTATTGATGCCGCCTGAGTATAAAGGAACTAAGGTCATCTAAAAAAAATATATAAGGATAAAAATAAACGGTTTCAGTTTTGGAAAACTTTAGCAAGAGCTGGCAGTTACCCCAGTCACCCAGAAGCTCCAACCCCCAATTCACAAATGAGAAGTAAATACAAATGGGACTCCTCCCCATTACAAATCACTTGCTACCCCAACTTGTGAGTCATTGGCTGTTTAACAGGTAGTAACCTATAATACGGTCACCAACTATTGATCAGAATACTGTGTTTTTTACATTAACAAAAATTATCAAAAGGTGTTTGTGCGGGGAAAATTTGTAAAACAAAAAAATCATCTGTGGACTACTTGTAACCCAAATTTGGGCAGAAACTGCTTAATGCAGATGAATTTGCACAGCGTAGTACACAGAATGAGGCCCTATATCTACCAGAGACAGAAAGTTATTATAAATATACAAGCAGCCAAGGTATAAATGGGAGTTTAAGGTGTCACTCTATTCTATCATAGAATGAAGAAAGTCAATATGTCTGCTATGTGTTCTGTTCTCAAGGCATAATGCATATCGTTGTTAAAAATATTTTAAAGGATTCCCAAGTAGTGAGAATGTAAGGCTAGTGTTTTTTAAGTGTTATCTAGTGGGGTAGGGTAAAATGTCTTGGTTACTATCTGTTCCCTGGGATCACTCTTGATCTCAAAGAGGAAAGTACCATATAACGACTTTGTATGTTTTAGGCAAACTGGAAATAGCCTGATTTTGTCCATCCAGGTGGCCAAAATAACCAACTGTCCACCTTTGCACACCCTGCTTTGTTTACTGCTATTTTGAGTCTGTTCCAGTTTCTCTCTTACATGGCTTTGTAATTCAGAAACAGTTGGTCACAGAAGAAGTTCATATTAAACCGGCATGGTAGGTTTTGTGGCTCAAACTGTTTTTCTACCAAATCCCTGCAACAGCATTAGTTGAAATCCGCCATATTGAATAACCTTGAATTTTAAAAGGTGAGTATTGTTTTGTAATGTATGCAGTATTTGATACACGGGGAGCAAAGCCCATCTCTAATTCCTTATTACAGGTGACTTATGATGGCTTTAGTCAACTGCAATCAAGTAATGCTGCTCAACTGTATAAAGTTAATACATTTTACTTCTAACTTCGCAGTGCCTGCAGGCAGTCACCCAGTGCTTAATTTGAGACAGTGGTTTTAGGTGCTCAGCATCGGCGCTTAATCATCAGCACCTGGGCTTTCCATGAGCATCAGTTGAGGACAAATTTGATAATTGTAGGCACGAGAAGCTTAATTGATTTGCCCAGAATCATAGGATGTTGAGCCCACGCAGAGATTTGAACCTGGTTCCCCAGCTCTGAAGTCTGCAGCTCTGTCCGGTACACCACATCCTTTCCACACTTTCATGGTTAGTAGTTGGTTCTGTTATAGGTGGCGCTAACATAAGAAATGGGCTGTCGCAAGCTGCTTCCTCACGACAGCCCCTGCACTTATTTTGTTTTTGCAAATTAACAATGCAATTACCTCTGAATTTTCTACTCTTATAAAGGAATCATCCCTAAACTCCTCAGTGACTTGCAATATCCTTCTAATGTATGTATGGGGGTACTTTATACCATATATATATATTGCCGCAATTGCCTATTTGTGCTGAGTGGTATCCAGTGGTGTAACATTAGCCCCCGTAGCGCGGTAGGGCCCCCTCCGGCCTTTTGTATGGGTGGAGTGTTCCCAGCCTGAGAGCTTCTGACTGGGTCCTGTGGGGAGGGGACCACCGCCCTTCTTGCACTTTGCAAGGGGGCCTCCCTCATGTTTCATTAGGCCACTGGTGGTATCTGAAGTAACAGATGAAGAAGAGAACATGGAATTAGGTATTGGTTGCGGGTGCCATAGGTAGTATGGTTCCCGCTGAAACCCCTCCCCGACTAAAGGCCCCACTTGTCAGGGGTATTTTATTTTATCAATTTATTTATTAAGTTTTATATAGTATGAGCAAGACCACCAAGGGTATCAGTGGGCTTTACAGAATATACAGCAAGGAAGGGTTTAGGCAAACATACAAAGTCAACAAAGCGAACAGTGCAAAATTTTAAAATATGTCCAGCAATCACGCCAGCAAAGCCTCTGGGCTACAAACAGCAGTTATGGACCCACGGTCAAGTGGGGAAGGCAGACTGAGGCAGAATTTTTTTAGTCGATTCCTATTACTTCCATTTTGAAATGGACAGTGGAAGGGATCACCCTGACTTTGGAGGGGAGAGAGTTCCAGATTCTTAGCGCCATGCCTGAGAAGGCTCGATTGTAAGTTTTTTTTTTCTTGAATTTTTGTGGGTAGTAAGCGCTATAATAACGTATTTACAATTCTGATTCGGCCCTGACTGGCCCATTCCTCAGCACTGTCTCCTGTATAACACTCTGATTAAGACCCTAGATAGAGTGCATAACGTGAGGGCCGTCAGGGACGCGGCCATGCCTGATGGGTCAGACAAGCCATACCTGATGCCAAGATTTATGCCTCTAGGTAGAACTGTGTGTATGCATAGCGCCGACTAAAGCTGTACTACGCAATGGAATGAAGGCGCTGTGGCCCTGGGAGCATCCTACACACCCCAGAAGACAACAACCCCTCCCCGACTGGAAGTGTAGACAGCTGTGGGGGTAGTAAACACCAGAATATGGATGATTCGAGGTAAGTAAACAATAAAATAAATAACACGAATTTTGGGGCATATTATCAAGGGGCTTTATCTCCGCTTTTTTGGCTTTAAAAGCCAAGAAAGCGGAGATAAAATTATCTCCCTATTACCAAGCTGTTGCTAACACCAGTTAGCGACAGCTAATAGGAGATAGTGACCATCTTGGGCCCCGCTTTGCATGTCAGTGATATTTATCACTAATGACATGCAAAGTGGGCGTGCCAAGATGTTAGCGACTGAAAACAGTCGCTAACATCGCTATCTCCTATTACCAACTTTTGGAGATATTCGCGCTAAGCGCGAATATCTCCAAAAGCTAACACTTGCCCAGGAGCAGTTCTTAGCCATGTTATCCAATGGGAGGTGGATAACATGGCTAAGAGCATTTGCTCGATAATGCATGAATATCGCTGACTTTTCAGCGATATCCATGCATTGCGGCCGTTTTTTATCGCATTTGCGATAAACCTTGCTAATAGCAAGGTTTATCTGCGATAAAAATCGCCGATTTGCGGCGATAATTTTTGTCTCTAAATAAGTTAGAGACAAAAATTATCTCTATTGGTTGGTAATATGCCCCTTTGTTGTGCACCCTGCATCGCAGGGCCGCAACTGCCCAGACCCCATATCAAAGCGTTACTTACAGATCCGTAGAGTTTGCCTCTGTTGGTCATAGCCAGGAACAGGCCGCTCTTGACGCCCAGGACGCTGACCACGCCCCTTTCCACCGGAGAGATTTCTAGCAGACCTGGGGAAATAAAAACCACTCGGATTTAATATTGATTGATAGGAGTCTCACAGCTCGCACTACACGTTATAGTTTATATACATCTCTTGCTGCCACAGTTCTCGTCCTTCACAGCGCTATGAATAGCAGATTCTGCTTACCCACACAGTGGTACTCATTTTATCCACCTCCGGAGGATGAAAGGTAGAGTCGAGTCTATTATGAATCTACCCCATGACTTGCTGCTTGTACATGTAGATCTACAGCAGGTGTATTATTCGACTGAGCTACATTATTCGTTTTCATGTCAAACTATACAACTTTTAATCATATCCCACATACCTCTGCTATACATACCATGTCTGAGCTATGATTTCGCATGGTCTTGGAGATTTACGAGAAATGTTCTAGAAGCAACACCAGCGATTTCTGGGAATGTTCTGTCTCCTAATGCCAGTATCCCCAAGTCATCCAAAAAAATGTGTGATCCAGGTCAAATATGTATTTTGTTATGATTCAATGTTCATGTCTGTTAAACTTTGAAGTGCTACATTTTGCGACTTACAAAGTGGGACAGAAAACAGGCCCGGGCACAAGAATAAAAGTGACCCCCATTAATGGATTACATAACTGGAAAGTGCATTTGCAAATTTGGACACTTTTTACATGGTAAAGAAAACCTGGCAGGTATGGGAGGCTCCATGCATGTGTGCTTGCTGTAGACAATGTATGTGATAGATGCAGAGAAACCAACTGTAACTAGCATTGTTAATGCGTCGGTTTTGCCAAACAGGCACCAATTAGTAGCCAGGAAAGAAAAGAAGTGGGATGCTAGTCCCTTTCAAGTTTATATTGAAAACAATAGATTTCTCAAACACAGTTCAAGCTCTACGCCAGAGACACCTAAAAACCGACCTAGTAGACCATAAAACAGTCAAATGATGTTATATGATTGATATTGAGCTTGCAATCTGTGGGCTGTTCTCTCCCTCCCTCTCTCTCTCTTCCTCCCTCCCTCCCTCACCCCCACTCTCTCTCTCCCTCTCTCCCCTCCTCACACACACACACTCGCACCACCAACCTACAGGACCAAAGTATGTCATACACCATTAGATCTCAATCACACAACTCCCTAGGCATGTGGGAAAGACGTTTCTTTTTTATGTAATGCAGAATATTTAATGTTACATGACATTCGATGATGCCGTGTGAATATATACCACTCAATGAAACACCGCGCCCTGATCATACCGTTATTATACAATATGATGCAATAACACATTATAATGTCAGATAACATAAAATGACAAAAGAACCAGACACTAGCATACAGCTACATAACACAATGATACAGAATGGGGGTCCTGGGGGGGGCGGCCGACCAAAGGGAGGCCTGCCCCGCCCGGGGGAATTTGGGGCCGGGGAAAGGGGGGGGGGGTGGAGCTGGCGCTGCCCGGGGGCGGGTTTGGGTGTTTTTGGTAGTTTTTGGGCTGGGGGCGGGGCTTTGTTGGGCTCCTTTTGGGCTGGCTTTTGGTATCTGGCCGGTCACGCGGCGGAGACACCATTTTAAGTGTGGTGTCTCGGCCGCCGGGCGGGGGGTGGCGGTTGGACACATTTTTTACACTGAAGCAGCCGAAAACCTTTTCCTGGACTATATCTCGTACTATGAAGGAAGGTGGCTTCAAGGAAAACTGTCCCCGTGCAACGAGGAAACCAAGAAGGAGAGAGCTAAACACATTTTACTGCCTGCATCCCGCCTCTGTGAGGAGGTCGGTGGGGACACCCTGTACAGTATTATTGCGACCTATTTACACAAGTGTAACGACCAGGAGGGGGACAGTTTGAAAAACGTGATGCGGGCATTTGAATTTCTGGAGCACATTTTCGGATGGACAATTTTGGCCAGTGGGATGCAGGAGCCCGAGAGCGAGCGCCACGCAGGCAGCATCTCGCGCAGGCAGAGGGTCGGGGTCCTCGTCCATGGTCACGGTCACCCTCGCGCTGCTGCTCCTGGTGCTCTCCCTGTCCCAGCAGAAGGACAAGGACTTTTACACTTTTGAGGCGGTGAACATCAAGGGCAAGCTCGTGTCCCTGGAGAAGTACCGGGGCTCGGCTGGACATTTCGCTGGGGCAGGGATGGGCCGCGGCAGGAGGTATGCGGGACACGTCGCTGGATGTTGGTGGAGCTCGGGAGAGCAGCATGCGGCTCCACGCGGCCGAGCGGATGGACCGGCTCTGCCTGGTGCGGGCGGTCGGGCACCCACGTGGGACTAGGTGAGTCCCAGCTGCCTCTACCCGAAGGGTCCCTACGGCCGCCGGGGTGTTGTTGTTTCGGGGCAGAGGAGAAAGGACTGATGGACTTCTTGGGGGGTGGTGATTTTAGGAGTGTATGCTGGGGGTATGTTGCGATGCATATGTGTCCTGAGTAATCGCCAGGGGCTGAGATTAATTTAAGTAATCCAGTCATCGCTTTTTTGTGCTCTTCCTCATTACTACGCATGGCCAGTGACTTCACGGGCCCCTCTCGGTTAACTATACTGGAACTTATCAAATTGAAACTCCTACCGGCGTTACACTAGGGAGGTTGGTTTTTCAAGCGCAATGGACAGACCTTGGCTTCAGCTAGTATAAAGCGACTTCCCTAGGTAGGCTTTTAGTCTTCCGCATTGGATAGTGCAAGCCCATATTAAGCTATATTTTGGCATGATACATCAGCTCTGTACTGGAAGAACTTCAATGATAAGATGCTGGTGCAGGAACAAACCACCTAGCCCAGTGTCAGAAAAGTTTATTTTGTAAGAATGTAGTTTGTATTTTTAATTGCTAGTAAAATGAGCCCTTGGAATATAATGTATAGCGGTACACAGATTGCATTTTGCACTTAGTAAGGCAAGTAGTGTAAACCAGTGTTAATATATGGGAGAGGCAGTCGGGATACAGTAAAAAATTACGTGGGAGGTTTTCGTTGTCAGAACCTGTTGCTATTAATATACTGGCTTTTAAATTCCATGCACTTTGCACTGTGGTCTACTACGGCTTTTAAAGACTACCTAATGGGTGACTGAAAAGTATTTGAAAGGGAAGGTTTCGGCCTGGAAAAAGGGTTAATTTTGTCAGGTCAGAAAGCCATTTTATACCTGCACACTCAGGCTGCATTGGCCACCCTGGAGTCATGTTTTAAAATCTTCTATTTTAGTGGGTGACACAATGAGTGCTGCAGTCCACTAGTTGCATTAATTTGCAGGCCCTAGTTACAGGCAGGTCTAGATACTGGGGATCTTAAAAGGGAATTAAATGTGCCAATTAGGTGACTTCCAAGTTTACATTGTTTAAAGTGGACAGCGCAAGCATTTTACCACTGGCTCACGAAATAAGGTTCGGTAACGGACGGCAAAAAACCTGGGGGGGGGATACCACACAAAATTGGTAGTTTCCAACAAGGTATCATCAAATCTCTGGGGGAAGGTTTATGAGAGTTCATGGGTTTAGTTCGTCCTTTTGGTGGTAAAACCTGGGAAATAATCATGCAATGGCAACTTTAGTTGGAAATGAATTTGAGGGATTCCAGATTGTTCAACCCCTAGGGGCCCTGTAGGAATTGCCCCTTTTTAGTGACAGCTCTCTAAATGTTTTGCTTTCCCCGTGGACCATTTTCTTGACATAGAGTTGCCAATATGGCTGTTTGGGTACTTTGCCACTACTGATCAGTGTCACAGTACGAGTGTTCCCTATGTAAAGTGTAATGGTAATGGGATGGCCATGATTGGTATGTTTGCCTTACTAGTAACGGCCCTTGTGATGTGCACTGTGTGTGCCAGGGCTAGTAATTACAGGATGCGTGGAGAAGGCATTGGACACCCCTATGGTAGGTCCCGGGTACTCCCTGTGCGGGGTGGAGTGTAGGAAAAAGGAAGGACATGTGCTAAGGTGTGTGTGATGTCCTGACAGTAAAATACACTCCATTTGGTTTTTTTTTCACTGCTGGATGACCATTCTGCCTATAGGATAGAATGGGGGAGGCTGGGTTTGAGGTCTTGGCCCAGGGAAGGATTGAGATGTCTCCTAGCTCCCTGATTGGACAGACTTCTGACCTCTGCAGCAGTACACTGTTTGACATAACTTTTATTTGTTTGCAGTAATATATGGGAAATGCGGAGTGCTTTCCCTGGGCATCAACAAAGACATATTCATTGACATTTGGTAGGCACTGGCGATTAGTTGGTTTGCTCTGGAACACTGTACCTTGAGCTGATGCGGAGACTCAAACCTGCTTCCTGAGCTCCAAAGTTAGTAGCTCTAGCCATTGCACCACTCGTACGAGAACCAAAGCATTATCAATAGTATATACAGTGAAGCCATGGTTTTATGTCTGCATGTAGTATATTTATCTTATCCAACTAACAACTTTGACAAAGCCAATAGTCAGGGCTGGTTGTAGGTGTAAGGTTACTGGTATGATATAAGCGGAGGCAATACCAGAAGCAGCACAATATTAGTTCAGCTGAGCACATATTGGTATTTATAAGGGGGAGCCGAGTGCAGGGGTAGATGGTCTAGAGTGTCTGGGTTGGCTATGGCGTCTTGGAGGACTACACGTTGCTTGGGGCGGCCTGGGTGAAGGTCTGGGGGGGGGCTGGAGTTGTAGGTAGGGACACGGGGGGCATTGATAGGGGAGTCGTTCGGGCCTCATTCGGGCTCCAGTGCAGTTTTTGTCGGTAACCTGGGGATCTGAAAGGGGTGGAGTCTACCCGTCTCGAGGGGTCGGGGGTTTTTGGCAGAGCGTACTGGATCCTTTTCTTGCCGTTATGGCGAACATGGGGCGTTTTAGATGCTGATTACTTTTTGGGGTGTCGGCCTAGGTGCAGGTTTGGGGGGCTCGAGCGGACGGTACGGGCGTTATAGGCGTGAACAGGGAAAGCGTCTCGTTTAGGCCGCGGGCATTTCAAGGGCGTTTGGGGGTCGTGCGTGGGTGAGAGGTACGTTCTTGGTAGTGGGTTTTTTCCTGGCGGACAGGCGCTGGGGGGTGACGCACTGCATGGAGGACTTCTCCCTGGGCGCCAGAGAGGACGCACAGTCCCATGTCGGTGTGGTCATTCTCCGTAGTGAGCTCGACTCCATGGTCAGGGAGCACGCCCGACGGAGGACAGGGGGGTCGCAACGCGCGGTGGGGTCTGATGCGGAACGGTGACGCAGCCATGTCGGGAGCGGCGGGGTATGGTGGGTGACGGGGGTGTTGGGGGCACTGCGGCAGGGTTTTTTTCCTGGCGGACGGGCTCCGGTGTGGGACGCACCATCCGGAGGGCTTCTCTCTGGTGGGACGGCCGGTTTCGGCGGTCTGCCTGCAGGCGCTGGGCGACTTCCCAGGCCTTGTGTTGACAGGGGGGGGGCCTGGGCGCCAGAGAGAGGGCACGGCCCCTTTTCGGTGCGGTCATACTTCGTAGGGAGCTCGATTCCGCGGCCTGGAAGCACGCCCCAGGGGTGACGTTGACTGAGGGCATGGCCCTATACCTTTAGTGATGGAGGGCATGGCCCTATGCATTGGTGACGGAGGGCATGGCCCTATGCATTGGTGTCGAGGGCATGGCCCTATGCATTGGTAATGGAGGGCATGGCCCTATACATTGGTGACGGAGGGCATGGCCCTATGCATTGGTGACGGGGGCATGGCCCTGTGCATCGGTGACGGAGGGCATGGCCCTCTGCATTGGTGACGGAGGGCATGGACCTGTGCATTGGTGACGGAGGGCATGGCCCCATGCATGGGTGACGGAGGGCATGGCCTTATGCATGGGTGTCGGAGGGCATGGCCCTATACATTGGTGACAGAGGGCATGGCCCTATACGTTGGTGACGGAGGGTATGGCCCTATACGCGGGTGACGGAGGGCATGGCCCTATACATTGGTAACGGAGGGCATGGCCCTATACATTGGTGACGGAGGGCATGGCCCTATACGTGG
Source organism: Lissotriton helveticus (assembly GCF_964261635.1). NCBI lineage: Eukaryota > Metazoa > Chordata > Amphibia > Caudata > Salamandridae > Lissotriton > Lissotriton helveticus. The sequence continues at coordinate 366,149,952 of NC_136062.1, forward strand.
TGACGGAGGGCATGGCCCTATACACTGGGACAGAGGGCATGGCCATATGGTTAGGGGGGAGGACCTGCCGGCGGTACGAAGGCATTGACCTGACAGCACGGTGTTGAAGGGGGTCCGCGGCACGCATATGGTTCGGGGTGTGGTCCGGCCGGCTGGGCCATGCGGCACGTCCCGTGTTTAAGCGATGGGGAGTCCTAGGGGGGGGTCGAGGACCGTTAGCACGTCCCTCGAGTGGCGGTTCTTCCTAATATATGGGGGAAGAGTAGGAAATCTGTTTGGGTTATCGGGGGGTAGGTCAAGCACAATAAAGTATTTAGCCAGGTGGACAGGCAAATTGACGTTATGCTAATTGTTACTGTTTGTGGATTGTGGGAATCAGTTAGGGGAGGGGGTGGGGGTGAGTCAGGAAATTGCATATTTATGAGGTTTAGATTGTACGGCGCAGGCCAAGGATGTTATTGTGTAGGATGCACCTGCTTCCAATAAAGCGGCCTTTGTCACACCTACATTGAGTCTCAGGTGGTGCTTTTCTTCCCCCCCCTCCCTTTCCCCAATGGGGGTCCTGGGGGGGGGGCGGCCGACCAAAGGGAGGCCTGCCCCGCCCGGGGGAATTTGGGGCCGGGGAAAGGGGGGGGGGTGGAGCTGGCGCCGCCCGGGGGCGGGTTTGGGTGTTTTTGGTAGTTTTTGGGCTGGGGGCGGGGCTTTGTTGGGCTCCTTTTGGGCTGGTTTTTGGTATCCGGACGGTCACGCGGTGGAGACACCATTTTAAGGGTGGTGTCTCGGCCGCCGGGCAGGGGGTGGCGGTTGGACAAATTTTTTCCCTCCCTCCCTCCCTGGGTCATGTTATAGGGGGGGGCCCAAGGGCAGGTATTCTCCTTTTTCAGGGGAGTTCTTTTTCGGGGGAGTTTTGGGGTGCCGGGGGATTTTGGGCATGTTTTGTTGGAGGCTGGTGCAAAAGGGGGTTTTATGATTGGGTGGGGGGTTTCGCATGTCGCTGGAGCAGGTGTGGGGTGCATTCTGCATGTGGGGGCGGTTCTTCCTAATATATGGGGGAAGAGTAGGAAATCTGTTTGGGTTATGGGGGGTAGGTCAAGCACAATAAAGTATTTAGCCAGGTGGACAGGCAAATTGACGTTATGCTAATTGTTACTGTTTGTGGATTGTGGGAATCAGTTAGGGGAGTGGGTGGGGGTGAGTCAGGAAATTGCATATTTATGAGGTTTAGATTGTACGGCGCAGGCCAAGGATGTTATTGTGTAGGATGCACCTGCTTCCAATAAAGCGGCCTTTGTCACACCTACATTGAGTCTCAGGCGGTGCTTTTCTTCCCCCCCCTCCCTTTCCCCAATGGGCCCCAATGTCATACCAGAGCAAGCATGTATACCATCCGTATCATAACAGGAAACCCTCCCGGGTGATACTGCGCTCTTTACATCTCCATAATATATCATAACAAAACATAACATAACATTAACTAACATCTTTACGCAGTGTAGTATCAAATAGCATACATTTAAATCATGGCACGCAAAAATGGACTGCCACATTAAATCACAGCACGGCAAGTCGTTTTTGGACAAAATATGTCCTACTGACTCATTGTCACCGTATAATGATGACATAGTTCTAAAATAATATGTCAAACAATGACTCACTGTAACCGTATCATGATGACATAGTTCTAAAATATCCGATCAATAACATGACGTAGCATAACATAAAATTACAACTTAACAGGCCGTTACATAAAATATAAACCTAGACAATATAAAATATTAGGGCATAACATAAAATACAAATATGCAATACCAATAAAATATAACCAGGTAAAGTTACATAGAACTAAAGTACGACATAGCATACAAAGACAACCATGTCAAACATGACATATCGCATCATTCCACTCTTTATTGTTATCATACAACCTAACAAAATATCAAGGGTAAGAAGACTGACCATTCGATAAATGAGGATATACCATATCCTAATGGAATAACAAAGCATTGTATAGACGACGACAGCCTGTAGCATACTGTATGGAACGTACCGTTTGCTGCGACGATCCCCGCAGTCAGAGCCGTCACACTCCCAGGGTAAGGGCGCTCGGGTGGGGGAGGGGGGAAGAAGAGGGGGCCTGGGGTGACGACGCGTCTGAACACAGGTTTCAGTAGCTGCCCCTCAATGCCCGTGTCCCCAGATGTGCATCGCGCGCAGTGCTCTCTGCATCCGAAATCACGCCACCTGCATTCCTGGCGCGAGCCACTGTGCGTTCCATTCTCGCGAGATCTGGGCCGCGCACGCAAGGCAGGGTTTACTGGAGTGAGCGCCTGCTGCAGAGATGCATGTGTAACCTGCAGACCACGGTTCGACCGGTACTATCCTATACAAAGTACAGCGTCCAGATATATGCCCTTTCTGTCCTATTGGTACAAAAGGGGGTGGTGATGGACGGAGCATCTGAACCAATCAAACACTCATACCCAGTCAAAAGATCTGGGTTTGATCCATCACCGTTCTTTAGCCCACTCTGCCACCCCAGTTCAGACATGGCCATATGCAAATCAGTCTGACCCTGTGCCTCATGGGAACAGTCCAGCCCGAACTACCAAGCCATACCTTCCCTGGACCGGACACAAGCTTCCGAGGACCAGTTTCTGGCATTTCAGCCGTCTTCAGCCTGGCTTGCTTGAATCCAGTGGCAAAGTGAGCTAGGGACTCACGTCTGAGCATACCCTGCCACACTTATGGCGGCCAAAGCGGTCCATCACCACCCCCTTTTGTACCTTTCTTTCCTATTGGTAGTAGAGTACTCCTAAGCAGTTGCGGTCGGCAGTAGGTGTTTCTGTAGGGCGGTGACGTGAGGAGGGGGAGGGACAGGGTGGGGGGTAGTAATGTATGGATTACGGAGTTTTACAGGTAAGTAAACATTTAAATAAATAAAACGAATTTCGTTGCGCGCACTGCATCACATTTGGTGATGCAGTACGCGCAACGAAATTCGTTTTATTTATTTAAATGTTTACTTACCTGTAAAACTCCGTAATCCATACATTACTACCCACTACCCTGCCCCTCCCCCTGCCCACGTCACCGCCCTACAGAAACACCTACTGCTGACCGCTACTGCTTCTGAGGCATGCCAGTACTGTCCTATTAGAAGTAGAGCACTCCTGGGACACACCTTTACTGTCCTATTAGAAGTAGAGCACTCCTGGGACATGCCAGTACTGTCCTATTACAAGTAGAGCACTACTGGGACATGCCAGTACTGTCCTATTGGAAGTAGAGTACTCCTTGGACATGCCAGTACTGTCCTATTAGTAGTAGAGTACTCCTGAGGCATGCCAGCACTGTCCTATTAGAAGTAGAGCACTCCTGGGACCAGCCTGTACTGTCCTATTAGAAGTAGAGTACTCCTTGGACATGCCAGTACTGTCCTATTAGAAGTAGGACATGCCAGTACTGTCCTATTAGTAGTAAGGTACGCCAGGTAGATGCCAGTACTGTCCTATTAGAAGCATAGCACTCCTGAGACGTGCCTGTACTGTTCTATTAGAGTACTACTGGGACATGCAGGTACTACCTGCTGGAAGTAGAATATTCCTGACTTGCACCATTATTACCTTTCTGGGAGTATAGCTCTCCTGACACGCACCAGTACTACCTGCTGGGAGTATATCACTCCTGAAACATGCCAGTACAACCCTGCTGGGAGTATAGCACTCCTGACACACACCAATACTACCCTGCTGGGGGTATAGCACTCCAGATATACACCATTACTACCCCACTGGGAGTATAGCATTCATGACAAGCACCATTACTACCCTTCTGGGGGTATAGCACTCCTGACACGCACCATTACTACCCTTCTGGGGGTATAGCACTCCTGACACGCACAACTACTACCCTACTGGGAGTAGCATTCATGACACGCACCATTACTACCCAGCTGGGAGCATAGCACTCCTAATACGCACAATCACAACCCCGCTGGGAGTATAGCACTCCTGACACGCACCATTACTACCCTGCTGGGAGTATAGCATTCCTGAGACACACCATTACTACCCTGCTGGGCGTACAGCACTCCTGACACGCACCATTACGACCCTGCTGGGAGTATAGCACCCTTGATATGCACCACTACTACCCTGCTGGGAGTATAGCACTCCTGACACACCATTATTACCCTGCTGGGAGTATAGCACCCATGACACGCACCATTACTACCCTGCTGGGAGTATATCATTCATGATACGCACCATTACTACCCAGCTGGGAGTATAGCATTCATGACACGTACCATTACTACCCTGCTTGGAGTATAGTACTCCTGACGAACCATTACTACCCTGCTGGGAGTGTAGCATTCCTGAGACACCCCATTACTATCCTGCTGGGTGTACAGCACTCCTGACACGCACCATTATGACCCTGCTGGGAGTATAGCACCCCTGACAAGTACCACTACTACCCAGCTGGGAGTATAGCATTCATGACACGCACCATTACTACCCTGCTTGTAGTATAGTACTCCTGACAAACCATTACTACCCTGCTGGGAGTATAGCACCACTGACATGCACCATTATTACCCTGCTGAAGTATAGTACTCCCAAGGCGGACCATTACTACCCTACTGGGAGTATAGCACTTCTGACAAGAACCATTACTACCCTGCTGGGAGTATAACACTAGTCAAGTCAAGTCAAGTCAGAATTTATATAGCGCACTACATACCCCGAGGGTCTCAAGGCGCTTGAGGAAGGGGGGGGAGGTTTACTAATCGAATATCCAGGTTTTAAGCTATTTTCTGAAGGCTAGGTGGTTTTGAGTGAGGCATAGGTGGGTGGGAAGGGAATTCCAGGTTTTGGCCACTAAGTAGGAGAAGGATCTTCCCCCCATGGTGGCTCTGTGGATGCGCGGCACAGCGGCGAGGGTTTGGTTGGACGAACGCAGCTGGCGGGTGGGGGTGTAAAAGGAAAGGCGCGTGTTGAGACAGTCAGGTCCACATTCGTATAGGGCTTTGTGTGTGTGGGTGAGGAGACGGAATGTTATCCTCTTGTTGACGGGGAGCCAGTGAAGGTCTTTCAGGTGAACGGAAATGTGGTCTGTGCGGGGGATGTCTAGTATGAGTCTGGCAGAAGCATTTTGGATGCGTTAGAGTTTTTTCTGCAGTTTCGCGGTAGTACCGGCGTAAAGGGTGTTTCCGTAGTCCAGACGGCTTGTAAACAGTGCGTGGGTGACCGTTTTTCTTGTTTCGGTGGGGATCCAGCGAAAGGTTTTTTTGAGCATGCGTAGGGTGTTGAAGCATGATGATGAGACGGCGTTGACTTGTCTGGTCATCGAGAGCGAGGAGTCCAGGATGATGCCCAGGTTCCGTGCGTGGTCCGTCGGTATGGGGGCTTTTCCTAGGGCCCGTTGGCCACCAAGAGTCGTCCCAGGCGGAAGGGGGTGCGCCTAAGATAAGGACTTCCGTTTTGTCCGAGTTCAGTTTTAGACGGCTGTGCTTCATCCACTGGGCTACTTCTTTCATCCCTTCATGTAGGTTGGTTTTGGCGGAGATTGGGTCTTTGGTGAGTGAGAGGATCAGCTGAGTGTCATCAGCGTAGGAGATGATGTTGAGGTTGTGTTGACGTGCGATGGTTGCGAGGGGGCTCATGTAGACGTTGAAGAGGGTGGGGCTGAGTGATGATCCTTGCGGGACGCCGCAGATGACTTCGGTGGCCTCTGACTTAAAAGGGGGGAGGCGGACTCTCTGAGTTCTTCCAGCGAGGAACGAGATGATCCAGTCTAATGCTTTTCCTTGAATTCCGATGTTTCTCAGGCGTTGTATCAGGGTGCTATGGCAGACTGTGTCGAAGGCTGCAGAGAGGTCAAGGAGGATGAGGGCGACTGTGTCTCCGTTGTCCAGTAGAGTTCGAATGTCGTCTGTTGCTGCGATGAGGGCGGTCTCGGTACTGTGTTTGGCTCGGAAGCCAGACTGTGAGGAGTCGAGTGATTTGTTGGTTTCGAGGAAGGCGGCGAGCTTATTGTTGACGGCTTTCTCAATGACGTTGGCAGGGAATGGGAGGAGCGAGATGGGGCGGTGATTTTTGAGTTCGGTGGGGTCAGCTGTGGGCTTCTTCAGAAGGGCGCTGAGTTCGGCGTGTTTCCAGCTTTCTGGGAATGTGGCGGAGTTGAGGGAGCAGTTGATGACGTCTCGGAGATGGGGTGCGATAATGGAGTTTGCTTTGTTGAAGATGTGATGGGGGCATGGGTCTGTAGGGGATCCTGAGTGGATGTAGTTCATTAGGCGAATGGTGTCTTCTGTGGTGATTGGGTTCCAGTTGAAAAGGTTATTCGGAGGAGTTACGGGTTCGTAGGTAAGTGAGGTTGACTGGTTTGCGGGTTGGTTGTCAAAGCTGTTATGAATGTCGGTGATTTTGTCATGGAAGAATGAGGCGAGGGAGTCGCAGAGGACTTGAGAGGGGGTGATGTCGTTTGAGCTGGCGGTGGGGTTGGTGAATTCTTTGATGATGTTGAAAAGTTCCTTGCTGTTGCGGGCGTTGTTGTCTAGTCGGTCTTTGAGTGCTGATTTCTTGGCTGTCCGGATTAGTTGGTGGTGTTTGCGGGTGGCGTTTTTGAAGGCGGCTTGGGTGATAGTGTTTGGGTCTTTTTTCCAAGTTTTCTCAAGGGAGCGACAGAGCTTCTTGGATTTCTTAAGGTCATCGTTGAACCAGGGGGCGTTCTTGCTTCCTTGCTTGATTTGATGTTTTTTCAATGGTGCTAGTTTGTCGGCGGTTTGGGTTAACCATTGTGTGAGGTTGATGGCGGCTTGGTTAGGGTTCGTTGAGTGGGCAGGGGTTTTTTGAAGAAGCGATGTGGAAATCTGGTCGATGGTGATTTTGTTCCAATTTCTTCGCAGAGTTGGTTGAGGGTGGTTGTGGGTCGTGGACTTATTGTAAATGAAGTGGATGCAACTGTGGTCCATCCAGTGGAGGGGTGTGGTGTGCGTGAAGGAGATATGCTTGCTGGAAGTGAAGATAGGGTCGAGTGTGTGTCCTGCATAGTATGTGGGGGTGTTAACAAGTTGTTTGAGTCCGAGATTGGCGAGGTTGTCCAGGAGGGTGGTAGTGTTACTGTTGTTGCTCTTTTCCAGGTGGAAATTGAGGTCTCCCAGTAGAATGTATTTTTCTGAGCGGAGGGCGTGTGGGGTGATGAAGTCAGTGATGTCTTCGCTGAATCTAGTACGGGGTCCTGGTGGCCTGTAGAGGAGGGTGCCTCTGAGTGTGGTCTTGGGGTCGGTGTGGATCTGGAAGTGAAGGTGTTCGGCGATAGCGAGGTTGTCTTCTGAGCTGGTTGAGACGCGGATGGTGTTCTTGTGGACGATGGCGATGCCTCCTCCTGTTTGGATGGAGCGTTCCTTACGGATGATCTTGTAGCCGTCCGGGATGGCTATGGCGATGTCTGGAGCTGAAGAGGCATTCATCCAGGTTTCTGTTAGGAAGGCGATGTCCGGAGAAATGGTGTCGAGTAGATGCCAAAGGTCGATGGCGTGTTTGTGAACCGAGCGGGTGTTGAGAAGGATGCATTTAAGGTGGTTGGTATTGGATCTTTGTTTGGTGTTTGTGGGTTTGGTGTGGGTCTTGCTGCAGGTGAATTTGCAGGAACGGCAGGTGAAGGGTCCATGGGTGTGTCCTGGTGCTGTTTGGGCGCAGTTAGGGAGTTGGCCCGGGTTAAGAGCTAAGAGGGTGGAGGCGTCGTATGTAGTGCGGGAGGGGTGGGTGATGCGGGGACCAGGGGGGCTGGCGCTAGGTGCGGGCCAGGCGCGGACGGGCGTAGACGGCCTTACCTTTGGCGCACCTTCGGCGCGACCGCTGCGCGTGGACGCTGCGCGAAAGTCCATCTGTCTCAAATGTATAGTGGAGGGGGGCGGGGCGTGGGAGGGGCAGCTGGGAGGCGGTAGCGAGGTGCAGGGAGGGTCAGGGACGGGCTAAAAACAAAATGGCAGTCAGGTAAACAAATGCTGCGAGGGTCTCCCACAACAAAAGCTATAATGATAATGGAGCGCTATGGGGGGCAAGATTATTTCAGGCCAGCAGAGGAAAGCGCTATACCAAGTGAAGCCAGAAAGCGTTGTACAGAGCAATTACGAAGCACACCACAATCAAAATACAATTGTAATAGGCAGCAAGGCACAGCAGCGTTACAGAGCGCGGCGCAGCTGTGTGTTTAAATAGTGTTAAATGCGAGGCAGAAATCAGCAATAGGTACGATACCAGGAGAGGAGAGGAGGTGGGGGAGCGACCGCTTCTGGAAGCAGCTACACTGCTGGGATTATAACATTCATGACACGCACCATTACTACCCTGCTGGGAGTATAGCATTCATGACACGCACCATTACTACCCTGCTGGTAGTATAGCACTACCCTGTTGGGAATATAGCATTCATGACACGCACCTTTAGTACCCTGCTGGTAGTATAGCATTCATGACACGCACCATTACTACCCTGCTGGCAGTATTGCACTCCTGACATGCACCATTAGTACCCTGCTGGGAGTCTAGTGCTCCTAAAACATGCCAGTACTACCCTGCTGGAAGTATAGCACTCCTAACACATGCCAGTTCTACCCTGCTGGGAGTATAGCACTCCTGAGAAGCGCCATTACTACTCTACTGGGAGTACAGCACTCCTGACAAGCACCATTACTACCCTGCTGGGAGTATAGCACTCCTGAAACGTGCCAGTACTATTATATTTAAAGTACAGTACCCCTTGTATATGTCAGTAATGTACTATTATAAGTATATCACTCCTGAGACGTGCTACTACCGTCCTGTTCAAATTACAGCACCTTGTCCGCACTGTGCAATCATTGAGAATGGCACCATGCACAGTGAAAGCAGTCTGTGCTTTCCTTTTCTGCTGCCCGAGTAGCTTTTTACTCGAGCGGCAGCTTTCTCAACGTGAACGGGCTGTTTCTCAACGTTAGCAGTCGCGAGCATATGCGACTACTCGCAATGAGAAACCTGACCCCCCTACTGCATTGAGCGGAGTTGTGGGTACACCCCGAGATCCGCATAACGTGGAGTACGGAATACTCTGCGGAGTTCACTGCCCGGGCTTAATTATAGCACCCTGTGTATGTGCCAGTTCCGTCCTATTAGAAGCATAGCACTCATGAGATGGGCCAGTACTATCCTGCTGGAAATATAGCACTCCTGACCACTGTTTACTGTAAGGTGCGCGCACGCTTACCTATCTCACCTCGAGCGCACAGTGTGGTGATGAATCGCACACCACTGAGTATAGCAGCAAGTGCCTCCTGCACTTGCTGAATTTCTTTTGTTAAAAGGGCACAGTTGCGGGGCAGATTGTGTGATTTGGGAAAGTATTCATGTTAATCGCAGTACCCATCATGCGCTGCAATTAACATGATTACTTTCATCCAGGCATACAATCTGCCCGCTCTCTTAAAGGGTGGTAGTGACAGAATCCGTGGCGAAGGTGGCCGTTAGGGGGCCACCAGCACTGAAGCCACCCTTGGCTCTATTTGCCACTGCCTGAGCCTCTGGCTCCTGGTGGGATATCTCATGGTTCTGGATTGAGTAGTTATTGAAAAGGCAAATTGTTCTTCACCCTTCCTTGAACGTAGCCTCTGTTCTGTACTTGAAAACAACTTTACTTGATGTTGCTTGTAAAATATCACCAAATAATTTTTTTTTCTTCATGCTGGATCTGCACTGTTTTACCTGCTCATGTAAGCCGGTTAGTCTGCATCTTGGGCCCTGTACTTGCCACATGCACTCTAGTGTTTTAAGGCACATAAACAGTGATAATGCAAATTCATTCAGAAAACTTTGTCAAAGATAGCACTTAATTTATTGAGGTTTAATAGCTCAAAAGAGCTCTAACATAAAACAAACATGTCGCCCTTTAACCTCTACGATGCGTATTGCGTTGGACGGCCCCCGGCGAGCGTGTGCGGAGGACGGCAGGGGGTCGTCTGAACCACGCACATATTATTTTTTTTCAAGCCGCGGCGAAGAGGATAAAGAAATGTGACAGCAAACGGTGGATCCAATTAGAATTCATTGTTTCTAGCTCCACATTAAGATGCGCCATGTATCTCTAGATCATAATTTAAGAGTAAAACTGGCCTCATGTTCAGAGAGTCCAAAATGTGATAAGTCTCTTTTGGAAGTACAGAAATGAATGCCAGTCACATGGACTGAGATTTGTTCCCTCCATGTAAAATGCTACGTACCATAAAATGCCAGAGTGTGCTTTGTCCAAAATGACAAGATAATCTAAATGTTGAGTAAACCCAGCTGGAAAGCCATCAACACTAGGAGTTATGTTGTTAGCCACCAGCCTAACTTTTGCATACTGCAAAGTATAGATTAGAGAGTTTTGATTTTTCCCCAGCAATTCATTATCCTAATGTTGCAAAAAGGGTTCATTTGGGTACAAAGCGGTTCTTATTAAAGAGATACCCTAACCATGGTGTTACATTTTAGATTCCGAGTTTGTGCTTCTCCAAATAAAGCAATATTAAACTATACTGTCTATCAGTATGAATGACATGTTGTGCCTACACCTTGCAGTCCTCTGCCATATGTTACATTTCTTAAACACTGATTTCATACCTATGATAGATTGTCTCTGTTTAATGTGTGTGCAATGCAAAGTAGACGCTACACTGGTATGAGCGTGGCTATAAACAAATGAAATGCATCTGAGAGAGAGTGGTAATGGAGACTTGGGGGCCACTGTTGAAGGGTAATAGTGAGGGAATCCCAGGCAGAGTTGGTCATTGGGGGCGTCAACAAACTTTGTCGCACAAGCCGCCACCAGCTCTAAGGCCGTCCCCGTGCGGGCATATTGTGTGCCTCTGAGAAAGCTATCATCTTAATTGCAGCACATGACAGGCGCGGCGATTTACAAGAATACTCACAATCTGCACTTGACATTTGTCACTGCATCCACATGCGCGGTCAGGTTCCTGGCGCACATAGCCGTGGCTGCAGCGCACAGAGACCTGACACTGCTGCACACAGAGGAAAACAATTAGAGGGAACATTGCTCCTGACGCAGGCCAGTACTGTCCTATTCAAAATACAGCAGTCCTGAGATGTGCCAGTTCTGTCCTAGTTAAAGAACTCCTGAGATGTACTTATTGGGTCCTGTACAAAATAACCCCCCCCCCCCCCCGATCTGTGGAAGTACTGTCACGCTTAACATATATCACTTCTGCAACATATCTGTGCTCACTTATCCAATGTGCAGCATGCCTGAAATGTGCCACTACTGTCCTAATCAAAGTATAGCAATGCTCGGTTGATCCAGTGCTGTCCTTTTAGAAGGATATGACTTCTGGGACACGGCAGTACTCTCCTATTCGTAGTGTACCACTTCTGAGGGGTGCCAGTACTGTCCTATACAAATCCAGCATTCTTAAATGTACTAGTGCTGTCCTAATCTAATTGCAACACTCCTGAGATGTGTCAGTACTGTCCTGTTCTAAATCTGGCATTCCTGGGATTGGCTAGTACAATCCTATTAGAAGAATAACACTTTTTAGACATGACAGTACTGCCCTGTTAGAAGCATGGTACTGATGCATGCCAGTGCACCAGTACCATGTAAAGAACAGCCCTCCTGAGATGTGTCAGTACTGTCCTGGTACTGTCCTAGTAAGCGTATAGCATTCTTGGGTTGGGTCAGTACCGCCCTGTTCAATGCATAGCTCTCCAGAGACATACCAGTACTATTCTAATCAAAATTACCCAGTCCGTCAGGCTCCCCCTCCCCCAGTAATACCTCACCCTCCATGCTCAGCCACCCAACATCCGCAGGACACTCAACCCCCCTCCTCCTCCCCCTCCTCCAACCTCCTCACCTTCCTTAACACCAAGCTACGACAGCCTACAGCAATCACCCCCACGCCAGCAGGCAGCCTTCAGACAACGAGCCACTTCCCCTCAAGTCTCCCTACATCCCTCAATCCACCCCTGTCCAAGCACCCCCCTGTCCTCCTCCCTTCCTCCCCCCTGTCTAAACCCCCGCCGGACCCTCCCCTGAACACCTCCCCCGTCCTTCACCCTATCTCCCAACCCACCCTGAACACCCCCCCCTACTTCACCCTGACCCCTATCTCCCAACCCACTCAGAACACCCCCCCGTCCTTCACCCTGACCCCTATCCCCCAACCGACCCTCTCGAACCCTAGCACTCTCGGACCCACCGCGGATGCCTACATCCCCTTCCTTGAGGCCATATCAAAACGCCTCGCAGCCCTGGAAAACCAGGTCAACACTATCACCCATGGTCTTTCAGAAATCATCTCTAACCTTGGAATAGTCTGTAATCCCCACAAACTCTCCCCCCGGACCTCCCCCCACGTCAAAACGTCCTCCATTTCCTCTCCCACTCCAGTGGGCTCAAATCACCCGACCGCCAGGCCCCTTAGATCAAAAACTCCTATGTCAGACAGGGAAGCAGCCTTACTTGCCGCCACTTATGACTCCTCCCCTGCGGAGTCACCCAAATCTAAAATTCAAGTCATCACAGGTCACCGGAAAGACCGACCCATCGTCAATACACAGAGATTACCAGTCCTCACCGCTATACCTAGAGAGACTAAAGAGGGAACCACCAGTAATCAGGAGAAATTCACCAATTGCCTCCTAATCAACTGCAGATCGGCTTCTCTACACGCAACGGACCTAGCCGAAGCCATCCTCACACATGACATTGACGTTGCGTTCCTCACGGAGACTTGGCTTAATAAGACATCCCCTCCCTGCCTAGACATGCTGGTTCCACCTGGCTTCTCCCTCATCTCCAAAGATAGGATTGAACAACGAGGAGGTGGGGTCGCTATCATCCACAAGGACAGCTGGAGCATCACAGAAACCGCCTCCTTCGAATATGACTCCTTTGAATGCCTATCCACTGTCATCAAGACAAAAGCCAATGACTCTCTACTGTGCCACCTACTCTATCACCCCCCGGGCAGAAATAACGAGTTCGGAGACCAACTATCAAACCTGATTGCACAAGACTCACTGGACGACTCCAAAAACTTAATTCTTGGCGACCTGAACATCCGGTGGAATGAGACCCACAACCCTCTAATCAAATCGCTATCTAGCCTCCTTGACGAGAACAACCTCACCCAACATTGTACTGAGGAGACTCATTACAAAGGAGCCACACTGGACGCCATCATTGCCCAAAAGAATTCTATCACGGTCAACCACATACTACCAGTTGACTGGTCAGATCATCACATGATCTTATTCCACATCAATCACCCCATCATCTCGCTTAAACCTCCGCAAGTCCCGCCTAAATGGTCGAGAAACCTCTCCCAAGTACCCCAAGACATCTTGGAAGGTCAACTAAGCGCTCTTCTTTCAAATAACACTATGCACCTCTCGACCAACGACCTCGTCGACCACTACAACTCGGGGGTAGTCGCCATACTTGACAATCTAGCTCCTCTAAAGCTCAAAAGAAACCGAACCACTCCATCCAGAACCTGGTTCACTGCGGACCTCAACGCAGAAAGAAGAAACCTAAGAACCAAAGAAAGAAAGTGGAGAAACAACCCAACCGCCATTCTCCGCCTTCAACTAAAATCAGCCCGTAGGAAGTACAACAACCATATCAAAAACAAGAAATCCAGCTTCTTCCGCGAGGCATTGGTCAAATCCATAAACAGACCCAAAGAACTCTACAACATAATCAGACAACAAACAACAAAGCCCCTGCCCTCAACCCTACTGGCTTCCAAAGAACTCTGTGACAACTTTGCCAACTTCTTCATCGATAAAGTCCAAAAAATCGAACTATCTCTAGACATCAACAACCCACACCTCCAGAAGAGCTACTCGACCTCCCCAGTGGCACTCCCATCCGACTCCTTTCCCTCCCCCTGGCTAAGCTTTCGCCCCGTCCAGGAAACTGAGATAATCGCGCTGATCTCGACCGCCAAACCTTCAGCACACATCTCAGACCCCATCCCCCCATCTTTAATCAAACAAATGAAGCTTACCTTAGCGCCCATCTGGGGAAGAATCATAAACAGCTCCTTACAAAGCGGTGTGGTCCCCGATTGTCTAAAAATGGGACAAGTCACTCCTCTCCTGAAAAAACCCGGTCTCGACTCAACTGACTTGAACAATTTCAGACCAATATCTAACCTCCCTTTACTCTCGAAAACACTTGAACGCTGTGTACTCCTGCAACTGACGCAACACCTGGACAACATCAATCTCCTGGACCCCCTCCAATCTGGCTTCAGACAAGGCCGCAGCACTGAAACTGCGATGTTGAACATCATAGACGACATTCACGGATCTCTTGACGCTGACAAGTGCTGCCTCCTCATACTCCTTGATCTCTCAGCAGCGTTCGACACGGTGGACCACAAGCTCCTCATCATGACTCTTCAAGAAAGAGACGGCCTTGGCGAGGTAGTTCTCAAGTGGTTTTCCTCCTTTTTACACAACCGTTCGCAACTAATAAAAATCAAGAACTTCACCTCCGATACCCAGCAAGTCAACAAGGGTGTCCCTCAAGGATCGGTGCTCTCCCCCCAGCTCTTTAACATCTACATGGAACCACTCGCTAAGTTACTCAGGAACGCCAACATCAACTTCCACCTCTACGCGGACGACACGCAGATTTACCTGGAAATTTCCTCTCTTAAAGACATCCAGAGACTCAACGATGTCCTAAATGAAGTTCAAGACTGGCTGACAAAGAATCACCTGAAACTCAACCCCGATAAGACAGAAACACTCCTCATCTCAAACAAAGAAGATAACCCTCAAATCATCGAGTGGCTAAAGTCGATCGATGCTCTCAAGGGTAACCTCACGCTAGCCGACTCCGTTAAATCCCTGGGCTTCACCTTAGACCCTAAACTAACCCTGTCAAATCACATCAAGAACTCGGCGAAAAGCGCTTTCTTCAACCTCAGACTTTTGAACAAAATTAAACCTTACATTCCCAACAAGGACCTCAAACTAGCCACGCAATCTCTAGTTCTATCAAGACTGGACTATGGGAACTCAATCCTAACAGGCATCCCCAAATCCCACCTGGCTCCACTAAAAACAACACTTCACGCGGCAGCAAGAATGATCACAGGCTGCAAAAAATATGATCACATCTCCCCGGCTCTCAAAGAACTCGAATGGCTCCCTGTGGAAATGCGAAGTACCTTCAGAACGGCCTGCCTAACCCACAAGGCCCTCCACACCGGCAAACCGGAATACCTGGCTAACAAGCTCAAAAAAGTAGGCCAAGCCAGAAACTTGAGAAGCTCTAATTCCCTGCTGCTCATCCTACCAAAAACCAGAAGGAAAAGAACTGCGGATTGCTCTTTCTCAGGAAATGCCCCCAAAATATGGAACGCCATCCCCCGCACATCAGAACTCTACCGTCCTATGCAGAATTCAAGAGCCAACTTAAATCCTGATCCGCTCCCTTGGTTATGGATAACTTGGAGCTGCAAACGTCTCAGAATCCATGCGTTATTGTTGAATCCAGTACTGAGAAGCCCTGCTGTCCGAACTTTTCTTCTTTCCAAATTGTCTGTCGCCGATTGCTTTTATTGGGTTTGTTTCATGTTGTTCTCTTTTTCATGCCCACTACTGTGAAGCGCTCTGATACCTTCGGGTCTTGTTAGCGCTATAGAAAACTTCTAAATAAATAAAATAAATAAAAAGCTCTCTAGAAACATGCCAGTACTGTCCTATTAGAAATATAGGACTGTTAGGATGATATTTACACTTGTCAGAAATGGGATAGTACCAGCACTTCTCAGACAGACTACTACTGCGCATGAGAATGTACCAGCACTACTCAGACAGATTGCTTACACTGCATAAGACAGTACTAGCACTTCTCAGACAGACTGCTATATTCTGCACGAGACAGTACCAGCACTTCTTAGACAGACTGCGATTCTGTGCACGAGACAATACCAGCACTACTCAGACAGACTGTTATTCTCTGCATGAGACAGTACCAGCACTTCTTAGACAGACTGCGATTCTGTGCACGAGACAATACCAGCACTACTCAGACAGACTGTTATTCTCTGCATGAGACAGTACCAGCACTTCTTAGACAGACTGCTATTCTCTTCATGAGACAGTACCAGTACTTCTTAGGCAGACTGCTATATTCTGAATGAGGCAGTGCCAGCACTTCTCAGACAAACTGCTATATTATGAATGAGGCAGGGCCTTCATTTCACAGACAGGCTGCTATTTTCTGGAAGAGACAGTATAAGTACTACTAAGACAGACTGCTATACTGTGCATGAGACAGTACCAGCACTTCTTATACAGACTGCTATTCTCTGCATGAGACAGGATCAGCACTACTTAGACAGACTGCTATATTCTGAATTAGGCAGTACAAGCACTTCTCAGCCAGACTGCTATACTCTGCATGAGACAGTACCAGCACTTCTTAGAAAGCTTGCTATTCTCTGCATGAGACAGTACTAGCACTGTCTTCTTAGACAAACTGCTATTCTCTGCATGAGACAGTACCAGCACTTCTTAGACAGACTGCTATAGTGTGCATGAGACAGTACAAGCACTTCTCAGACAGACTGCTATATTCTGAATGAGGCAGTGCCAGCACTTCTTAGACAAACTGCTATATTCTGAATGAGGCAGGGCCTTCATGTCTCAGACAGACTGCTATTTTCTGGAAGAGACAGTATAAGCACTTCTTAGAGAGACTGCTGTACTCTGGGTGAGACAGTACCAGCACTTTTTAGACACGCTGCTATACTCTGCATGAGTCAATACCCGCACTTCTAAGAAAGACTGCTTTATTCGGGATAAGACAGCACTAGCACATCACGGATAAACTGCTGTCCTTTCAACTGGACAGTAGCAGCACTTCAAAGACGTGTATTTGTAGAGCGCACGTTTCCCGATTAGAGTCACTTGGCGCTGAATAACAGATGTTTATTTTTATCAACACCTAATTCAAAGGTACCAATTTGATAGATCTAAGAAGAATGAAAGTCCGAGAGGTTCTACCGGATTTCATACATTTCTGAAGTGGTTGCCTTCGTCGGTGAACCGCCGGTACCGGCCTCTCAGACAGGCTGAGGTGCTCGGAAGGGACGCGTCCCAGAAACAGGCGGCCTGAGTAGTCTGCCTAAGTGCCAGGACCCAGCATCTTAACCAGGCGGAGAATGACGTCAGCTGAAGCGATGCTCCATTTTATATAAACACATGGACATGACGCCCGGGTGTATGTTGTTCGATGCCTCAGGTGTGCGGTTTCTATCCAGTGATATTAAATATGACAGGTGTGAGCGAGAGGCAAGGACGTCGGTGGCAGAAAACGCTGCGATTCCAGATGCCAGCGCTGTGCTGGAGTGGCATGCAGCTCAGGGCGGAGCCTGGGGTAGTATGGCCACACCATGAATGAATGAATAAATGAACAGACCCGTAGAGCACGGCTCTCCTAAATGCTCCACTGCGACTCTAGAAGCAGTGGTGAGAAGTTATGTTACTATACCTAAACGAATGAATGAATTAATGAATGAATGAATGAATGAATGAAGGGCATTGTAGCTCATAGCTCACTGTTACTTCAAATGAATGATCGAATGAATAGACCAGTAGAGCCTAGCTCTGCAAACCATCCCTTTCATGTACAGAAGCACTAATGCGAGTTACTAGTACTTTAAATAGACGTATGAATGAATGAATGAATGAAGGAGGGGCGTGAAGAGCACCGCTCTTATTAGTAATTCAATGCAAATGTAGAGGCACTACTGAAAAACATTGCTACTCCGAATGAATGAATTAATGAATGGAGGTAGATGTACAGATCAAACCTGCCCGATGTCCCTAATGAAGTATAGGGCACCACTGAGTAGCACTACTATTGAAAATGAATGAATAGATGCATTGCAGAAATGAGTGAACGAACGACAGGCATGCCCTGTTGAAAGTGCAGCACTATTGCCGAAAATGTTGATACTGTGAATGAATGAAGGGTTGAGTGAGTGGAAGAATGAATGGGTGTGACAATTAGTGCAGGGCAGCCCTTCAGACTGATTCCTTGCACGCACAGATGCAAGTGTTTCACCTCTACTGAATGGATGCCTCTATGAATGGACGCCACTGTAGAGGTCGGTCACCTCGCAGCACTAGTGAGACGTGCAACACTAACAATGAATTAATTAATGAACGGATTCGTAAATCACATATGCTTCATTAGCAAAATAGCAGAATTGTTGGAAAGTAGTGGCGCTGTGAATGAAGAAAATTGTATAGCAGACCCCCTATGAAGCCGCCCCATTGATAGCATGATAGGATTGCAGAACAGTTTCGCCAATGTGTATGAATTGAAGAATGAATAAAGAGTCGAGCTTAGCGCTGTTCTTTGCACTGTGCCTCTCTGAGTACAGGAGACTTACGGAGAGCGGCGCAAACGCGAACAATAATGGTGACAAAAATATTAGACATCAGATTCGTATTATCAATGGTAATAATGCTGGATTTGCACTTTATGCTGTGTTTAGCGCTGCATACCGCACTAATCACGTTTCTAAGCGCTGTAAATAACAGGCACTTCGATGGCATAACACTGGTTTGCCACCTGCTCTCTTGATAGTACCATATATATACACACACATACGCACACACACACACACACACACATATATATATATATATATATATATATATATATATATATATATATATATATATATATATATATACATATATATATATATATATATATATATACATATATATATATATATACACGTGTGTGTGTATATATACATACTAAACTAACAAGTATTCATCAGCCCTATATAAAAGTACTCACCCAGCCCTATATACAGAAACTCACCCAGCCCTATACAAGTACTCCCCCAGCCCAATATACAAATACTCACCCAGCCCTATACAAGTACTCACCTAGCCCAATATACAAGTACTCACCCATTCATATATAATAGTAATCACCCAGCTCTATATGCAATGTGCTCACCCAGCCCTATATGCAAGTACTCACCCATCCTTATAATAGTACTCACCCAGCCCTACATACAGAAACTCACCCAGCCCTATACAAGTACTCCCCCAGCCCAATATACAAATACTCACCCAGCCCTATACAAGTACTCACCTAGCCCAATATACAAGTACTCACCCATTCATATATAATAGTAATCACCCAGCCCTATATGCAAGTACTCACCCATCCTTATAATAGTACTCACCCAGCACAATATACAAAGTTTAAAATATTTATTAAGCGCATCATACACCTGAGCGGTTTCTTGGCGCTGTACAAGTACTCACCCATCCTTATAAAAGTATTCACCGAGCCCTAGATACAAATACTCAGCCAGCACAATTTATAAGTATTCACCCAGCCCTATATAAGAGTACTCATCCAGCCCTATATAAAAATACCAACCAAGCCCTATATATACAAGTACTCACCCATCCCAATATATAAGTAATCACCCAGCCCTATTTACAAGTACTCAACCATCCTTATGTAAGAGTGCTCACCCAGCACATTATACAAGTACTCCCCCAGCCCTACATAAGAGTAATCACCCAGTCTTATATACGAGTACTCGCCCAGCCCTTTATATAAGTTGTCACTGACCCTTGCCCTGTAAACCCCGGTCCGGGCTCCTCGTGACCCATTTCCACCAATGAGATACACGGAGGCGCTTACTGTATCGGTTCTCGTTGTGCGTGCCCAGGATCCTGCCATCGGGCAGCACCTGGATGTGGAAGCCGATGCCCACGTTGCAGTAGAGTCGCCGCAGTCGCTTGATGCCCAGCAGATAGTCACTGTCGTGAGAGTTGTCGTGGCCCTCGCCGGGCAGGCGGCCCACGGAGCGGGAGAAGAGGGCGCCCCAGCGCCGCTGCAGGGTGCCGCCGGGCTGCTCGGGCGAGAGGGGCAGGCCGCCTGCCCCACTGGCGACCAGCCCCAGCAGCACGACGGGCAGGAATGCGGGTGGAAGGGTCATCCTGGTGGTCGTGGGCACACGTGGTCCGGCCAGAGTGGAAGGCTCTAAAAATACCCCACCCGGGCTGGACTTGCCCTGAGTCCGCAGTAAAAAGAGAAGCCCGGCTCTGCCGTCCAGGGGGAGCCGCACACTGTGCGCCTCTGCACGGAGACTCCTTGCACAGAGAGTGGGCTCGAGGGAGAGGGTGGGAGGGGGTGTCACCTCCAGGGGAGTTTATTCAAACTTGATCTTTGGCTGTCATGAGCTCTCGGGGCCTTGTCTGAGGTGCGGATCTTTAACACCAGCCCAGCCATGGCCAGGACCCCTGCGCACACACAGATATTTTTACCCTCCTCCGGTGCCCAGCACCCCATTGGCCGCGTGTGCGCTGCCGCTCTGAAGTCCGGCTAACAAGAGTCAACGTGCCTCCCCTGGGTGCCAAACATCCGGGGAATTCTCGCAGAAACCGCTTTCCCGGTAACTAGCGGGGAAGGCCAGGTTTAAAGAAATGTGACTTTTCTATAGGGCCCTTCCCAGGCTTACGAGTGCTAATGGGAACTTCAAAGTCAAGCGAGCGAGCCACGCGCTACAATTATATCTCTGACTTTAGAGAAATTTGTGGAATTTGCTGGTTTTGTTGTAGCCAGGCGCTAAACTTTACGCTGTGCCTTTTGTGGCAAAAAAAAAATCCTTAGTTAAAAGGCAACTTGTATATATTTATTTATTTTGGCGCATGCATTGAAGGCTGAGCTATAAAAACACAAAAGAAAGCAGAGTAATGCTTTTGCTCTGAGAATAAAAATATAAATTTAAACTAAAGATTGGGTATGTAATATATACACACACACACACACACAAATATATCTATCTATCTATCTATCTATCTATCTATCTATCTATCTATCTATCTATCTATCTATCTATCTATATTCTTTATGAACCGATTAGAGGCTTTAGGAGATCATCTTTTCTACTATTTTCTACACCAGGGGAAATAAAAATGTTGTTAAGCTGACTACCGTAAAGTGCAAACCATAACACCTGTTTACACACGTTAGCCTATGTTAGTCATATACACAAGGAGTGTAATAGCGTTTTCTAAATACATATTTTTCACATAACCAATATTTATTCCGAATAACATTTTCAATACTATTATTGTCTTCATTTTATTTTTTGCTTGAGAGTGCTGAGCCGCCCCCACAGATGAAAATTCACGAGCCCAGATTTAGAATGAATTCAATCCCTTTTCAAAACATTCATTCAATATTTCTGCCAATTTTTCGTGACACTAAACCTGGCTCAGTGGATCCAATTTCCGTATCGGTTGACTTAAAAATGTTGCTAGCCAAAGAGCTAGTGGTTTTTTTTATACACAAGGCTGTTTGTGAGCCAGGGGCCACGCTGTCTTTTAGCACGAGAGCCCTGCTGCCACCGTTAAGAATCCATGGAAAGGCAGGACTTCCCCAGGGCAGGTCGGTAGCACGTAGGTGCGAAAGTCACTCGAAACCGTAAATTGCAGCGAATTTCGATGCCGTGTCCCCTCTCGGGGGCTTTACGTTGGCCCGATTTCGAGGGGTGCAGGAGTGGAGCCCCATTGTCCTAGGAGACTGGAAGGTGCCGCTTATCCACCGCTGCTGACTTGAAAGGACCCCAGTCATATTTAATTGTCTGGTCCCCTAATGAATGGAGGGGTAACTGTGGAAAAGCAATTACCTGTCTTTTATGCGTGTCAGACATTAGGGTGTGAATTGCACATGCTGTAAAATGTTGTTAGCGCTCTGCTCTAAAAGATGCAAACTAGGAGCCTTTTCTCATGCGTGTGGGCTTTCTGGGGCCGCCCCCTGTCTGTGTTCACACTTGAATCATGCAATGAAACAGAAACGTGTGCAGGAGTTTCCTCTTAAGACTTTTTAATAGTAGTTCGAGTCGAGTGAAACTATCAAGGGTGGGACGTGGGTGCAGCGTTCACACAGTCCAGGGCCTACACAAATGCGGAAAAAACACCCCCGAAAAATCTTCTGTGCTTAAAATATAACACTGCTCTGCACCTACGTCACCCCACACTCACTAGAGCTCAAACACTGGCAAAGCCAACTGGCCTGGCCTTGGCATGCTGGCGCAATGGTTGGATAAAATATTGCAACCATGTGCAGCCATATGTCTGCGATAGAAAATGTAATACTTAAAATAAAAAAATAGTGATGTAGATGTTTTACAAGTTAAGTGTTCAGCCCTTTTACACAAGTAAAGGGGCTAAACACTTAACTTGTAAAACGTGCCTCGCATTTTAACTATATTATAGAAAAATACAATTTAAAAAGCATACTTTGAAAGAGCTTTGTACCGGAGGAGAAATAATCTCTTTTTAGGTAGATGTGAATGATGTGCAGCGTCTTTGTGAAGTCACTCAGAGTGAAGGGAGCCAGTGGGTAAAGTTAACTGACCCATTTGCACGTGCTGTATGGCATGGCAGAAGGCAGCAAAATGTAAATACCCAATGGGTGGAGCCTGCTGATTAATAGCCCTTCAATGTATGTGTATTTCATGGTGTCGGATCTAAAACGAAATATGCAATCCACAAAATTAATATCCCTCTATCTAAAGAGAGACATTCCATTATACTATCTCTTGATAATGCAGCCTCAGGATATCTCCAAATTGTGAGCCACAATAAGATTTGCAGCACCTTAATCAGATCTGCTAACTAAGGAAGCCCAAGTTCTTTGTGATAAATAAAATACGAGACTGATACAGGAACAGACAAGAGCGTCCACTAAATCTGTTCTCTTCACACTGGATCGCAGAACAGTTAGAGATTCCCATACCTCAACCCGATACCCGATACATAGCAATTGGTAAGCATTGCTACTTGTATATTTCCAAGGGGGGGGGTAAGAGAAACAACCCTGCAGGTTGTGGAAGGCTGCATAATGATCCATTGGCCATGGAGAAGTTGGTAGATTGGTGCACAATATTGGAAGACTATGACCCATGAGAAGAAGAAATAATGCCTAGATATGGAAAGTATGCCAATGCAATCAAGCTATACTGGCTGATGACAGCTGATAGCCAGAAACCAGTCCTAGGATGCTTCATTCCGGTCGAAGGAAGACAAGGCTTGGCAGTTCGGGCTGGACTGTTCCCATGAGGTACAGAATCACGACTGATTTGCATATGGCCATATCAGAACTGGGGAGGTGTGGGGAGCAAAATAACGATGGATTAAACCCAGATCTGTGATTGGGGGTGAATGTTTTGCCATTGTGTAACAATCCATCCATCAATTGTTATTTTTGTAGATATGGAAAGGTATCATTACTGCTCAAGCAATGAGTACCAATTGTCTTATTTGAAAGGGGTCTGCACTTAGGGCCACAAGACATATGAGACTTAGCAAAATGAGTCTGTAGATTAATAGAGGCCCTAAAATCAACAAAGGCATGCATTAACTTATGCTGTGCCCTGGGGGTGCATGCCATAAGCACTGTGTCATCCGCTTCAAGAAGTGTGAGGAGCGGCTGCTTTTGATAATGGGTGAATCTAGAGTAGCACATACTAAGAAAGGGTGAAGATCATGAATATAAAGGATACATAAAAGGGGGCCAGCATACATCCTTGTCTCACTCCAAGATGAATGCCTATATCACCTGACACCTCGCCGTGGGTACTAATACGACCCATGCCCTCATTTCCTAATGCAGATTAGCAAGGAAATTAATTAATGCTGTATCCAAGCCTGGTGAAATAGGCAGGTGCCACAATTTAACCCGGTTCACACAGTCTAAAGTTTATAATAGTTCCATGTAAATGTAAATGTATGTATACTTGTAAAGCGCACTATCAGCTTTATTGGAATCCTGGCGCTGTATACCGCTGTGGAACCCTTCCTGGCTTTACCTGTGAGATGCCCCCTACTTGGCACCCCCAAGGTGAGGCCAGGCATCCTAGCGCTTTCGGGGCCGTTGTGGAGATTAAGCAAGCTATTGCCCAGAGTTGCAGAGTGGGACCCATGTTTAGAGTAGGCACCTAGGCGAGAATTATCGAGTCCGTGGACATTGAGCCCAAGACCTGTTAAAACTTAGATTGCGACGTAAGCATTATCGGCGCCATTTTGTCCCCTTTTTAGCTTAAATGTGCGTGTGAGTAGCAGCCATTTTGAACACCATGGCCTCTCTGCCCACTGCCGATAGCCCGCGCGTTTCTCTCTCTCTCTCTCTGACCCCGCCAGCATCCCCCCACGCGCTGACAGCCCACGTTCTCACATGCTTGGGCCATAAACCACCCCTTCAGCGCGGCCCTGCCTCGCAGCCACATTCCGTACCCGACTAACACCTCCCTCCGTCCCTTTAATGATCACGCATCCTTTGATGAACCCCCTTCCTCTGTGCCCGATTGTCCCGCCCGATCCCAGGCCATCACCTAGCCCCGCGGATACAGTTTATTGCCCCTTACAGTAGGAAGCTGTCCTTCTTCAAAGAATCTATGAATGATAAAGGCCCCCACCCCATGAGATCCGATCAGCCGCGCACATTCCGGGAGCCGGCGGGATATCCAGCTGCGCGATAGTCATCACCTACTGAGATCAGGGTGGGACTTTTACTGTAAATATGTGTGGGAACGGGTTTGGAGCGGAGAGTTCGAGGATGCCTTTCCGTACATCAAAGTATTAACAAGAATGTGTTTTATGTAATAAAGCAATAAACCTGTGTATAAGAGGCCAGGCCCCAAGGATGCGTTTAGAGCACCTCGAGAAGATACCCTGTTGTCTGATTTGACGTGTTCTGCTCTGTCGGAATAAACTCCTGTTTCCTGCCTTCTGTCTCCAGCGCCTGCCTCTTTGTTTGGTAATCTCGAATGGTATGAGAGGCGGCTAACGCCGGGCAAATACTGAAGGGTTCTTGGTCGAATTCGGCCCTACCTTTCGACAATTGGCGTCCCAAACGTGGGGCCCATCAGCGACGCGTGGATCCAGTGGGAGAGGTCCCAACGACAGAGTGAACGACTGCAACGATCGGGAAGAGCTCCTGCCCGATAGACCCTCGTCTGGCAGCCGATCATCCGAACTTCACCGGTTCCGAGCAGACCTCTCTCGAGTGATCTACGGTCCTGACTGGGAACCATCAGGAGTGCCACAGCAATTACGGAGAACGGAGGATGATCAGGCGCTGGAAGCGGAAGACGAGAAACTGTCCATGCGGTCTGGGTAAGGTCGTGTAACACGACGAATTGCGAATTGATTGTTTGATTGTTTGAAAATACTAATATTACTCATTTGATTGTTTCTGAGAGATTCTCTATCTGCAAACAAGCACAGAGTCGCAATACTCTGTTTAATCTTTGCAGATAGTGAAGGGTAGGTAACGCAGGCTTTTGCCCCCATTGTAATCCGTCGTGCCTGCTTCCCTCTCCATTTGATTGATTGTTATCCAAGCGTTTACTGTTTTGGAATCGGTTCTCTTTGGATCATTCTCTATTTACAAAAAAGCACAGAGTCGCAATACTCTGTTTAGTCCTTGTGAATAGTGAAGGATAGGTAACGCAGGCTTTTGCCCCCGTTGTAATCCGTCGTGCCTAATTTTATCCCTCATTTGATTGATTGTTTATCCGAACATTGATCGTTCGGAATTGGTTCTCTTTGGGTTATTCTCTATTCACAAATAAGCACAGGGTCGCAATACTCTGTTTAGTCTTTGCGGATAGTGAAGGATAGGTAGTGCAGACTTTTGTCCCCTTTGTAACCCGTCATGCCTGTCTTCGCCCCGTTTGTTGGTAGTTGGTTCAGCCCGGACCGCTTATTAGAGGTGAACCATTCGGCTCCACTGGAGGGCACCCCTAATAAGGACATGTTTACTAAATATGGACTAGTCGCCGTGGCTTATAGTAGCTGTGGCATAAATACACGAGAAAGGATCGGGGAAGTCAGTGGCCACTGATAGGGTCCTTCGATAACGACAAAATAAACGCGCTGGAAACAGCCCTTTATAACAATAAGACAACACCCACTATGCTCGATAGCTTCGGCATGTGGCGCAAAGAAACAGAACAGCGAAAGAAAAGAAATGAGGTCAGGTTAGAAAAGGAATTACGCAAGGCAGCTCACCTGGCCGCTAACGAATTAAAGGAAGAAATAAAAGAAAGAGAGGAAACCAAGCTAAAACAAGATTCCGAATCATCAGGCCAGTGTCCCGTCAGGACACCCTCTCCACTTTACCCCGAGCTACCTTCGAAACAGCGAACGAACGACGATTTACTACTAGGTCCCCAGATCATCTACATGCCCCCTCCATATGCCCCTTCCCAACCCTTAGCACAGCACCCGCAACCCCCAACGACAGGCGAGAGTAGTGCATGAGCCTCGGTCCTCATGGCCTCTGCGCCGACCGAATCCCTTGCACTCAGCGCAGCACAAGCAGCAACTTCAGGTGATCCCGAAGCGGGGAGGAAAGACCCCGCGAGATCGAATAGATTAAGCAAGGACGAACGAGCTGGGATCGATAAGATCGTAAAGACACTGGTGGTGCGAAAGGAAAGTGAGGATTATATAACGGATATGTACCATACATATGCCAATATCCACAGGCGACACTTTGTCGTACGCCTTTGTTACCATACCCTTAATGCCTACGAAGAACGCTACCAAGGAAAAGGCCCTGAAAACCTAACGACTCTGTATAGGAAAATTGATATCGGAGATGGGGACGAGTGTGATGTGACGAACCTCTTCACGCGTACGCTTGAAGTTTTCCGCCACCTCACGGAACTGAAACCAGAAACCAACACCACGACTCCTGCAGTGACTGAAGCCAGAGTAGAAAAAATTGACACTATGATGCCCATAAAGGAGGCCGCTCCCTATTGGGTTCTCCCACGAGGACTGGGAACACACGACGATATTAATCACCAAGATGCGAGAGGGAGGGTAGTTTACAACTGGGTTTTTACCAACCATGGGATCGGCAAGACATCCTGACTTTCCGAAAGTCCTTGCCTGATCTGCGAAAGAACCCCACAGCCTTCTATACAGAATTAGCCACCGCTCTGGGTTCAACGATTATGACCCTAGCGGATATCGATTTGTTTTTCGGGTTATGTCTGCCAGCTGATGTATGGAAGCAAATCCGGAAAGTCAACCACCTTGAGCTGTTCGGACATACCTGGGCACAACTCGGTGATGTAGACAAACAGCGAGAGCCGGGACAGAAACCTATGAAAGCCATTTTAGACCTACCAGATAAGATCGTGCAGAAATTAAAAACCTTAGTCCCAGAAAGGAAGGTGGACTGGTCAGTAGTAACGGCCTGTCGCCAGAAACCCCAGGAAGACGTATCAGAATACTTCTCCCGGTTTGAAACGGTGTTCTCCGATTACAGCGGCCAGGACATGACCACTGCAACCAGACATCACTTGTTTGTCCAGAACTATGTGAAAGGCCTGACACCAGAAGTCTCACAGAAACTACAGACTAGCGAGAGTAGTTGGGCGGCCTCCAAGCCCGCAGCTATCCTTCAGATGGCTCAATACTATGAGCGACAAAAGAACGAGAACGATCAAGCGACTGAGAAAAAGAAAAAGGACTTGAAAGAGAGGGTAATGATTGCTCAGTTGCAAGGGGTGACTATAGGAAGGGAACAGTATAGAGGGAACTACCAGTCGAATGCTCCTAGAAATCCACCCCATAGAGACCGCACACCCGTACCCGGCGCTCCACGAACAGACCTCGATGAGAATCAGTGTGCGTTTTGCAAAGGATTTGGCCATTGGAAATCTCAATGTCCAGTTCTGCTAGAAGCACTCAGAAATAAAGACACGAGAGACGTAGCGGGCGGGCCGAGAAATAGAGGACAGGGACGAGGGCACCCAAACGACACCAACAATGACAGGCCTGGTAGACCGAACACATTTGACCGTCCCCGACAGAATCAGTGCCAACAGTCTGACTGCGACAATGCCCACGACTTTGCATAGGACTGCCAAGGGCAAGGAAGGGATCCAGTCGAGCTCTATGTTGACCAGCAAGGCCCTTATGTCACCGCTAAGGTCCTAGGTACGAAGTCTCCATTTCTGGTAGATACTGGTGCAACACGTAGTGCGTTGTCTAAACGATTGATTCCCAGGGCACCCTTGTCTGGCTCACATGTGACATCAATAGGTTTTGATGGAACGCCCTCCACTAATCCCTTGTCCACACCAATCTCTTTTAACTTGGACAATAACACCACTGACACGACGTTTTTGCTCTCCTCCAACACCCCCGACGCCATTATGGGACTTGACTTATTGAAACATTTTCGAGCTACTATTAGGTGTTCACAAGACGGAGTTCGAGTCATTCTGTACGACAACCCAACACTGCTCAGATCTTGCCACACACAACGCATGTTTTCTACCACTGACACTGACTTGTCCTTGCTCGACACCCTGCCTCTGTACCTATGGGCAAAGATTGACTCGGACGTAGGAGGCATGATGATAGACCCTGTACACATAACTGTTCGACAGGACGCAGTACTCCCCAAACTCCCGCAGTATCGGATATCGCCTGAAGGCGAGAAGGTGTTGGTAAAAATCATCCAGTCCCTGGTAGATGCAGAAGTGGTAGAAGAAGTAGTTAGCAATGTTTGCAACAGCCCTATCCTACCCATTGTGAAGCAGCAGGGTGAGGGAGATGAAAAAGCGTACCGCTTCATCATCGACCTACGAGTAGTCAACAAAGTGGTTGTACCCCAGTACCCTGTAGTCTCAGATATCACCACCATTCTGACCCTGATTCCTTCCACTGCCACCACCTTCACGGTAATCGACCTCAAGAACGCATTCTTCTCCATCCCCATTCACGCGGACAGCCGCTACCTTTTCGGCTTCACTTTAAAATCCCGCTCATACAGATTTTGCAGAGCACCCCAGGGCTACACTGAAAGTCCCAGCATCTACAGCCAGGCTCTCAAGAGACAGCTGGGCGCAGTCCAATTGCCGGATGGAGTGGTGTTGATACAGTACGTCGATGATATCCTTTTGGCGGCCGACACCACTCCACTTGCAGTCACAGCCACCATCCAACTCCTGCACTTCCTTGCGGAAAATAGCCACAAGGTCTCCAAGAAGAAGTTGCAATTCTGCCAACCTCAAGTCACTTACCTAGACCACCTCTTGTCCAAAGACGGGAGAAAGCTCACACCCGATCGAATACAGGCTATTCTAGAGACCCCTATCCCTAAAACCCCGAAGCAAGTCCGCTCTTTGGTGGGCCTCACCTCCTTCTGCCGACAATGGTTGCCAAATTTCAGCCTCATTGTGAAACCACTACTTTCCCTACTGGCTAAAGATGTCCCCTTTCCGCTCCCGTGAACCCCTGAATGTCAATCCTCCTTCAAGGAACTGCGAGACGCCCTTTGTTCAGCGCCCGTCCTAGGAACCCCTGATTATACAAAGCCCTTCTCTCTCTACACTCACGAAAGGGAGGGATGTGCTTTGTCTGTCCTGACTCAGCCCATTGGCCCCAAACAACGACCATGTGCCTATTTCTCTGCCACTCTTGACCCTGTAGCAAGAGCTTTGCCTGCCTGCCTTCGAGCAGTAGCCGCTGCTGCTGTCTCTATCCGACAAAGTGAGGGAATCGTACTCTCGAATTCCCTCACGGTACTAGTGCCTCATGCTGTTGACACCCTCCTAAACCAGACAAAGACACAACACCTGACAAGCGCGCGACTGACTGGGTACGAACTGACACTGCTCGCACCTCACATCATGCTGAAACGATGCACCACGCTGAACCCAGCCACCTTGCTGCCTTTGCCTGAAAACGATCCCAATGTGTCCCCAATACATGACTGTGTGACCCTCACGGACGAACAGACTAGGAGTAGAGTTGACCTCCGAGACACTGCCTTCCCAAACCCTGACGGAGAGCTATGGGTAGACGGCTCTTGCATTAAACTCCCCGACGGCACCACCTCAGCTGCCTATGCAGTTACCACAGCCCGAACTGTAGTTGAAACCGCCCGCATTACGCAACGATCCGCCCAGGCGGCAGAACTGATTGCCCTCACACGAGCATGCATCCTAGCACAGGGGACGACAGCAAACATTTACACGGACAGCCAGTATGCCTTCGGGGTGGTTCATCATTTTGGGCTCTTATGGAAGGAGAGGGGATTTCTGACATCTCATGGTACACCCATCCTGCACGGAGATCTAGTCTCCGCTCTGACTGAAGCGGTTCTCCTCCCCAAACAACTTGCCGTAATCAAATGCCAAGCACACAAAAAGGTGACAGACATCATTGGACAGGGAAATGCACTGGCCGACATCACTGCCCGAACCACAGCTGAGAACAGGACGACGACTCGCATGTACGTGACTAGGTCACAAGCAGAAAAATGGACAGACGCTAGGGAAACTATTAGGGACATCCAAATGGCCAGCTCACCACAAGAATTGACTGAATGGGCACGGGTGGGATTAAAGGATGATGAAGGCTGCTGGCGGACAAAAGACACAAACAAATGGTTGCTACCCAACTCGTACCTGATCCCCATACTGACGATGGCCCATTCCCCTGCACACATAGGATCTGCCCCTATGGCCGAACTTGTCTCCCGAGTTTGGCATAACGATAGAATTACAGACTCGGCCAAACGATTAGTCCAACAATGTCTAGTCTGCCTGCAACACAACCCTGGGAAAGGAACTGTCGTACCCCGGGGAGGGTTTGGGGTCCCCAACCATCCATTTGAAGTCCTACAGATGGACTATATCCAGTTAGAGAGATGTCAATGACTGAAGTATGTACTTGTTGTTGTGTGCGCTTTTAGCAAATGGGTGGAAGCCTACCCGACGCGTGACAACACTGCTATTGCCACTGCAAAAGTACTACTGAAAAAGTTCTTCCCTCGCTACGGCCTTTGCCGTATTTTATGGAGTGACAATGGCCCCCATTTTGTAGCCGAGGTTATCCAGCTCATCCTGAAAGGACTGGGGGTACGACAGAAATTCCACGCAGTTTTCCACCCCCAATCTGCTGGACTGGTCGAGCGGCACAATGCCACATTGAAACTAAAACTGGCGAAAATAGTGGCTACCACAGTACTAAAATGGCCAGACGCTCTCCCCCTAGCATTGCTGTCAATGCGTTCCACCCCCACCAAACACCACTTGACCCCTTACGAGGTCGTTTTCGGCCGGCCCTTGAGTATCTGGTCCGCACCCAAACCAACATCCATTCCCGACGTCCCGGACGTCCTAATGTCTGACTACCTGTATAACCTAACTAAAACACTGTCTGTTATTCATCATCAGGTGCTGCAGGCCATCCCCGATGCTTCCAGGGGCCCGGACATGCCATCCGGCCTGGAGATTTCATCCTGATTCGGAACTTCCAGCGGGAGAAGAGTCTGGAACCTCGCTGGACGGGCCCCTGGCAAGTCTTGATCACCACCCGAACAGCTCTTCGAGTGGAGGGGAAGCGAAATTGGCTGCATGCACATCATTGCAAGAAAATCTCTCCGACCCTGACGTCGACCGAAGACGTGACCACCCAAAAAGAGCTCCTGAACAAAGACCGACCATCCCTGAGCTGCTACCCTGAGACAGAGACACTCGAATTGGCAAAATTCCCTGCTCCCACTGTGCCATCCAGAGAAGGGTATAACCTGTGACGAAAGGAGGGAGCTTCGGCTAAGTAGACCACTGACTAAGTTATCATTCTCAGAGCGGCGGCCTAACACAACAAAGGCTGTCAGGAGAGAAACCAAACGAAGTCTGTGGTTCTGCCCACTACCGAGCACCTTGAAGTTGATGGAAGCGCCCGAAACGAAGATGATGGAAGCAACCGGACATCCGAAGACCCGCTACAGGAACCCGAAAACTGACAGTTTGCACAGCTCAAAGACTATTGCTCTTCTTATCACTCTTCTCTTTTGCCTCCTCCTCATGACTACCTTCTGGATCGTGGAAGAGAACGCACCGGCTCATAAGACATTTCTAACGACTGCGCAGCCTACCACCATGAAAGAACACTACCTGGCCTCTCTTTCACCTCAAATCCAAGAAAGGCGTAAGGAGTTCTGGAACAACTCCTTCGTACAGTTGCTGCACCAACACAACCTTGCTGCAAATGCCACGAATTGCTGGATCTGTGGGTTGATACCACATGCCACCGGACATTCCATTCCCTTCATCCCTTCACCTTTCTCTGTTCACGGCTCCTGCCTTGCCTGGCTGATCCTCTTGCAAGAGAGCTACAGAGACAACGCCACTTCCAGCGAAACTATGTCACACTTTTATCATGGAGTCTGGCTGAACAAAACCGGGAGAGTTGCCGCCCCTTTTTGCCCTCTATCCTCCAATGCCTCTGTTCACATGGACATCCCCGCCAAAAAAAGGGTGGAGATGCAAATATTCAACAATCCAGCCAGACCCACCTTCTCCTACCTCCGGAAACGAACAGCTGCCACCCTGACTGTGGCCCTATTTGTCGTCAATGTCTCGGGCCTCGTATGCATTGCAGGCCGTGGGACACAAATGGTGGGCCACAGCACTTGCCGCATCACCAGAACTTTGTACTCAACCGACCCACCCTCTTTTGTCAC
The DNA here is from genome assembly GCF_964261635.1 of Lissotriton helveticus. Lineage (NCBI taxonomy): Eukaryota > Metazoa > Chordata > Amphibia > Caudata > Salamandridae > Lissotriton > Lissotriton helveticus. The sequence goes on from NC_136062.1 coordinate 366,182,568, forward strand.
CTCTCCAAACATGTACTTCGTCTGCGGTACAAAAGCCTACACCTGGCTCCCAAAGGGCTGGGGAGGTACCTGCTACATAGCCTTGAGCACAATTCTTGGATGCAATAAAAGGACTCGTTCCACTTTGGGGTCCGATGGCGAACAGTCGTGCCATTCGACATTTATCCCAGGCAGTCGAGACAACGATGAACATTACAGCTGGTATCCTCACAAACAATACAGCCGAGCTTCAGGCGGTCCGTCTGGTTGCTGTTCAAAACCGTCTTGTTCTGGATGTGGTTCTGGCGGACCGTGGAGGAGCATGTCGTATCATCGGGTCCAGCTGTTTTACCTACATACCAGACAATTCACCCTCCGTTTACAAGGCCATCAAACACCTCCACAGACTCTCCTCAGAAGTTCATCAGGAACAAGAAGGATGGTCGCTCGGGAGTTGGTTCTGGAATACTGTAAAAGACTGGGGATGGAGGTTGCTCATGATTGCACTGATACCAATCGTTGTAATATGCGGACTCTGCCTGGGTATTCAATGCTTGCCACCTCTGTGTTCACTATTTGCTAACTGTGTGTGCCCTAAGACTCCGAACTTTGAAGCTGAACGCATGAAAGCTTTGTATGATGTAGAAATCCGTAATATGATGGTGATAGACATAAATTGACAAGCTGGCTAGATATGTTGAAAAGGGAGGACTGTTAAAACTTAGATTGCGACGTAAACATTATCGGCGCCATCTTGTCCCCTTTTTAGCTCAAATGTGCACGTAAGTAGCAGCCATTTTGAACACCATGGCCTCTCTGCCCACTGCCGATAGCCCGCGTGTTTCTCTCTCTCTCTCTCTGACCCCGCCAGCATCCCCCCGCGCGCTGACAGCCCACGTTCCTACATGCTTGGGCCATAAACCACCCCTTCAGCGCGGCCCTGCCTCGGAGCCACATTCCGTACCCGACTAACACCTCCCTCCGTCCCTTTAATGATCACGCATCCTTTGATGAACCCCCTTCCTCTGTGCCCGATTGTCCCGCCTGATCCCAGGCCATCACCTAGCCCCGCGGATACAGTTTATTGCCCCTTACAGTAGGAAGCTGTCCTTCTTCAAAGAATCTATGAATGATAAAGGTCCCCACCCCATGAGATCCGATCAGCCGCGCACATTCCGGGAGCCGGCGGGATATCCAGCTGCGCGATAGTCATCACCTACTGAGATCAGGGTGGGACTTTTACTGTAAATATGTGTGGGAACGGGTTTGGAGCGGAGATTCCGAGGATGCCTTTCCGTACATCAAAGTATTAACAAGAATGTGTTTTATGTAATAAAGCAATAAACCTGTGTATAAGAGGCCAGGCCCCAAGGATGCGTTTAGAGCACCTCGAGAAGATACCCTGTTGTCTGATTTGACGTGTTCTGCTCCGTCGGAATAAACTCCTGTTTCCTGCCTTCTGTCTCCAGCGCCTGCCTCTTTGTTTGGTAATCTCGAATGGTATGAGAGGCGGCTAACGCTGGGCAAATACTGAAGGGTGCTTGGTCGAATTCGGCCCTACCTTTCGACAGACCCTGCCGCGTCGGGAATTGAACCCTGGTCCCGGGCTAGACCTCTGCCTCAGGGTCTGCCACTCTAATCGGTGAGCCACACTACTCTTGAATGCTAAATAAAGAGGGGATTGTTTAGCCACCGTGTATTTTTCTAGAACCAAATTTAAATTGAGGCAATGCTCAATCCTTCCTTCCTTATGCCTAAACCCATATTGGCATCAATGTAACACTGACTCCTCTCGTACCCAATCCATAATTCTTTTATAGATAACTCTACCCAGTATTTTGGCAGTAGTATCAATTAATGAGATTGGCCAGTAGCAGTAGCGGCTCGTGTAGGTAGTGCCGCGGGGCGGTGGAGCGGGAAAGGGGCATGGTGGAAGGTAGTAAACTCCAACTAAGGGCTGACCGGAGTAATGTAAATAAATAAATGAATAAAACGAATTTCATTGCGATTGCTGAAACGCATTTGGCAGTTAAGCGCGAGCAACCAAATTTGTTTTATTTATTTACATTACTCTGGTCGGCCGTGAGCTGGAGTTTACTATCCCCCACCCTGCCCCTCCTCAGCCCCTCCCCACCACCCAGCTGCACTCCCTCCGGATGTACGTTGTTACAATGCATTCTTTTACTACGCATGCCTTTACAACGCAGGTTTTTCAACGCAAATTGTTACAACGACTTGCGTTGGGGGTGCTGGATAGTGAATAGTTTAATTTACTATTCCAACTCCAGTCCCCGTGGATAGTAGGGAAGGTGTTGGATAGTAAATTATACTATTACCTATCCTAGAGCGCCCCCCAGCGCAATTCAATTGTAATGACTTGCGTTGAAAAACCTGCGTTGTAAAGGCACTGCGTGGTAAAAGTTGTGTCGTAAAGGATGTTTCACCTCCCTCGACGAGCCGGCTCCGGCCGGTAGCACACTGAAAGTGAGCGATCCCCTTTTTAAAAACTAGGCACTATTATAGATGTACCCCATGTACAGGGCAGACAAGAATGAACAAGGTTAATTAAAATGTTAGTGAGAAGGGGAGCCCAAAATATAAAGTTACTTTTTATTAAATCAATGGGAACCACATCAGGGCTTGATACCTTGCCGTCAACACTTTCATTGATGGCGTCCTCAACTTCTATTAGGGATATCTGACAGCCTGATACATGGCAGAAATCTCTAGTTAATGTGCCAGGGGATGGTGGTGCTGTATATATTCTACAAAAATGCTACTCCCAGATCTTTAAGACAATATGACATGTGATAGAGCTAGAGGTCCCAATATTGCCCGTCAGCTCAGATACAGTGGAGAAAAAATGATTTACCATTGCCCAGCGGAGATGCCTGGACTAACATTTCCCATTCTGTTACGACTACCTCCTGCCACCGTTTAGCGGTTATTTTTTTGTATTGCTTGCGCAGGAGGGCCAATAATATTGAGTCCCTGGGTTTGGATACCAGGGCTATGCCGAGTGCCCTATTTGCTGTGGAGCATTCACAATTAAACCATCTTGGGGTGTCAGGTACAGACTGTAAGGGTTTCAGGAGTGCCTTACTGAACTCAAAACAGAGATCAGTGAAGGCCTCCACCACCTGATAGCCATTGTCCTCCTCTATCAAACACAGAGTTACCAACTCCAGATTGGTACTTATTATTGCAAATTGCAAATTACCGGCCTCCAAATCACCCCTAAACTTTTCCTTAGGATGGAGCAATAGCATGAATTCAATAGGATTGTGGGCACTATAACTAGTTGGAACAACCATGCCATGTAAGAGAAAGTCCTATAGTATACGAGTAGTATTGAGGGGCTGACTCTGACAAAGGATGCAGGGATACCTCTGACTGCAGCCAAACAGACTCCTGCTACCATGAAGTGCCGGGCTCCGGCTTCGGCTATGGTACCCGAGAAGAACCTCGGAAGCCGCACACTGACAAACTTCCTCTGAGTTGTCCGTAGCTCGGACCCTCCTACCACCTAGAGATAAGCATCAGCAGTAAGAGAGAGATACTGTTAGATCCTACAGCACCCTCTCAACCAAGCCTTCCTCTGATTGTGAACTATTGGCTGGGGTAGAATCAATGCTTCACTCTCAAATGGACCAAGAAACATCAGAACACCCTAGAAAGAAGCATCTGTCTTTCGATACCAAAGTGAACATTTGCATCAGAGTGGTTCTTTTCTCTGCTGGGACCAGTGTGCTCTTAGCCCCTTCATTATCTATTGACCTCAGCCTGTCTGTCATTTACCTCCACCTTACCATCTAACCCATGAGGGGGAATATGAAGAGGAGGCGAGAAGCAACAGAGAAAACAATGGAGCAGGACCAAAGATGGGCTTATAGCCCAAACTTCATGTTCATCTGTAGAGAGCAAAAACAAGGGCACTTTGCTGGTCCAACTGACATTCCTACCCATACAAAAACTGATAATATGACTAACAGCATGACAGAAATATTTATAGAGGAGAGAGAAGAAACACTGGGGATGTAAGATGAATTATTTTGGCTTTCGGACATATCTGAGCAGGTACCTGAGATAGAGATTGATGCAAGACCATTGGTCTAGCCATGTTCGCTTAATGATGAGCTGTAACCGGGGGCACTTGGAGTGTAGATGGGAAGAAGAAAGATTGAGAATATCATAGACCCAGGTTTGAAGGATGTGCCAAACAGAGCAGTGATGAAGTGCATGACCACCTACAGTGGGACTACTCTGCTGAGCAAGTGAGACACACTGCTGATGTCATGGTTGTGCAATTAGTAGTGTCAGACGGCCGTAAAATGTTGAAAATGTGGTCTCTGTGGGTAGGATCTGTTGACAGCAGGGAACCTACTACTGCAATTACTGATTAGTTGCTATCTGCACAGCATTCAGGCCGGTGGCAGAGGGCTCGCGGACGCTGTTGCCGAGTGCGCTGGCCTACCTCGCCTTTGTTTTTAATCCTGTGATATTTTTAAATTCACGCGCTTCACGCTTACCTGGGCCGCCTTCCCTGTCTTCCATCTGCCAGCTCCCCTAGCCCCGTTCCGGCACGGCTGTGTGCCGTTTGTTACCAGAGGGCTGACGGGGTTGCTGGCGCCATATTGGGAATGGGCCCTACAGGCTCCTTAGGACAGTGCTCTAGCCTGTCGCACTTTAGACCTATTTGAGGGTCGCCTTTGTGCTCGCGCAGCGGAAGCATTCAGCCCGGTGGCAGAGGGCTCGCGGACGCTGTTGCCGAGTGCTCTGGCCTACCTCGCCTTTGTTTTTAATCCTGTGATATTTTTAAATTCACGCGCTTCGCACTTACCCGGGCCGCCTTCCCTGTCTTCCATCTGCCAGCTCCCCTAGCCCCGTTCCGGCATTGCTGTGTGCCGTTTGTTACCGGAGGGCTGACGGGGTTGCTGGCGCCATATTGGGAAGGGGCGCTACAGGATCCTTAGGTCAGCACTCTAGCCTTTTGCACTTTTGACCTATTTGAGGGTCGCCTTTGTGCTCGCGCAGCAGACGCATTCAGCCCGGTGGCAGACGGCTCACGGACGCTGTTGCCGAGTGCGCTGGCCTACCTCGCCTTTGTTTTTAATCCTGTAATATTTTTAAATTCACGCGCTTCGCGCTTACCTGGGCCACCTTTCCTGTCCTCCATCTGCCAGCTCCCCTAGCCACGTTCCGGCACGGCTGTGTGCCGTTTATTACCGGAGGGCTGACCGGGTTACTGGCGCCATATTGGGAAGGGGCGCTACAAGCTCCTTAGGTCAGCGCTCTAGCCATTCGCGCTTTTGACCTATTTGAGGGTCGCCTTTGTGATCGCGCAGCGGACACATTCAGCCCGGTGGCAGAGGGCTCGCGGACGCTGTTGCCGAGTGCGCTGGCCTACCTCGCCTTTGTTTTTAATCTTGTGATATTTTTAAATTCACTTGCTTCGCGCTTACCTGGGCCGCCTTCCCTGTCTTCCATCTGCCAGCTCCCCTAGCTACGTTCTGGCACGGCTGTGTGCCGTTTGTTACCGGAGGGCTGACGGGGTTGCTGGCGCCATATTGGGAAGGGGCGCTACAGGCTCCTTAGGTCAGCGCTCTAGCCTTTCGCGCTTTTGACCTATTTGAGGGTCGCCGTTGTGCTCGCGCAGCGGACGAATTCAGCCCGGTGGCAGAGGGTTCGCGGACGCTGTTGCCGAGTGCGCTGGCCTACTTCACCTTTGTTTTTAATCCTGTGATATTTTTAAATTCACGCACTTCGTGCTTACCTGGGCCGCCTTCCCTGTCTTCCATCTGCCAGCTCCCCTAGCCCCGTTCTGGCATGGCTGTGTGCCGTTTGTTACCAGAGGGCTGATGGGGTTGCTGGCGCCATATTAGGAAGGGGCGCTACAGGCTCCTTAGGTCAGCGCTCTAGCCTTTAGTGCTTTTGACCTATTTGAGGCACACCCCATGCGCACGCGCAGCGGAGGAGCGCAGCGGGCGCGCCAGCGGCGCACCGAAGGTACGCCAAAGGCAAGCCCATCTGCGCCCGTCCGTGGCCGGCCGGGGCAAGGGGCACCCTACTATTCCCATTTCTTAACCTACACTTCGGATGAACTCCGCTCCTATCAGGGCCCTTGGATCACCAGCCTCGGTACCGCCGCCCAAATTGCCAAACTCGGCCTTGACCGGCCCCACCCCGTGCCCCCTCCCTCACCCACTCTCCCTCCATCTCCCCTCCCTTCCTCCCCTCTCCTTGGACTCCCTTCCCCACCCAACTTGGCGTCCACTATCTAGGCCTTTCTTTTAAATACCAGATCGGCAATCAAGCATCATCTTGAACTATTTGTGTTTCTTGACTCTCACAAGCCTGACCTCTTGTTTCTGACAGAGACTTGGTTCTGTCCAGATTCCCTGCCCAATGTACTTGCGGCCCTCCCCCTCTCCTACTATGTCCTGCGGGCCGATCGACCGGCAGGCAAGGCAGGAGGCGGTGTTGCCCTGATAGTCTGCTCTGACCTTCACTTCCAACTGCTTTCCTCTGCGGCCATCACATCAGTGGTGATGCGATCTGCCTCCTTTCAAGTTCCCATTACCTGCGTCCTTGTCTATCGCCCCCCCCCCCAATCTACTCCTTTTTTTATTACTGGGTTTCAGGAGTTGCTCGCTACGTTAGCAGTTAACAACTCTTCTGTTCTAGTCCTTGGGGATTTTAATTTCTGGCCATCTGACCCCGCGGAAGACGTGGTGTCTAAAGATTTCACCGATCTCCTTTATAGTTTAAACTTTGTCTCGCACGTTCATACACCCACCCATGTTCGGGGTCATACCCTGGACCAAATCTGATCTCTTATCGTTCCAGTCACGTCACCAATCATCACGCCCTGCCTTTGGTCCGATCACTTTTTGATCTCGTTTTTCCTCGACCTCAGCCTCGCCAAACGCCCCTCCCTTCCCAAGAACACCTGGGCCCGTAATTGGAACAAGGTTGATATGCCCTCACTCTGCTCTTCCCTCCAAAGTTCCTGCCCGGCCCTAGAGGAGCTTGCCCCCTCTTCCCAAGTAGTTGCCTTTAATGAATGGCTTTCCAGGGCATGTGACCAAGTGGCTCCCTTGAGACGCGTCACAGTCAGACACGTCCACAATGGCAACAAATGGTTTACCGATGACCTTAAGGAGAAAAAACTGGTTGTGCATCAGGCTGAGCGCGCCTGGAGGCGCGCCTACTGCCCGACCTTAAAAGCACATTATTCCCTTGTACTTATTATCTATAAAAAGGCCATCCACCTTGCCAAGACGGACTACTTTTCGGGTAAAATTCTCTCGGCTGAAAATCAGCCCAGGGAAATTTTCTCCACAGTCCATGAGTTGGCCGCATCAGATAGATCACTTAAACCCTCTCCCTCCCAATTTCTTTGTGATTCCCTTAATAATTTTTTCATTGAAAAAATTGAAGTCATCAAGGCTAATATACCATTACCCTCTCCCTCCTTCGTAGCCCCTCAGCCCCCACCCAACAGACTCCATCTGGATCATATGTTCAAATGTTTTTAAATCCAAAATTCAAATTCAAGGTAGGAAGGGACAGTACCACCATGAATAACATACAAACTAGTAATTTGGAGGATACTCCCACATCACTGTAACACTGATATATACAAAATGCGCAAGATTTAACTGGATTGCTAAAGGTTATAGAAGATTGCAAGAGGGAAAACACTGTACTGGGTATAGTGGAAGGCACAAAGGAAGATGATTTTAGAATGTTTAAATTCCATCTTTTCCAGAAAGCCTTCCCAAAAAGGAGTGAGGTAGACATCGACACGCAGAGTCAAAGTGTCCTTCAATTCTACAAAAAAATGAAACACGTTCCACCTACAAACTATTCTTATATATGTAAGAAATTCCCTTCTCCACCAGTTGATATCTCAGTCAGCACATCCATATAGCCTCATGTAGGTCGGCCAGATCTTTTTGTTTGGCGTATCGGATTTTTGCCAAGGCACAGTTGAGCATTTTTGGAGACTTCAACAAATGATAGCACCTCTTCAGACTTTGGGCGCACTACACTTTGTCCAAGAACCACCTCACTAAAAACATTACTAAACAACCACACTACCTTCTGTATCAGACACGAGGGCCAAGGCTTTACTTGATTTCAATTTGCAAAGGGGCTCGTCAGACATTGATTGAATGTTTTTAGGTTTAATTTAGGTTTCAATTTCACATTCCCTTTATTTCCCAGTGAGCTTGGAAGTGGTTTCTGTGTGGGGGTCTTCAAGAGCCACCTCCGCCAGCTTGATTACTTTTTTGGGGTATTATGAGGAGGGCAGTATGAGCTCCTGGAGGGAGTGCTGGCGGGCGGTGACGCAGGGCGGGAGTGGGGCAGGGTGGCTACTGGAGGAGGGACCACATTCCGTTTAGTCTCTGAATCTTGTGATTCCCAGGAAATAAGTACTGGGGTGGCTGTTGGGATTTGGGCTGGGGAAGAGGACGGATGAATTTTGCACCAAGCAGAAAGGGGGGTATTCTCATGTTTAAAAATGAAATATTATTAATGTGTTGGGGAGCATATCTTGATAAATAAGGACTTCTTCTCTTGATTCTTGTCTTGTCTTCTTGTCTTGATAATACTGACAAATTATATGAGAAGACACAGTACCCCAGTTCTTACTTGGAATTTTATTGGACTAACATCCATGGCAAAATAATTCTGCATACATGAATAGCTACTTTTTCAGGGGAAAGGGCACAGACATATGTGCTTGCAAGAATCTCACCAGACCAAGAATGATGATCTTGAACTTTGTCAGTTGGTTTCAAGAAGTTGGTGGCTATAAAGCAGGAAGGACTTGGCAGTTTCTTCTCAGCGATAGCACTACACACCGTTCTAACATAAAATTGTCCCTTAGAGGTAGTTGTATGTTTTCAGAATTACTAAAACTGAAATGTCTTTTACTGTACATACTGTGTTTGAATTGAATATAGATTAACCTGAAATGCTGTAAATCCTATTTACTGAGTTTACTATCTGGGAAGGACCACCCTTGAGATATTAATCTGCCACTAGCAGCACTTATCAACACATGTATATGTACTACTCCCTTTCGACAGAGATGTTCAAGAGCAGCTTTGATATATATATATATATATATATATATATATTATATTATGAATGTCTAATATGGTTTGCGTCATTGTGTGCCTACTATTCTAGGCTTTACTTTTTATTCTGTTTCCAATAGACTGAGTTCAAAAACTGATGTGAATTTGGCTGATGGAAATGTATTCCACTTTCTCTATGATGCTGAAGCCCTAGGATACATCTGACCACAACTCAATTACTCTTTTGCTATCCTCAGAATATTCCAAACAACAAATGCTCCACAGTAGGTAGGCTCTTAACTGTAAATTCATACACTCTACCTATTGCGCTAGCATAACTGAAAGTTTATTCAAATTAGGCTCATCTTCACTAGATTTTGTAGGGGATACCTTGATCAGTGATACAAGTGGTTATCCTCAGTTACATTATCCAAAGTAATAAGAAAGATAATTATTGAAACTGAAACGCTCAGAGAACATCTACTCACTCTAGACATTGAGCATGCTAGATGAAGGAACAAAGTCTAGTATCACATGAAACAGTTTTGTTTTCTCAACAAACTACCTACAAAATAATATTTAAAAAAGAGACCATGGGCTAAGTAATTACGAACACGCTGTCAACTTCGCAGTCGCTGTTTGAAAAATAGCGAAAGCATGATGCAGTTGCCAACATTTCAAGTCAAGGAGCTTGCAAGTAACTACTTTATCAATACTATTTTTAATTTTCCTGGGACTGCCGTTACAGGAAAGTAAGCAATAACTAAGATTTTCATATTTATTACTAATCCCTAACTAAGATGATTGTACATCCACTCAACAACAAATTAATGACTATTTGCGTCCTCTAGATAAGGCTAGTTTAATAGTCATGTAGAAAAAGTCCCTAGAATCTTCTATTTCATCTGCACAGCTAAAAGACCATTACCCAATTGACAAAAACACAATTGCAGGGCCAGATATAATTCCTTCAGAATTTTGAAAACCCTTTACTCAGTTTCCTTTCCCTGTTCATCGAAGGCTTTTTAATACTTTTGATCGGATACGAAATCCCTTCTTTGTGGAAAGAAACGTATATTTCACTGTTCTTAAAGAAAGACAAGGATCCTTGAATCTGTGAGTTTATTGGTCAATTTCACCCTTTTACTGGTGCTCAAAAATACTACAGGGACGAAGCAGGGATTTCCACTTTCACTTCAAATCTGTGCACTTTATTGGAGACATTCATGAGGCACCTCTAAAGTACTGAAAATAATGTCTGAACCTTCTTGTGCTTAAGGCTGATTGTAAAATAGCTACCTGGTGGATGATATCGTCATTTCCACCTCTGGTCCATCAACAGCTATGACAGCCATTGCGAAAGAGGCTTTTTGCTTTGGTAAAGTTTCTGGTTATTGCTGAAATGAACATAAGACTTAGACAATATATAAATGACAGGGTACTGATAGTGATATATGCGTTGTTTCTTCTTTCATCAGAGTAGAAATAAAAATGCCTACTGTGATGGAAGATGAAGCCAAATTAAATTATGACCCTTTCCTGCATAAAGGAAAACAGATTCATTCAGGACTGATTGTCAGGCGGAATCTTATTTAGGTAACCATTCTTCCTTGTTTCTTGTATATCTTTCACTCTATACCACTCTGGTGCCTTTTGCCCCTTTTCATGTTATTCAATTCTTTTGAACAGAATTCACCAGACAGTAGATGATGCCCTGTAGAGCAATGTGGTATCTCCAAATGCCTTTACAAAGACAGTGGGCTCCTCCATGTCTTAGGTTCTAGCACCGCTCAGTATTTGCCCACAGATTCTCCCAAATGTTGGGCCTTGTTCAACAACCACAGCCATATATGAATTCCATATAGATCCTGTAAGAAATGGGGTTACCCAAATCTCCAAGGGGGTAGCATGGAACCAAGCGGGCAGGCCAAACGTCGAGGACATGTGAAGCACTCACGCAGTACCCACAGACGACACACCAGGCACACCACAAAAGAGGCAGGACACCAGTTTGAGTTGGAAAATTAAGAAGTTTAGTATCTCCAACCTGCAAAGGAAACATGCATAACAGTGGTATCATCACATGGCGCCAACTGGCACCAGAGCCAAGTGTATCAAGGGGGGAATTATTTACATGGGAAGTAAGGGCTGAGTCTGTAAGTCCATCTGAAATATAAAAATGTGACTAAATTAACATTGAACCTGGGGCCAATATGGCGGGGCCAACTCAGGCTCTCATCCTTAGTGATAGGCTGTAATTGCCAAATACCATCAGCATGAGTACACACCGTGCACTAAAACTCCAGCCCGACCCCTGTAAAGGAAACTTCAGGGCATCACAGTAAATCCCAACATACAGGAACACCTGCAATAAATCAGCATAGGGATATCAAACATCAGGCAGGAAGCATTAATGTGCATTGGCATCAGTAACATCAACAACAGGGGGTACCCTTAAACATTTCCTATCACCTGGTCACTGTGCAGGAATAAACATTTCAATAGGGCATGACTAACCATTTCACCAGGCAGGGATGAGCCTTCTCTTTATGTACAGCAACCCTAGAAGTATATCCCTATAAGACTCTAGGCGACATTTCAGTAGGGTGGCAAGAACAACCTGCCATCAGAGGGTAAACAGCTCATCCGAGTACTCCACAGGCAATTCCTTACTTATTAACCCTTTTCTAATGGGTAAGAATCACCAGGCAACATTTCTCTTCCCAAGGATAACCCTCCCATTGGGTAAAGCAGGCTGTTCATTCAGCCACCATAACAAGGATGACCTTTCCTCTAGCAGTCACTGGCGGCGTTTACCCATTTTTGGGGCATTTAGGCCCTTGCCAGTTAATCGGGGGGGGGGGGGGGCGGACACCGACCCTGTGTCCCGTTGCCCTCTCCACCCTCCACTCAGTATACTCAAGGCCCCACTCACCGGGCTCCTAGGCTCTGCTGACGTCAGGGGCCCTGGCTTCACCACCGTCGAGGCTCCCTTTCGGTGCTGCCAACGGCAGCAGCGCTTCACTGGGCTTCTAGGCAGAGGTGGGGGCAGGCAACGATCATGTGCCTCGGTGCCCCCTCCTCCCGAGAGCCGGGCTCCCTCTGGGGCACTCACGAGGGGAGTAGGCACCCTCGGGGCGCCGCAGGACGCACAACGACGTCCTCCCTCGCGACGCTTCTTCTGTGCCGGCGGGGCTGGCACCGACAGTGTGCCCCGGCCCGCCTCCTCCACTGGCCTTCACTCCGGGGTCCAGACCGGCGGGGTCGGCTCCCTCTCCGGTCGCTTCTCCCGGGGCTCCCTACTCTGCACGGGAGCCCCGCAACGCCTCTGACGACTTCACCCGGGCCCCTCCCCTTCCACACGGGGACCCGGGACTTCCGTCAGCTTCCTCCGGCAGGGGCACAGACCGGCGGGGTGGGCTCTCGCTCCGGTCACTGGCAATCGGGGCTCCCCCTCAGTCACGGGGGCCCCGCACCGACCCTTCACCTGGGTCCTCCTCCCTCACGGGGACCCAGGACTTCGCGACGCTCCTCCCGGCCTTCCCGGCCGGCAGCCAATCCCTGTGCGGCCTTAACGGGCTCGGCCGCGTGGACCAATTCGTGCACGGCGTTGGCGGGGGCGGCCGATGACGCGGCCGGGGCGCCCCGTCACGTGATGGGGGACCGGACGGCCTCAGGGCCTAGCGCGGCCCTCTCTTCACTTTGGCGGCCCTCTCCTGACACCGGGGGCCGCCGCAACGGTGCCCACAGCAGTGGGGGGGTCCCTCAAGGCAGCGCCGGGCCACGGCGGTGATTTTCGCCAAATTACAACCGGCGCAAGGCAGCGCCAACACTCCTCGGGCTGCGGCGGTGATGTCGGCGGCAATAAGGGGTAGGCTCCCTTCTATTTAATTAATCATATGGCAACCAGCGTGCCAAAACGAGGGTCGGCTCCTCCAGCGCGAATCTCCTCAGCAGGATGGCGCTATTCACAGCGCACTGCTCCTCCCTCTGCCCACAACCTCAGCTCCTTCCTCAGGCCACGCAGAGGGGGCAGAAAATGTAACTCTTCCTCAGCGCTTCCAAAGTGTAGCGCTTGACAGGCAGGCTTTACAGCACTAGGGGGCCACAACAGTCCCAGGGCCCAGCGCTTTCACAGGGCCTCACAGCACCTCAGCCAGCAACAGTTCTTTTGGGGCACAATCTTCCCCATGGTGCTTCAAAGGGGCCACAGCTTCTCAAGGGGGTAGACAGTCCCACTCCTCACCTCCTGGGCGCTTCTTCCTCGCAGCGCTGGCGTAATTCCCGGTCCCCACAGTGTCAGGGACCTAGGTAGGGGCCCTCTCTTGTCAGGGGCCCAGGGGACAGCAGAGTAGGGGGGTTTTAGGGGTGCAGGGCCCAGCTCACAGGCCCATGTGGCGGTAGCTCTTCGCAGCAGGTCCCCTCTCTTTCTTGTCCCAGCGCTGACTGACTCTCTGGTGGCACATCCCCCTTACTTATACCCTCCTCCCAGGCAGTGCCAGAACCTTCTAGAATGTTGGCAAAGCTGGCCTAAACTGGTTCAAGGGGAGGGGTTGAGCACCCTGAGTGCCAGGCTTTCCCTCCAAAAGCTAGGGGTAGCTGGGTAATATTATCTAGACCGCTGACCTATGGCAGTTCAGTGGCAAAACCCATGGCAATGGCATCCATTTTAAACATAGGACATTTCAGTTAGGTGCATTTTACAATGGGGGGGATTTACAAGTGCTCACACCATTACATAGCATTACAATTTAACAAGGTGTCTCACACCACACATGGCCTATACAGGTTTAATCCCATGGGGGAGACATTCCAAATTAGGGGGGCAAAAGCGAACATTTTTGGGGGAAAAGGCCAAGTCCAACAGATCCTTTGTTACATGTAGGTTTTTTTGATCCTACATACTTTAAAGGGACTAGGTACATGACACTTATAGTATATTTCAAGTTCTGACAAGAATTGCGTCAAATTGTCTTGGAAATATGTCACATAGGGCCATATGTATGAAGCCAATTTGCAATCGCAAATGCTGAAATTTCCAGAATTTCAGCATTTGCGATAGAAAATTAGCAGTGTTTGCAATTCCTTATTTTGCGATTGCATTTAAGAAATCGCAAATTGCGATTCTTTAAATGCAATGTAAGAAGCACAAAAGAAAGTGCGATTTGGCCTTACGGAATCGCAAATTACCACTAACTTCAAGTTGGTGGTAAATTGAGATTTCACTTAAAAATGCACTATTTTGCATTTTTAAAGTGCCATGTGGTGCACATACATGCCCTTAGGGCATGTTTATGTGCCACATGTGCACACATGCACATTTCAGGGGTGAAACAGGGTGTCCTTATGACACCCTGCCACCCTTGAAATTGCATCCTCAATTTGCGATTCTCTAATTGCTAATTGAGAACGCCTTCTCATTCATTCGTATGGGCCTCCTAGCCCATAGGAATGAATGGGAAGGTATTCCTTATTTGCGAATCTCAATTTGCGATTCGCAAATAAGGAATATGTGGGATTTGCAAAATTATTAGCAAATCCCACATACATAGCATTTTGTGATTCTCAAATAGCGATTCGCTGAAAATTGTAATTTGAGAATCCCAAAACAACATTTTCATTACTAGAGGGGAGGGTGACAAACTACATTACAAGGCTAAGAAATGGTTCACTACCTTGCTTTTGGGAGACTATTCACTTAAAGGGAATCATTCAGAGCATTATGCTGGGGAAAAGAGCACATAATGTACTCCTTCTTAAATTACATCCTGTCAGAAATTGTAATATGTAGGGACCCGAAAATGACTAATACTGCTATGGAATGAGTATAATAGTCCTTTATTTAAGAATAACCGTATGCCAAAACAGTCTTCAGATGGCCTTTCTTTTCTTGTCTTTGTCTCCTTTTCTTAGGGTCTTCTATGGCAGTCACTTGGAAGACTGCCTCCTAGCCAACAACCTCCCTTGGAGAGAGGAAAGGCTCAGGTAAGTATTTCTGGTATTTTCTTAGTAGTTGTTATGTGGGGAAGGGCGTGGGGGACCACCAATACCAAACTGTAAGAAAAAAGAAAACTAACCAAGCAAAAGCGAGGAGTGCGGGAGCAGTGACAAGAACTAAAGAAGACGTGCAGTCATGAAAGTAAAAATATAGGTGCTCTTTCATAAACACCTCCCCTCTATTTTGCGATCGTCCCCTTGCGTTCCTTGTCCTTCCCAACCTCTGTTTGTCTCTCCCTGCAAGTAACCCCGTAGGTGCCCACGCACCTGTGAGAGCCACGACCCTACCGGGCCGTGGCAGGACTCTTCCGCTCGGCTCTGCGGCAGCTGGATTCCTTTGCCTGCTTCTCCAGTCTGGACACCCGTTCTCCTCTTGTGATATTCCTTCCTCTCCTCTGTAAGGAACTCCTCTTGCACCAGGCGCGCCACTCCTCCTTCTCCTCCGTATATCGGCATTCTCAACCCCACCTCCCGTGCTCTCTCTTGTCTTCCTTCTTCCGTTGTTGTCCACCCTGCGTGACCTCCTATGCAGGTTGTAAGTGAGGCAATCTTAAAGGGCCTGCTGTCATCATACTAGTTTCCTATGTCGATGGTAGGCACGTCAACTGTAAGTCAATCAATCAATCAAGGACATTTATAGAGCGCACTACTCACCCAGAGGGTCTCAAGGCGCTAGGGGGGGGGGGGGGTGCTGCTACTGCTCGAACAGCCAGGTCTTGAGCTTCTTCCTGAAGGAGAGGTGGTCCTGGGTCAGGCGGAGGTGGGTCGGAAGGGAGTTCCAGGTCTTGGCGGCCAGGTAGGAGAAGGACCTTCCTCCTGTTGTCGCTCTTCGGATGCGGGGGACGGCGGCGAGGGCGTGGTTGGTCGATCGGAGGTGGCGTTTGGGAGCGTAGAAGTTGAGGCGGCTGTTGAGGTATCCTGGGCCTTGGTTGAGTAGGGCTTTGTGTGCGTGGGTGAGGAGCCGGAAGGTGATTCTTTTGTTGATTGGGAGCCAGTGCAGGTCTCTCAGGTGTCTGGAGATGTGGCTTCGTCTGGGGACGTCGAGGATGAGTCTCGCCGAGGCGTTCTGGATACGCTGGAGTCTCTTCTGGAGCTTGGCGGTGGTTCCGGCGTAGAGGGCGTTGCCGTAGTCCAGACGGCTGGTGACGAGTGCCTGGGTGACCGTCTTCCTGGTTTCGGTGGGGATCCACCGGAAGATCTTACGTAGCATGCGCAGGATGTTGAAACAGGACGAGGAGACGGCGTTGACTTGTCTGGTCATGGAGAGGGAGGAGTCCAGGATGAAGCCCAGAGCTCGACGGCGTGTCTGTGGACGGAGCGGGTGTTGATCAGGATGCACTTCAGGTGGGTGGTGCTGGTGTTCGGCTTGGTGGGTGCTGGTGTGGCGTGGGTCCGGTTGCAGGTGAACTTACAGGAGTGGCAGCTGAAGGATCCGTGGGTGCGTCTCGGTGTGGCTCGGTAGCAGCCCGGGGTTCGGCCGGTGTTGAGTGCGTTGAGTTCGGTGGCGTCGTAGGTCCGGCGGGTCGGCTTCCGACGGTGGGGGCCAGGGGTCCTGGCACTGGGCGCGGTCCAGGCGCGGACGGGCGTAGATGGGCTTACCTTTGGCGCACCTTCGGCGCTCATTCGGTGCTCCCGCTGCGCGCGTCCGCTGCGCGGTCGCTCCGGGGGCGTCATAAGAAGGGAGCCGGTAGGGAGGGTCTGCGGGGAGGCGGGAGCAGGCCGACCAATCGGCTGGCAGGGGGGCGGGGCCGCGGGCTGGCAGCGGCGGGAAAACGGGAGGCCGAGGCTCGGAGGGCGGCCCTGCGGCGGCTGGGGCAGCGTCAGCGGCGAGGATCTGGTGCAGCGGGCAGCGAGGATCTGGTGCAGCGGGCAGCAGGTAAGCAGGTAGGCTGAGGGGGCGACCAGGCCAGAGGCGCAGTGGTCGCTCCCTTGGAAGGGTCTGGGTCCCCTTAAGAAGGGAGCCGGTAGGGAGGGTCTGCGAGGAGGCGGGAGCGGGCCGACCAATCAGCTGGCGGGGGGCGGGGCCGCGGGCTGGCAGCGGCGGGAAAACGGGAGGCCGAGGCTCGGAGGGCGGCCCTGCGGCGGCTGGGGCAGCGGCGAGGATCTGGTGCAGCGGGCAGCGAGGATCTGGTGCAGCAGGCAGCAGGTAAGCAGGTAGGCTGAGGGGGCGACCAGGCCAGAGGCGCAGTGGTCGCTCTGTAAAGGAGGGGGGAGATATAAGACGGAATGCCGTCTTTATCTTCCGCTTCTGGTACTCTCCCGTCCTGGCTAGTGACTTCCTGACACATCCATACCACATATTGCAGGGGCTCTATTATGCACCAAAAATATTAAACGGCTAGGGTTGTAGGAGAAATTCTCAGTTGCGCATCCTCCGCTGTGGCAGAGGAGCGTCAACCCCCTGCCAGCAGCCCCAAAAGTTGTAAAATAAAACAATAATAAAATAGGTTTCTTATCATTTTATTTTTCAACTTCTGAGTGCGGAGTCATAGGGACGGGGCTATCGCAGGGACAGTAAAGGAGGATGAGTGGTGGGCCTATCAGTGCGCTTGTCAGTCCGGCCAGCCGTCTTTGGACAGCCAAACCTACATGCGCACTGAGAGCTGTCTCCAACCTGAGCTGCATGTGGCCAGGTGGGAGACAGCAGGCACAGGATCCCAGTATCTCTGGGAGCGTACATCCAGACCACTCAGGCCAATCCTGACACTGCTGTCATGCATGTGACTAGCATCAGGATTGGCCATAAGGAGTCTGGAGGTATGCGCTGCAGGCAGGAGCAGAAGAGCGCAGATTCAACGGGAGGCAGGTTAAGTACTTTTTTTTCTTCTCCTTATGTGTATGTAAAATCGGCATCGTCCCTCCCCCACACACACCACCACCCTGCCACTCTGCCCTGCCACCAGCCGTTACTGGTATCTCTTAATATTTCCGCTGCACAATCATGGAAACAAACACTGTTCATTCATTTTTCAAGTGCTCCTAAAATCAAACATATTGGTTTTCTGGTCAGTGTTTAGCGAATCAAGGAAAATAGTACATATTAAAATAATTCCAACTTCTTTTTTAAGTAGTTTTGGATGTTCACCAGTAACTCCCTGTAGACTTGTCAATATTCTATATTTTTTTGCTCCTACTAGACTGTTTATTGCCAGGACATGGCTTGACTCGCCTCCTCCTGTTGTTAGGGAATGGTCGGTTGACTTTATCTGTATTTGTGGTCTGGAAATAACAATTTTACAAAGCAAACAAAAGCGAAACAATGTATGTAAAATCTGGTGACCTATTATCTGCTGGATGTGAACACTTTTACCTGGGAATGTGAGAACGAGTGGACTGGATTTAATATTTTAATCGAATTGCCATTATTCTTGTATTACAAGTGCATTATACTTTTTAGTTTTATGTTATTCTGACATATATTTATATTGAATTCAATACATTTTAGTGCCATCTTTCCATCAAAATGTCTGATAAAGTATATTCATAATTAGGCCCAGGCGAAATCTAAGTGATTCTAGCATAATTTCAGGCATTACGAGTTAAATGCTTGTTACACAGATTCCAAAAATTATGCCCTGACAAGAAATTATGCATTGTTTGCAGGAAACCTGTACCACAAGTGCACAGGTATAACACAAATGGTTAGAAAATGGGCAACTGCAATATTAGTGTTTTTCTGCTGTATTTTATTTTTGCGAAATGCATCTTCATGTCAAAAATTGATGCAAGAATGCAATTCACACTACAATATAGGGCTAAAGGATAGATTTGCATTTCTCATAATTACAATGTATTTTGCAAACATTTCCTGAAATTTTGGGTAATCATGCCTTAGCAAATAGTATTAATTTTACATACCCTTATTCATAACCTATTGCTTAAAGTAATCTGATGGTAAAAGTACCACTTTTACAACAGAAGAAAGTCCCCTACTTGAAGACACGTATCTAGGATCTGCTCAATCATACATAAACTGATGTACCCCCAGAGCTGTCAAAGCTGCGTTTCGGTGGACAAGAATCTTCAGGACTGTTACTTATTGACAACAACTATCTATAAAAAATTAATAATAAACACAATTACAACTTACATGTACAATATTTGACATGTTTACACATATATAAATCAGTGATCTTTTATATCAATCCCTAGGGAGTACATTATCATTTAATCAAAACAAAACCTATTATAATCATTCGCTATTGTGATATATATATGTTACATTCATGGTTAATACCATATTATCCTATGTTTTAGGAAAATGGAAATCTTATGCAATTTATCTGGGTTTTACAAAGGCGGTGTTCCCACAACCTTCCTTATTTTCCCACTAGACAGAGATGGAGGCGATCGCCTTGAAACCCAGGGTCTAGGGTTATGTGTTCTTCCCTATTGTGATGCCGTGACGATCGCCTTCAAACTCAGGGTCTAGTGTTATGTGTTCTGCCCTATTGTGCTGAGGCGGAGATCGCCTTGTTACCCAGGGTCTAGGGTAATGTGTTCCACCCTATTGTGATGCGCGGGAATCACCTTGAAACCCAGAGTCTAGGGATATGTTTTCCATCCTATTGTGATGCAGCTGCGATGCCTTAAAACCCAGGGTCTAGGGATGTGTGAACCCCCCTATTGTGATGCGGCGGCGATTGCCTTGAAACCCAGGGTCTAGGGTTAGGTGTTCGCCCTATTGTGATGCAGCGGTGATTGCCTCCAGGGTCTAGGGATATGTTCCACACTATTGTGATGCGGCGGCGATCACCTCGAAACTCATGGTCTAGGCGGAATATTTTTTCCGCCCTATTGTGATGCGGTGGCGATCACCTTGAGACCTATGGTCTAGGGTTATGTATTCCTCCCTATTGTGATGCAGCGGTGTTCGCCTTGATACCCAGGGTCTTAAGTTATGTGTTACACCCTATTGTGATGCCGCAGTGATCGCCTTGAAACTCGGGTCTAGGGTTGTGTGTTCTGCCCTATTGTGATGCGGCGGCTATCGCCTTGTAACCCAGGGTCTAGAGTTATGGGTTCCACCCTATTATGATATAGCAGCGATCGCCTCGAAACCCAGGGTCTAGGGATGTGTGCTCCACCCTATTGTGATGCGGCGGCGATCACCTTGAAACCTAGGGTCCATGGATAGGTGTTACACCCCATTGTGATGCGGCGGTGATTGCCTCCGGGGTCTAGGGATATGTTCCGCCCTATTGTGATGCGGCGGAGATCGCCTAGAAACTCATGGTCTAGGGATATGTGTTCCACCCTATTGTGATGCGACGGTGATCGCCTTGAAACCCAGGGTCTTGGGTTATGTGTTCCTCCCTATTGTGATGCAGCGGCGATCACTTGACACCTAGGGTCTAGGGTTATGTGTTCTGCCCTATTGTGATGCGGCGGTGATCGCCTTGAAACCCAGGGTCTAGGTTTATGTGTTCTGCCCTATTGTGATACAGCAGTGATCACCTTGAAACCCGGGTCTAGGTTTGTGTGTTCTGCCCTATTGTGATGCGGCGGCTATCACCCTGAAATCCAGGGTCTAGGGTTATGGGTTCCACCCTATTATGATGTGGCAGCGATTGCCTCGAAACTCGGGGTCTAGGAATATGTGTTCCGTTCGATTTAATGCGGCGGCGATGCATTAAAACCCAGGGTCTCGGGATGTGTGTTCAGCACTATTGTGAAGCGGGTGCAATAGCCTTAAAACCCAGGGTCTAGGGAAAGGTGTTCCGCCCTATTGTGATGCGACGGTGATCGCCTTGAAACCCAGGGTCTTGGGTTATGTGTTCCTCCCTATTGGGATGCAGCGGCGATCACTTGACACCTAGGGTCTAGGGTTATGTGTTCTGCCCTATTGTGATGCGGCGGTGATCGCCTTGAAACCCAGGGTCTAGGGTTATGTGTTCCTCCCTATTGTGATGCGGCGGCGATGGCCTTGAAACCCAGGGTCTAGGTTTATGTGTTCCGCCCTATT
This sequence comes from Lissotriton helveticus, assembly GCF_964261635.1. Taxonomy (NCBI): domain Eukaryota; kingdom Metazoa; phylum Chordata; class Amphibia; order Caudata; family Salamandridae; genus Lissotriton; species Lissotriton helveticus. The sequence goes on from NC_136062.1 coordinate 366,203,598, forward strand.
TTGATGCAGCAGTGATCACCTAGAAACCCGGGTCTAGGTTTGTGTGTTATGCCCTATTGTGATGCGGCGGCTATCACCCTGAAATCCAGGGTCTAGGGTTATGGGTTACGCCTTATTATGATGTGGTGGCGATCGCCTTCAAACCAGGGTCTAGGGATATGTGTTCCGTCCTATTGTAATACGGCGGCGATACCTTAAAACCCAGGGTCTAGGGATGTGTGTTCCGCCCTATTGTGTTATGGCGGCGATCGCCATGAAACCCAGGGTCTAGGGATAGGTGTTCCGCCAAATTGTGATGCAGTGGTGATCACCTCCAGGGTCTAGGGATATGTTCTGCCCTATTGTGATACAGCAGCGATCGCCTAGAAACCCTATTGTGATGCAGCAGTGATTGCCTTGAAACCCGGGTCTAGGGTTATGGGTTCCGCCCTATTATGATGTGGCGGCGATCGCCTCGAAACCCAGGGTCTAGGGATATGTGTTCCATCCTATTGTAATGCGGCAGCGATGCCTTAAAAGCCAGGGTCTAGGGATGTGTGTTCCGCCCTATTGTGATGCAGCGGCGATCGCCTTGAAACCCATGGTCTAGGGATGGGTGCTTCGTCCCATTGTGATGCAGTGGTGATTGACTCCAGGGTCTAGGGATATGTTCCGCCCCTTTGTGATGCGGCGGCGATCGCATAGAAACTTATGTTCCAGGGATATGTGTTCTGCCCTATTGCGTTGCGACGGCGATCCCCTTGCAACCCAGGGTCTAGGGTTATGTGTTCCTCTCTATTGTGATGCAGTGGTGATCGCTTGAAACCCAGGGACTAGGGTTATGTGTTCCGCCCTATTGTGATGCGACCGTGATCACCTTGAAACCCAGGGTCTAGGGCTTTATGTGTTCCTCCCTATTGTGATGCAGCAGCAATCGCCTTGAAACCCAGCGACTGGGGTTATGTGTTCCTGCCTTTTGTATTGTGGCGGTGATCGCCTTGAAACCCAGGGTCTTGGCTTATGTGTTCTTCCCATTTGTGAAGCAGCGCCGATCCCCTTGAAACCCAGGGTCTAGGGCAGTGGTCTTCAAACTGGGGGGCGGGCCCCCCTAGGGGGGCCCCAGGTGATCCCAGGGGGGGCGCCAGGCTCTGCCCAAAAGAAGCATTGTGCTTTTAAGCTGACAAAAATGAGCAGTACGAAGCCGCTCTGTACTGGCCCATCACTAACATGTTTTGTTATTTATATCCTAGCTGGGAGATGGTGTCAAAAGGGAAGGGACTGTATTTGATTACATTTTTTAAATTGTAAGAGAACGTAACTGCAATGTTGAAATATGTAGAGACATATGTAAACATTGCCAATTTAATAAAAGAATAGGAAATTTTTTGAGGGGGGGCCCGAAAATGTATTTCCCTCACTAGGGGGGCACGGCATTAAAAAGTTTGAAGACCACTGGTCTAGGGTTATGTATACCACCCTATTGTGATGCGTTGGCGATTACCTTGAAACCCAGGGTCTAGTGTTATGTGTTCCGCCCTTTTGTGAAGCGGCAGAGATCGCCTTGTTACCCAGGGGCTAGGGTTATGTGTTCCACCCTATTGTGATGGGCAGAAATTGCCTTAAAATCCAGGGTCTAGGAATGTGTGTTCCACCCTATTGTGATGTGGCGGTGATCTCCTAGAAACCCAGGGTCTAGGGATAGGTGTTCCGCCATATTGTGATGCGGTAGTGATTGCATCCAGGGTCTAGGGTAATGTTCCGCCCTATTGTGATGTGGTGGCGATTGCCTTGAATCTCGTAGTCTAGGGATATGTGTTCCACCCTATTGTGATGCGGAGGCGATCACTGTGAAACCTATGGTCTAGGGTTTTGTATTCCTCCATATTGTGATGCGGCGGCGTACGCCTTGAAACCCATGGTCTTGAGTTATGTGCTTCACCCTATTGTGATGCAACAGGGATTGCCTTGAAACCCGGGTCTAGGATTATGGGTTCCGTCCTATTATGACTACTCACTCATTCTTGCCCTTTACTTTCACGCTCACCCTGAACTCACATCGATCACAATGGATGTATGGTACCTCACAGGACAGAACACATAACACTAGACCCTGGGATTGAAGGCGTTCGCCGCAGCATCAGCATAGGGAGGTGCAATAAACACGAAGGGCTAGATGTTTAATTGCAATTTACCGACTCTAAAATACGAATTTTACCGATTCGGTATTTCAGAATCGGTAAATGCAATGTAGGTAAAAATTCGGTATTTTTTAATGATTCGGTAAAAATCGGATTCTGCCATTCGGAATTTACCGAATTGGTATTTACCGATTCGGTATTTACCGAATCGGTATTTCCAATTCATTGCTATGGGCCAAAAGGCTGAATCGGTAAATACCGATTCGGTAAATACCGAATCGGAAAGCAAATAAAATTGAAACTTACGTAGGCAGCCAATCAGGTGCTACCACCCTCCCCTTCCCTACCAGGAAGTGGCTACACAGGCAGCTGCAAGTAATTACTATTAGAAGCTTCTGGAGAGGCTGAGCCACAGGAAAACTTTTGTGCTTTAAAACTTTGAAAATGGCAAGCAGCAGTGATAAGGAACAGCCAGAGAGGAAGAGGAAAATTAAATTTAGCACCATGGAGCTGTAGGTCCTCGTGGAGGAGGTGATGAAGGTGGCAAGCTGTCCCTGACTGTGGCTGAATCTGCCAAAAGGAAGATTTGGCTGGAAATACAAGCAAAGGTGAATGCTGTAGGAGTGACTCCAAGGGACATAGATGACCTGAAAAAGAGGTGGTATGACCTGAGGAGCCTGACTAAGAAAAAAATTGCACAGCTCCACAAGGAGGCAAACAAAACTGGAGGAGGGAAGAACAGTGCACCCCCCCTGACGGAGCCAGAGGAGCTGGTGGGGTCCACCATGGAACCAGAGAGCGTCTGTGGACTGGGAGATGCAGCCAGCTCAGCCAGAGCTGCCACCAGAAAGGGTAACACGCATGCACAGCAATCACCCCCACCCCATCACCTTCCCTTTTCCCTATGTGTCAAAGTTAACCCCAGTCCAGTAGAGGTAGCACTATACAGGAGCCATGCATTATGGGACATGTAGTCACTAAATGAAACACCATCTCATACAGCACAGCAAGCAACAAGTTAGGCTAATCATATCAGACATAATCAAGCGCAGGCAAAATGTACACTGTCCTGCTGTGAGGCAGGATCACAGAGCTAATGTACGCTTACATGTCCACAGGTGAGACATCTCGCAGGCATACCAGGGAGAAGGAAGGCACGGCACCAGAGAGGGATGACAGCCAGGAAGAAGCCACAAGTGCAGAGAATCTCACAGAGGATACAGGTGCACCAACAACACAGCCACCATCCCAAGACCTTGAAATGTCTCCACAACTGCAGGCATCCCCAGAACATTCAGGATCCCCTCTGCCACTGTCCTCACCTGAACTGCCTGCGTTACTGTCTCTGACAACACCTGCATCACAAAAAAGCAAGAGGCATGTAGTGGCCCCACTAGTCCAAATGGAGTCATCAGCAGGTGACATGGAGGGGGATGACACTCAAACCTTGGCTGGGGAAGGAAGCCACACAGCAGTCCAGTGCAGAGGGTGCCCGTACAGGTACCAGACGCCGCAGGCCCAGAGATAGCAGTGTTGCAGCACCTGTGGAGGGTCCCAGTGTCTTCCGTGGGCTGGAGGGTAGCATGGTCAAGAGTCAAAGGATGCAGGGGAAGGCCATCCAGTCTGTGCAACGCCAGATGAGGAACCTGAACACAAATGTGGAAGACATAGCGAAGGGCTTCAGAGAACTGGTTGATGTGAACAAGGAGATGGCTGCAGGGATGCGGGACATGACACAATCATTGCAGCTTCTGTGCAGTAAACTGGACCAGGACATGTCAGCAAGGCGCAAGGAGAGGCAGCATGAATAGCAACAAAGTAAGGCAATGAACCGCCTGGCCACAGCCACTTCCCTGCTAAACAGACGATGCATCAACATGCAAGAGGGACTCACACACAACAGCAATGAGGTGTCATGGGGCATTACTAGGGTGACCAGTGCGGTAGAGATGCTGATTAATGCACAGACGGATTCAGAAAAGGGGGTGGTGATGAACAGAGTGTCTGAATTAAGCAGACCACTCTTACCCAGTCCAAAGATCAGGGCTTGATCCATCACCGTTATTTAGCTCACTGCCCCATCCCAGCTCAGAACCTAGCTATATGCAAATTAGTCTGTCCTTGGCCAAGTGCATCATGGGAACAGGGCAGACCAAACTACCAAGCCAATTCTTCACCAGAAAGGAGACAAGCTTCCGGGGACCGGTTTCTGCCATTTCAGGCGTCGTCGGCCCGGCTTGCTTGAATCCTGATGGAGCAGTGAGCAAGGGACTCATGTCTGAGTATACCCTTCCACGCTTATGGTGGACAAAACGATTCAGAAAAGGGGGTGGTGATGAACAGAGTGTCTGAATTAAGCAGACCACTCTTACCCAGTCCAAAGATCAGGGCTTGATCCATCCCCCTTTTCTGAATCATTTTGTCCACCATAAGCGTGGAAGGGTATACTCAGATATGAGTCCCTTGCTCATTGCACCATCAGGATTCAAGCAAGCCGGGCCGACGACGCCTGAAATGGCAGAAACCGGTCCCCGGAAGCTTGTTTCCTTCCCAGTTTAAGAATTGGCTTGGTAGTTTGGTTTGCCCTGTTCCCATCATGCACTGGGACAGGAACAGACTAATTTGCATATAGCCAAGTTCTGAGCTGGGATGGTGCAGTGAGCTAAAAAACGGTGATGGATCAAGCCCTGATCTTTGGACTGGGTAAGAGTGGTCTGCCTAATTCAGGCACTCTGTTCATCACCACCCCCCTTTTCTGAACCACCCCCCTTTTCTGAATCATTTTGTCCGCCATAAGCGTGGAAGGGTATACTCAGATGTGAGTCCCTTGCTCATTGCACCATCAGGATTCAAGCAAGCCAGGCCGACGACGCCTGAAATGGCAGAAACCGGTCCCCGGAAGCTTGTTTCCTTCCCAGTTTAAGAATTGGCTTGGTAGTTTGGTTTGCCCTGTTCCCATCATGCACTGGGACAGGAACAGACTAATTTGCATATAGCCAAGTTCTGAGCTGGGATGGTGCAGTGAGCTAAAAAACGGTGATGGATCAAGCCCTGATCTTTGGACTGGGTAAGAGTGGTCTGCTTAATTCAGGCACTCTGTTCATCACCACCCCCCTTTTCTGAATCGATTAGTGCACAGACAGCACAAACTGCAGCTCTGGATGTACCAGAAAGTGAGGAAAGCACCAGTATGAGCAGCATGACAAGCCCCCTTGTTGTTGAGACACGGAGGAGCAGCAGGCGCCATGGTGAGCCAACAGCCCAAGCACCCGGTGAAGAGAGTCAGCCACTTACATCTGGCACTGGTAGGCGTGGGCGGTAATGACTTGTACAGTAAATGGGGAAGTGACCCAGGACTACCATTATTAAATGGATTACATTTGTGTTGCACATTTGTGCTTTTGAGTACCTGCATAGTGCCAAATATTAAACTATGTTGGGTGCATAGTCCACCTGTCGGTGTCTCTTTACTTATTTAAAAGTAATTGCGTGTGATCTCTGCCCGTCTGTGTCTGCCATCTGTTGGTGTCGCAACTCCAGCTGTGTTGGGTTCAGGCAGTGCTTGTTCATCATCATGGTCCTCATAGTCGCTCAATTCCACCTTGGTGCCCTTCTCAGTAGCAAGGTTGTGCAACATTGCACAAGTTGCAATGATCTTACAGCAGATGATTGGTGAGTACTGACGTGCCCCTCCACTTTTGTGGAGGCAGCGGAACCTGTTTTTTAACAGCCCAAAGGTGCGCTCCACAATGTTCCTAGTAAATGTGTGTGCCACGTTGTATCGTCTCTGGCTGGGGGTTGAAGGGTTGAGGTAGGGTGTCAGGATGAATGAGCGGATGGCAAATGCACTATCCCCTAATTGTAAATGAGAAAGCCATTACTCACATGCACACATACACATACATCTGCAATATCTATTAAGGGAGTGTCACACAGTGTTTTACCTAACAGGTATCCTTCGCCAAATTCCCCCGCTGTCAGGCATGTGTAGATCCCACTGTTCTGAAAGATGTAGGAGTTGTGGGTACTTCCTGGGAACTTGGCCACTATGTCCGTTATAATGTACTCGGCATCACAGATTAACTGTACATTGATTGTGTGGGTTGACCCCCTCTTTCTGTATATGTACTCTGTGGCACCAGGTGGGCATATTGGGATGTGGGTGCCATCAATACAGCCGATGACGTGTGGGAAATGTACAATTTGATAAAAGTTAGTCTTGGTCTTCAGCAGTTCCGTGTGTGTTTCAGGGAAGCTGATGTAATGATGCATTCTCTGCATCATGTACTCTAGGTGCTTCCTGAAGAAACGGGACAGGCAGCTCTGGGACACCCCACCTACTGCAGCAATCACACTCTGGTAACTCCCAGATACAAGCAGGTGTAGGCTACAGAGCACCTGCACATGGGGTGAGATGGCGTGCGCCCTTGGGGTTGGGTGCTCCAACAGTGGGTGCAGGTCCCTGATCAAGTCCAGGATGGTGTGGGGATGTAGCCTGTACCTCTGCAATATCTCTGGCTCTTCCCTGCTCCAGACCCTCTCTCCTGCTGCCTGTAGCCGTAGCCGCCTTGCTATCACGTAGAATGCCGCCATTCTGGTCACACTGTTGCATTTTGGGCCCTTTTTTATAGCCTGCACCTGGTTACCACCTGCTTCCAATCCATGGTAAATACCGACTCTTAAATACCGAATTTCATGAAATTCGGTATTTTAGAAGTTACCTACATCTCAAAACTTATTTTTTAGCATTTCTCATTTACCAATTCGGTAAAATTACCGAATCGGTAAAATTACCGCAACCGTAAAATTACCGAATCTGTATTTTTTGTGACCCTACATCTCAATATACAAATACCGGGGGGTAACGGCCGAAATTCTGTATTTTCGGCCGCTACCGACCGGTATTTGGCTACCTACATCCTGGGTTTCAAGGCGATCGCATTGACCCCTTGTGATGTCACATTTCCATAACCATAATATGAACTAATGGAAAGGTGTGAATAACTAATCAATTTTAGAATAGAAGTTGCACACACACAGATACACGTGGGAATTAATTTTGCTTATGTGTTGCAATCCTAATTAACTAATCGTGTGATTCTGTCATGTTGTAAACTAATAAGCAGCTTTAAAATAATAAAACGCAGCATAAATGTGCTTTTGCTTACGTATTTGTGGCAGAAATTGTGGGATTAGGTGAGTATAATATGCTTAAGTGTTGCTAATTTGCTAGGTAACTACTAATAGGATAAACCTTAGTAAGGGGGGTGGTAAACAGAAGGGTTAAAATTCTTAAATTAGCGTTCGTTTGTGTTTTTTTCTATGATAGTTCCCATTTTGACTCGTGAGGCCAAAGAGAAAATGGAGTTACTTGATTATTGTGATCACAAAAGAAATACGCATGCGCGAGCAAAGTCTGAATGCGAGCTGTTTGTACCTGGAGTGACTACGGTTCAAGGACATGATGGCCTGGAAGTATAAATGGCTGCCAAAAGGATGAGCACAATGGTTCAGAACGTGGGAATACATGCTAAAGTTGCGAGTAGAGAACAGGACTAGGCCGGACTTGGGCCAAACAAAGGACACATTAGAAAATTGCGGAAGGAAGGAAAATGTAATATTATGATGCTCATCCACCCCCAAATTGTTCAATCAGAACTCCAATTTATGGTAAAAGTTTCTACCAGATATGCCGCTGGAATGCTGATTTTTCCTGTGATGTAAGATTCTATCTGACTTATAATTCTCTCTTTAACAGGAAATGAACTTTAGGTGAGAGTTTTGAGTTAGGGAGTTAGGAGAATGTAATTTGGGAACTATCTGTCTTTGCTAATACTTGTATTCTGAACTCAAAATGTAATGTCTATTTCTGAACTTTTCTAAATAAATAGAAGAAACGGGTTGAAATAAAAATGTTACTTTCCTTTATAAATATGTCGATTTTTGAATAAAGAAATTAATAAAGTAAATAAAATTAGACATGTCAAATTTGCTTTTAATAGAAATTAGATAAATGGAGAATTTAGCTTGTCTTCAGTTTTCCTACGCCTAATTTTTTACTAGCAGATCCATCAACCCTAAAGGTGGCGTGTCTAAATAAATGTCTTGTTAATGAAAACCATGGTAAACTTGTCTTAACTGCAGGTGTAAATAGTATAAGTATCTGGTTTAGTTTTAGACACTCCACTATGATACAGCAGCTCTCATTTGAATTTCGCTGATCCATGGAGTAGGGTGTGAGTGTTTTGTGAGTTACTCGTGGTGTTATAGGCCCCACTGTCGAGTATATGTATGAATTTGTACTTCAGGGAAAGGTGACATGGTTTTAGAAATTATTTCTGGAGAACCGCTGCATCAGTAATTAGCTTGGTAGCAGAGCATTGGTTGATATAAAATTAGCTAGGATTATATATAAAGTGTTATATAAGGATTTTTGATGTACAGAATTGTGATTAACATCTGTAGAGTTCGTATTACGTTATATGTAGTCCTGAATAGGCTTCCGAGCATTGCGTGAAGCTGGTCATTCTGTCTGCAGGCAGAGGAAGTGTGGCAATGAAGTCGCACATCGCATAATCTGTTTCAAAAAAGTAGCATTGTCGTATACTGCGGTGGTATCGTCGTATATCACTGTTTAGGGACACTACGTGTGAAAGGATAAATGCATAGTGAGGGCAGTCTATAAAATCTTGGTTTTAAGCACAGGGATCATTGTGTATCCTGATTTAAAACTTATTGCTGGGAGAGAAATAGAGCTAAACCCGAGCTTGAGAGAAGGATAAAGTAGAGGAAGTGGTACGCTTCAACAGCCACCCACGAACCGAAAGTGATCACAGACCTCAGGTCATATCATTTAACATAAATCCAGTAACTCATAAACTTGCCTCTTCAACTTGCCGTGGAATATACACAGAGAACCTTAAGCGCCTCAGGGGGAGTGAAGACCTTAGCCAGAACATCCAGCAAGAAAGCATGAACGCAATAAGAGGCGTAATCAACCGAGAAGCCTCGCCGACTGCGATATGGTCAATGCTCTGCTTACACCTGATCAACCTCTTTCCAGCCAAACAGCAGATCCAAAGGCCATCCCAGCATTGCAAGTTCACAATGTCAACTCAGACAAAGGCACTAAAGAAAGCAAGAAACAACGCCTTGCGGTCACTCGCAAAATCTCCAGGGAACAGTGATTGTCTATTCTACTATCTAGCTGCTCAGAAGTCTTTCAGGCTGATGATGACCAAAGACAAACAGTTGCATGAAACCCAGTTCTGGTGTAAATTGGTGTGGGAGAGTAAGAGTAAAAACTGAAGAAAATTTTGGGCCTTAATTAACAATATTAATCAGAGCTCATTGAGCTTCGGAACAGCAAACATACAAGAATCGGACTGGGCAACATTTCTTACCGACCACTTTAGATCCTCTGAACTTCCAGGACCAACAGGTCCCTACCCCATAAGAGAGATTAATGTAGTCCACTCTGCAAATAAGGACTTGGAGGTGACTCAAGTAAAGGTGGCAATAGCAGTGACAAAAGCTAGTTCAGACGGAGCACCGGGTCCAAGCGGCCTGCCACAGAGCCTGTTCAAATCTGACCTACCCTTCTGGTCAGGAATTTTAACAAACCTTTTCAACCATGCTTTGAACACTGCAACAATCCCTGACTCTTGGCGGGGCACCATAATCCACCCAATTTATAAATCAGGATCCCGCTCTTTGCCGAACAACTATAGACTCATCGCCCTAATGGACATTGAGGCCAAGCATTACGCAGGCCTCCTCTTGGAGGACCTGAGGTTATGGGCAACGGAACGTAACTTGATCCCGCTGAACCAGACAGGGTTTGTGGCCAACTCAGGGACCATGACTAACCTATTAACTGTATCAACCATAGTCGACTAAGCACTTCTAACATCTAGGCAAGTGTTTTGCTGCTTTGTCGACTTCAGAGCAGCATTTAACAGGGTCCCTAGGGCAGACTTATGGGAAAAACTAAAAAAATGGGGGATCCCAGACAAACTTTTGGAAGCAATCATCCAACTCCACTCCCGCACTTGGGTTCGGTTGAAATTGGGGTCCGGCACACACCTCTCGCGGAAAATTATGACAATCAGAGGCGTTAAGCAGGGATGTGTGCTGGCCCCTCTTCTTTTTAATCTGTTTATATCAGATCTGTCAAGTACCCTGGACGACACAAACAGTCACCCCCCAAAGGTGGGAGGTACGGCCATAAACAACCTATTGTACGCCGATTACCTGGTTCTCTTTCGCCTTACCAGGGTTGGGCTGCAAAGGCTACTCGATAAACTGCTTAGCTACACAATTACTAACCAATTAGAGGTCAACCTTAAGAAAACACAAGTTGTCCCCTTCGGTAAAAAACGATAGACCGGTGGTGGTCAGTCATGCAAATATTTAGGTGTCCACTTAGACTCCATAGGTAACCTATTAAAACAGCGCAACGAGATCGCAGTTATAGCCACGTCCCTGGCAGTGTCACTAAGTAAGCTCTCCAAAAACCTATCAGGCCCAACAATGGCACCTCTCTTGGGAGTCATGAGAGCTAAAATCGGCCCCACTCTCTCTTACAGTATTGAGATACTCAGGGGGAAACTGAACACTGCCTTAAACCAGCACACAACCATAATTTATAAAAGAGTTCTCCGATTGCCAAAATCTGCATCTCCAGCGCAGATAAGACTAGAGATGGGGCTTTCTAATTATGAGGCTTTAAACGTGGGCACTTACTTAAAGCTATGCCATAAATTAAGACAGGCACACTCAGGTACACTAGAAGCCTTAGTCTGGTTAGAAATCACTCGAGTGACCTATGGGTCCTGAACCCCAGTCAGTCAGCTTTTAAAATGGTTATAAAAAATGTGTGAGAATGAGATCGCTAAACATGGATAAAGCACTTTTTGCAAAACGTAGCCACTCCTGGGCACTTATAAACTCATACAGACGTCTAGCTCCCGCAACTTATCTGTCTTGTACATACTCTCTGTATCTTAAACGTAGCCTTATAGCTATCAGAATGGGTGACTGGCATTTCTTGCAAGACCGGCCTTTCCTGGCAACGTACGGTGGAAGATACAACCTGCAGAGGGTGTGGCAAAACGGGGGAAACTTTGCTGCATGTGGTCTGCCTTTGCCCTTTTTATAATTCTCAACGTAGGTGCAAACTAAAAGCCGAATGGAACAGGTTGGGTGCCCGGACCTGCAGGCAAGCCATCATCATGGCCTTGAACCCAGAAAACACAGTTTTAAATATAAGGCTAGCCAATTTTATTCAGCAAGCATATCGTAACTTTAACCAATTGAGTCCCCAATGAGCCTTGCCAGACCTTTTTAACTACTATTATACCTTACAACATCTATTAACTTCAAAGGAAGTCAAAATCAAACGGCAATAAAATGTATTTTAAGAGTATTGGGCTGTTTTTATACATAAGATACCACTGGTTGCGTTCATCTTATAATGTCATTCAATAGGAAGGATCAAGTTGGGATAACTTCTATTTTTATACGACTGTTAAATAATCAATCATGCTTTTGTACTTTTTTTAATATTTGTATTATAATGTGAATTTTGTATTTGTCTTTTAAAGATATCTGTGTGCGATAGAGGAAGTGGTGCTACTTTATTGGCGCATGTAAAAATTCTGTGGTAGAGAAGAGGTAAGCGCTGTCTACTGGAAACACAGAATATTTGTGCGATTGAGAAATTCTATCACTTTATTTAGCAAAACAGACGAATGGAGTTGTTTTGTGTTAGTTACTAATCGGTATTGTTGAATATCTTGTAAATACGGCTTCTTGAAAAATCGGTTAGTCGGCGCTGCAGAAGCCGGAGCGCTGGTGACGTCAAAAGTGTCGCGCTGGGATTGGTCCGTGTGACCAAAACAGGGCAAAGAGCTGATTGGTGCATCACGAAAAGCAGCAAAACTATTGGTTAAGCACTAAGGAGACGTATCTTGTTCTAATTGGTACGCTAGTGTAAACCGCGCTGTGATAGGTTGGTGTTACGAAACAGCAACAGGGAAGTACACGATCTTTTGGAAGACAGGGAAATTACAGAAAAATGGATTACTATTACGGAGAGGAAATGAAGAAACCTTCATGGTTTAAGAAATTGAAAAATGTGTTTGTAAAGGATAAGGCGATAGTCACAAGAGATCGAAAATTGCTTCCTCTGCCGAAAATGCCTGCTTCCTATATGTTGTCAAAATATGGTTACCATACGTGTGTTTGGTTAGAGAATTGGGTAAGATATACCAGAAATGATGGTGTGTTAGCTGTTCCAGAAGGAGGATCTTTTGATGTGGCAGTTTTGAGAAATTTGAGAGAAAAAATGATGAATCTTGACCCAAGACCTAGACCAACTCAGTTTGAAGCTTTAGTTGCATGGGAGGATGAGATGCATGAATTAGAAAGCGAAAGATTGAAAGGACATATCAGACCAAGAGGTAGATGTCGAAATTTATGGGGAGAAATACAGAAGAGTAGAATGCGTAGATGGAGAAATTCTGATATGTATGATGGCATGTTTACAGTCAGATTAGTGGATGATTATGAAAGGCAGAAATGCACAGAAAAGAGGAAAAATATAGAAACAGGGAGAGAAGGTTATGGTGACAGTGAATCAGAGGATGCTGTGCTAGAAGAAATATTAAATAGGAGACCGCCACCATATCAACCAGGTTCTTTATGGACCTCACCTAATGCTCCATCCGTAGATGAAAGAAATAATGAAACCCCAAGACAATTTTCTAATTTTAGAGATGTACCCAAAAGAGTAGAAGTGAGATATAATCCGAGTACTTCAATAACAGAACCAAGACTTGCTGGTACTCCAAAGCAAAATAATGAACAAGAGAGTGTAAAAAGGGCAGAAAAACGAGTTGAGAAACAAGCCAATACTGCAGAGTATTTACGAACTACAAATGAATTAACAGAAAAGATACAAAGAACTTACAAAAAATATAGAAGCGGTGACAGTCCTAGTAACAATAGGACCTGTAATTCCAGTGTTTGAAAACCAAAGAATAAAAGAACCAAGTTTGACAATCCCTTTGCAACAGAGTTTGCAAAAAGTGAGAGGAAATATTTATCCAGATTTATCAGAAATCAGACAAACAAATAATGTAAATCCACCTGACTTAACTTTCAATCAGAGTTTGCCCTACAAATATGCAACTGGAGCAGAGTCTGATTCTGCTACACCTGAAAAGAGAGTAGAGAAAATAGATTTAACGCAAACTCCTGTAGGACCATCAGAGCAAGAATTAAGTGATTGGCTTAAAACTCTAAAATTAAAAGAGCATGAACCTAAAGTACTAGATGTAGCGAGATTAAAAGTTGACATGGAAGAATTAATTATTGGAACAATTGGAACAGACAGATTAAAAACGTACCAAGATGATGAACTTATGTTCATGTGTAAAAGCATAACATGGAAAGCGAAGTCTGTACATGATCAATTAGAAGGCTTGGCAAATGAATTTGAAGTAGAGTTCACAAAGAATAAAACATTGCAGAAATCCTATAGAGTGGATTTTTCAGAAAAAGACATTAAAAACATGAATACTGCAGGAAGGTTAACCCAAATAAAAGAATTGATTGTCCTGTTACGGAGATGGGGAGATGTGAATAAATGGAGAGTGAAATGGGCAAACAAGAAAGAGGAGACTAGTGATAAATCTACATTAGCGTTTCCAGTCAGAGAAAAAGAGACAGTCGTAAATGAGTTCCCTATGAGAGAAATACTTAGATGAGGATATGTACATGTTCCTTGGAGTAAACAGGATATATTATCATTTACAAATGACTTACCCAGATTGAGAGAAAAGCCAGTAGAATGGTATCGACAGGTAGATCGATTTGTGAAAGTTTCAAAGGTGTTATGGGTTGATCTAGATGGATTATTTGACATAGTTGTGCCAGCAGATTTATGGACTAAATGCAAAATATCAATAGATTGGCCAAGGGAGGAATATCCTCGAGACAAAGTGACAGGTGCTCCATCACCGGATGTAATGCGCAAATATGAACAAGTAATTGTATTCTTGAAAAATAAAATTCCACCAAAAGAGGCAGAATGAGTAAAAATAGATAGAACTACACAGGAACCAAAAGAATCTGTACTTGCATTTTATGAGAGATTATTGTTGGTATTTAAACAGTACAGTGGATACGAAGAACTGAGTGAGAAAGACATGAGTCATTTTGTATATCGGTTTGTGTATGGATTAAGACAAGAAATTGGAGACATGATCCGACACACCCTGATAGGATGGCAGTCGAGCACTGTAGATGAGGTTTTGAGAAAAGCTAAATATTGCAGTGAAGAAATTACTGCAAAACAAAAGAAATTGACAGAAAAAGCTATGTGTGCACAAGTGAAGGTAGCAGAGAAAGTAGCACAAATGGACAATAAAAATAATGACCCAAATCCGGGAAAACTGAAAGGAGGTTTCGGTAAAACAAAATTAGTAGGGAATATAGAAGAGCTGAAGAAAAAATATCCCTGTCATAATTGCGGCAGGATAGGGCATTGGAGAAAAGAGTGTAAGTATCCACCAAGAGTTTATCCAGAAAATACATCATCGAATCCACAGGTGCAGAATGAGGTAATTCAACAGCAACCGCAACAGCAGCAGATAGTTACACAGCAAAGTCAGTGCCGCACCCGCCACTTCCACAGAGTGTAAACCACCAGAGATACAGTGCAGAGACAGGATTCAGCAGAGGCAAGCATGTAAATAGATCGCCTAGAGTGAATGTGAGTACCCAGTATTGGTTACAAGAGGAAGGTGGGAGTGAGGCGGATGAAAGTTTCTGACAATGCCTGAGAGAGGAAGAAGAGTGTGTGCTTGGAGCCACTCTTGAGGTAGATCAGTCTGATCCATTTGTAAATGGAAAAGTGAATTATGTAGAAATAACTTTCCTAGTTGACACTGCTGCTACCCGTTCTACTATCAGTGAGAACAAATCCAGGTGGTAGGTGTAGCGAATAGACAAATTAAAACCTCTTTGACACAACCAGTTGAAGTAGAAATTGGAAATTTCAAGGATATGCACCGATTTGTGGTGTGTGATGGTAGCCCCGTAAATCTGTTAGGACGACATATTCTGTGCTAGATGTACTGTGCCATATACTGTTCACCAGATGGCATAGAACTGCAAACCCCAGATGAAGGTAGTGACAATGACAATGCTTATGATTGAAGCAGAGCAAAATAAATTGTTTCCTGTGTTTGATCGAGAAAAGATTCCTGATGAATTGAAAATGGTAGGGAAAGAGAAAGTGTGGGATTTCACTGGAGAAGATATTGGACTGATGAGAGAGGTAGATCCTGTAAAAATCTCTGTAAAAGAAGGTGCAAATTATCCCCCAGTACAAAATGACTGCAGAGATAATTGAAGGAATAACCCCAGTAATAAACAAATTGATTGAACAAGGCATACTGAGAGAAATAGAGAGTAGTCCTTGTAATTCACTGATAATGGGATTGAAAAAGCCAAATGGAACTTTGAGAATTGTACAGGATTTCAGAAAAGTTAATAAAATAGTTGTCCCATGTTGTCCGATTGTACCAAATCCAGCAGTGATTTTATATCAAATTCCCCATGATGCAGAATGGTACACTGTGATCGATTTGTGTAATGCGTTCTTTACAGTTCCATTGCTCTCAGAAAGCCAGCCAATTTTTGCGTTCCGGTTTGGAGATCGTATCTTGGCATGGTGCCGAATTCCTCAAGGGTATACTGAAAGTCCATTGTCTTTAATCAATTGCTAAAGAAATCACTAGAAAATTTGAGCATACCTGGAGAGTCTGTATAGGTCTATATATTGATGATCTCCTAGTGGCATCAAAGACAATAGATGCATGTATAACTGATACTATTGCATTGCTGAATCATTTGGCAGAAGAGGGACATAAGTTGTCTCCATCTAAATTACAATTTTGTCAGAAAGAAGTGCAATGCTTAGGTCATAAGCGTGCCACAGGAATCAGACAAGTCACTGCAGAGAGAATTAAAATGATACAAGGAATGCAGCCACCAAAAACTCAAAGACAAGTGAGGATGTTTCTGGGAATGGTAGGTTACTGTAGACAGTGGATTAGTGGATTCTCACTGATAGCAAAGCCATTGCAGAGACTAACCAGAGCAGATATCAGAGATCCTATAGAACTGACTAAAACGGAGATGGAAGCATTTGAACAGTTAAATACAAGTCTATGTGAAGCACGAGCTTTAGGGATGCCTGATTATGAGAAAGAGTTTGAACTGTACTGCAGTGAACGAGAAGGATGTGCATTGTCAGTGCTGATTCAAAGACATGGAAAACTGAGAAAGCCAATTGCGTATTTCTCAGCTGTTTTGGACCCTGTTGCAAAAGCATTGCCAGATTGTCTAAAAGCAGTAGCAGCTACAAGTGTCAGTTTAGAGCAAAGTGAAGGGATAGTGATCGGATTTCCTGTGAGAGTGTATGTACCTCACTCTGTAGAGATTCTCCTCACTAGAACAAAAGCACAGTATTTGACTAACAATAGGATAACCAAATATGAAAAAACAATTCTGGGAGCAGAAAATGTGACAATCTCTAGATGCGTAAATGTAAACCCTTCCACATTGTTGCCTGATACTATGGAAACCGAAGTGAAAAATGAGGTAGATAACAAATGCCTGGATGTTCTTGAATACTGTACAAAACCAAGTCCAGATATCAGAGATGAGCCATTGCCTGAATCTGATTATGTGTTGTTTGTGGATGGTTCGTGTTTGAGAACAGATGAGGGTGCTTTGAGTGCAGCACACGCCGTTTGTACAGTGGCAGATGTATTGGAAGCTTCTTGTCTGAAAGGAATTAGTTCTGCTCAAATAGCGGAATTGATTGCCTTGATTCGAGAATGTGAGTTGAAAAAAGAAATCAAGGTAACCATATTGACCGATAGTCAGTATGGTTTTGGGGTTGTCCATGACTAAGGACAACTGTGGTCCCAAAGAGGGTTTTTGACTTCTGCAGGATTCCCCAAACATAATGCAGAATTTGTGAGAATGATGATTGATGCATTTTAACTGCCTGACAAAATAGCTGTGGTGAAGTGTGCAGCACAAAAAAAGGGGGATGACTATATCACCCGAGGTAACAGGTACGTAGACTCAATTGCAAAGTACTGTACAAGAAATTCGGCCTCAATTAACAGAGAAAAGGAGCATGTTTCAAGTCCTTTGATGCTCACAACTGGAGTTAAGACTTGGCATGAAGTGAGGCAAATGCAGGAAGAAGCAGATGAGGAAGAGAAAGATGTTTGATTAAAAGCAGGATGCAAACAAAGAGAGGAAGATGAAATCTGGGTTTACAAAGATGAAAGACCAGTAGTGCCCGATAGCATGATCTCAAATATGGCCCGAATGTACCATGGTCAAGCTCATATTGGGAGAGATGCTTCGTCTAGTTAGACAGACGTGGTATAATCCTAAGTTCAGGATGATTGCTGAAAGCTTATGCCAGAGATGCCTACTGTGTCAACAGTTTAATCCAAAAAGAAGAACAATTGTAAGTTTGGGAACCATAGGACAGAGGGAGGTACATTTACACGAAACAATTGGTTTCATTGAGCTTCCGCCATGTAACAGACTTAGATATGTTTTGGTGATCATCTGTTTGTACTCACGATGGGTAGAGGCCTTCCCTACGAGGAGGAATGATGGGCTAACTGTTGCGAAGTAACTCCTACGATAAATCATCCCTAGGTTCGGTTTCACAGTGGCTCCCATTTTCAAAATGAACTCATGGAAATGGTATGTGAAGCACTGGACATTCGTCAGAAACTGCAGTGTGCTTACAGGCCTGAGGCTTCAGGAGTAGTTGAGCAGGTAAATGGAACTATTAAGAACAGGAATGCAAAAATGTGCTTGGCAACATGATTGAAGTGGCCAGATGCTCTGCCACTCGTTTTGATGACCTTAAGAAGCATACCTGACAGAAAAAACTGGATTACGTCCACATGAAATTCTGATGGGTAGAGTGATGAGACAAGCATTTGTACCAGCTAATAAGTTGTTGACAATAAATGATGACATCATACTGGATTATTGCAAAAACCTATCTGACGTGGTGACTTTTGTGTTCCATCAGGTGGGAACTGAATCAAACACGAAAGAGAAAAGTCCAGCTCATGACCTAGTTCCTGGAGACTGGGTTAGTATAAAGGTACACCGCAGAAGAAACAGTTTGGTGCCTCGTTGGCAGAGACCGAGACAGGTCATACTGGATAGCACCACTACAGTTAAATGTGCCGGAGCGAAGAGATGGGTACACGCAAGCCATTCTATCCTTGTGCCTGAACCTGAAAATCTAAATAAGGAAGGTGAAAGCACTACAGATTCTGACTCTGAAGGGAAAGCAGAGAAAGGTCCAGATACTGAAGATCGACAAGAACGTCAACATCTGGAAGTATCAGATGCTAGCTCTGCGTCCGAAGGATAAGGAGAAATTGTGGAAGTACCGAATTCTGAAGATCAGTCTGAAGATCGAGAATTGGTAGAGAAAGACACCAGTAGAGACACTGAACAAAGCAAAGATAAAATTGGTGATCAAGAAGATACTGAAAAACAGTCTGAAAACTCTGAAAGCAGGGACAAAAATCCAGATACTAGAAAAGAGGAAGAAACTCACAATAAGGATGAGATTCCAAGTACCAGCTATGGAGATGTTCCTAACAGAGTGAAAGAACTGTCAAAGGAGAAAACTGACTCTGAAAGAAAGAAAGGTATTGTGAAGTTTGTAAAAAATAAAACTGTCGAGGACACTGAAAGTGAAACTGACGACAGTGAAGACGAAACTTCATTGAGAAAGAGTCCTAGGAAAAGGGCCTGGAGAGTGGACATATCACCACGGAGCCTAAGACGAAAAGATTTTGCAAAGGAGATAATTGGCCTGAAGGAAATGATGGACTGAGATTTAATTTGGTTAATAAAGAAAGAAAGCTAGAGGAACAGGTCAATTAAATAACTAGTCAAATAGAGACATTGGGAAAGAAGATAGAAGTTGTTCAAAGGCCAAAGAGAGTGAGAAGACCAAACCAGAAGTACAAATCACCTGAATGGACCTACATCATTTTGACTCCGATTGTAGAGATAAACAGAAAATCTGAGCTGCCCAAAGACAAATGGTAAAAGTGAGTAAGAATTTAACACATTGAAAGGTTGTAAGTAATTAGAAAGGAGAAGTAAAGGTAAAACCTGAAATCGTGTTAGAATAAAAGGCATTGTAGGTGAAAAGTAAAATAGATGACACAAGGTCGAAGAAAATTCTGTTAGAAAATCAAAAGTTTGTTTGTTACACAAGGTCGAAAAAAAAATTGCTAGAAAACTAAAAACTTGTAGGTGACATAAGGTCGAAGAAACCCTGTGAGTAAAACTTGCTGTGTAAACAATAAATGCTTACTAATGAGCATAAAACGAAATGTTCTATTTTTAAAAAGTGGTGCAGATCGTGTCTAATATGTACTGGATTATTAATATTGATAAGGATAATTTTAGCTATTGTCATTTCTTTCCAGGATAACTTAGTAAAGTTAAAACATAATGTAAGTTCAGGTGAACAGAATGTGGAATCAAAGTCTAACAAGCAGCATGTATATAGGCCAGAAATACATCAGGATAGTTCTATTAGTGACTTTACCAAGAACACATTTTCAAGATTTTTGTCTGAGTATGTCACGACAATGGATGCTAGTGACTGTTATGTGTGTGTCAAGTTACCTGCATCTGTTTCTGAGGGGGTGACATATCATTATCTTCCACTTACATATGGAGTTACATGTAGTGTAATTGCAAGCCTGTTTTATGAAACAGGTAAACTGGAATATCATTATTCTAATTCGTAAAAAGTCTTTGCGACGCTGAAAATAGATAATGCATTGAATAAGAAAAGGCCTGCTACAGTTATGGGAGAATACTTTTTAGAAATAGATAAATTAAGTCATGACTATGCATTTAAATAATTTGACATGTAAAATGAGAGTAGAAGAGAAAGCCTTTTTAGATATGGTTGAAGAAAGGAGAATTGCATATTAACGTTAAGAAAAAGTAAAGCATGAGAAATTCAAATATTGGACATTTATTGATGAAAATATTGATGAAAGAAATGTGAATCTAGCAATAAATATAGACACTCCATTGTTAGGAAAATTTTATATTAGGAGAGACCACACTGTGTATGACAATTATTTTGTGGGAGCAAGTCAATGTAAAGACACCTATTGAATACTAGGGGGTTGAGGATTTAAAAGGGGGAAATGATCCAGTTTTGTCTGGTGTTTATTTTATCTGTGGGAACAAGGCTTATTATAGATTACCTGACCATTGTATGGTACCTGTTATGTGAGCTTGGTCTTTCCAAAAATCTCTTTCATGTAGATAGGGGAACAAATGGCATACATGAAATAGGTAATCCTTTAAGTCGTAGAAAAAGAGAGAGTGTTATAGAAATAATAGGTGATGTTTTTGGAGCACTGATACTAGCAGTGAGAATATCTTTCAATGCAAATCAAATTCGAAGATTGTCAACAATAGTAGATCGGTTGTCAACAGATACTGCAGGTGGATTCCTAATGGTAAACACCAAAATGATTGCTATGAGAACTATGGTAATGCAAAATCGTCTTGCTTTTGTCATAATTTTAGCTAAAGAGGGAGGAGTTTGAGGAATTCTGAAGGTACAGCATTGCTGCACCTATATTCCAGATAAAAGTCAAAACATTGAAAAGTACATAGTATAGAGAAATTGAACCACTGGAGGTTGATGGTATCCATGAACGACTAGGTAGAAGTTTTACAGCAGTTAAACATTGGTTTCAAGAAATAGGTAGTTCAATTATAGGCAAAATACTAATTCCAGTAACAGTCATAGTATTAGTTCTTTTAGTGATAAGATTATGTTGCATATACAGAAAAAGAAAGAATGTTAGAAAGTCAATAAAGAAGATAATTCAAGAAAAACAAGAAAGAGAGAGAGAGAAAGGTGATATAGAAATGGAGCAATTCCGAGAATAGATTTTTATAGAAACAAGAGAAAAAGATACTAGAGTATAAATCCATACTAACCTAAAGAACTTGAAACATGTTCTGATATAAATTTGCTAAATTTTGGGAAGTATTTGGTGATAAATCACCAAAGTGTTTGATGTAGCAAGGTGGATAAACAAAATTTTGTGTACTCCTTGTGAAGTCACATTTCCATAACCATAATATGAACTAATGGAATGGTGTGAATAACTAATCAATTTTAGAATAGAAGTTGCACACACACAGATACACGTGGGAATTAATTTTGCTTGTGTGTTGCAATCATAATTTACTAATCGTGTGATTCTGTCATGTTGTAAACTAATAAGTTGCTTTAAAAAATAAAATGCAGCATGAATGTGCTTTTGTTGACGTATTTGTGGCAGAAATCGTGGGATTGCTTATTGCTTAAATGTGTTGCTTATTTGCTAGGTAACTACTAATAGGGTAAACCTTAGTAAGGTGGGAGGTAAACAGAAGGGTCAACATTCTTAAATTAACGTTCGTTTGTGTTTGTTTCTATGACAGTTGCCATTTTGACTCGTGAGACCTAAAAGAAAATGGAGTCACTTGATTATTGTGGTCATAAAGGAAATACGCATGCGCGAGCAAAGTCTGAATGCGAGCTGTTTGTGAATGAAATTTGGGAACTATCTGTCTTTGCTAATACTTGTATTCTGAAATCAAAATGTAATGTCTATTTCTGTACTATCCTAAATAAATAGAATAAACGGGTTGAAATAAAATGTTTACTTTCCTTTATAAATATGTTGATTTTTGAATAAAGAAATAAATAAAGTAAATAGACTTAGACATGTCAAATTTGCTTTAAATAAAAATTAGATAAATGGAGAATTAAGCTGGTATTGAGTTTTCCTACGCCTAATTTTTTACTAGCAGATCCATCAACCTTAAAGGTGGCATGTCTAAATAAATGTCTTGTTAATGAAAACCATGGTAAACTTGTCTGAACTGCAGGTGTAAATAGTATAAATATCTGGTTTCGTTTTAGACAATCCACTATGATACAGTGGCTCTCATTTGAATTTCGCCGATCCATGGAGTAGGGTGTAAGTGTTTTGTGAGTAACTCGCGGTGTTATGGGCCCCACTGTCAAGTATATGTATGAATTTGTACTTCAGGGAAAGGTGACATGGTTTTAGAAATTATTTCTGGAGAACCAAAGGGCTTATTGTTTTACGGAAATGTCTGGCCTAGTCTTGTTCTCAGTTCGCAACTTCAGAGTCTTTTCCCACGTTCAGTAGCTTAAGCATTCCTTATACTTGGCAGTCCTCTGGACTTCCAGGGCAGCCTGTCCATGAACTAACTACATTGCGGCACAGGCAGCTCGCATTCAGACTCGGGCTTGGGCTGCTAATGCTCAGTTCATCTTTCTTTCGCAGTTTACTACGGCAGCCATTTTCTAGTAGGCCTCACGGGGCAGAATGGGAACTCTCATAGAAACAAACACAAATGAACGTTAATTTTAGAATTTTAGCCCTTATGTTTACCTCACCCCTTTACTAAGGTTTTCCCTATTAGTAGTTACCCTCAGATAAGCAACACTTAGGCGTAATATACTTACTTATCCCTCGGTTTCTTCCACAAATACGTAAACAAATGCACATTTATGCTGCATTTTATTATTTCAAAGCTGCTTATTAGTTTAAGACATGACAAAATCACGTAGTTAGTTAATTACTATTGCAACATAAGCAATGTTAATTCCCACGTGTACTTGTGTAGGTGCAATTTTACTCTAGATTGATTAGTTCTACACATCATTCCATTAGTTCATGCCATTGTTATTGAAGTATGACTTCACAAGGGGTACACAACATTTTGTTTCTCCTCATTGCTCCATCACTACAACACCTTATATAGAAGACATAATAAACCTAGCAATTTATTGATAGAAAACTAAAGATATGGTTCTCTTTAATAGATCTACTTATTTGTGAAAAGTATTCATAGCACAAACATGTTGATCTTGAACAACTGCAAGACAAACGGTAATTCATGTCGGTCTATTGGGAAAAAAGGGAGGGTTGTGGGAACACCGCCTTTGTTAAATAATTGGCGCCACACCCAGATAAATTGCATAAGATTTCCATTTTCCTAAAACAAAGGATAATTTGATATTATTATTAGTCATGAGGGTAATATATATATATATATATATATATATATATATATATATATATATATACATATACGAAACGCGTCATGTTGTCGTCCCCATCGATGGGATAAAGCACATCATTCACCTCTAATCCTCGTCTTGTGGTCTGTGCCTGTTCCGTGTTCCGTGTCTGTGCGCTGTTGCTGGCACTCAGGATTGTGGATTCTTATATATATATATATATATATATATATATATATATATATATATATATATATATATATATATCCTCTTCCCAATGTGCCCTTGCGCATAGGAGTGCACATGACCTTCCCAGCCTGACGACTTTCACACAACAATCCACTTCTCTGCGCCTCATTAATTTAATATCGCCGACGCATTTCAGGGCAACAGTCGTCAGGCTGGGAAGGTCGTGTGCACTCCTATGTGCAAGGGCACATTGGGAAGACATATATACATCTCTCTCTCTCTCTCTCTCTCTCTCTCTCTCTCTCTCTCTCTCTCTCTCTCTCTCTCTCTCTCTCTCTCTCTCTCTCTCTCTCTCTCTCTCTCTCTCTCTCTCTCTCTCTCTCTCTCTCTCTCTCTCTCTCTCTCTCTCTCTCTCTCTCTCTCTCTCTCTCTCTCTCTCTCTCTCTCTCTCTCTCTCTCTCTCTCTCTCTCTCTCTCTCTCTCTCTGGCTCACTGGTTAGAGGCGGCAGACCCGTAAGCAGAGAATGACCCGGGACCAGGGTTCAATTCCTGACGCGGCAGGGTCATGGACCAGGGTCAAAACGGACTCGATAATTCTCGCCTTGGTGCCTACTCTAACCAGTGAACACACTCGGCAACTCTGGGCATTAAGCTTGCCTCATCTCTACAACGGCCCCCCACAGACGCCGGGGATGCCTGGTTTCACCTTGGAGATACCCAGAAAAGGACCATCTCACAGGGAAAACCAGGATGGGTTCCCCAGCGGTCTTCACGCCAGGATACTCCATGGAGTCGCAGTGCGCTTTACAAGTACACCCATATATATATATATATATATATATATATATATATATATATATATATATAGACGAAACTTTCTTTGCAGAAAAAAGATGCCAGAGGGGGTTTCAAGGGAACAGCAAGTTTTAATGGGTTGCTGGCAGTGGCGGTAAATGCATTTCGGCATCAAGGCCTTCCTCAGTACCCTTCACTGGTTCTTTCCAAATGTCACTCAGTCCTGTTAAAAAATGCTCGTCTGCAACTTCATACTCCTCCCCCTTATGCATTCGAAACACCGGGGCAGTTCATTCCAGTCCTGAGAACTACCTCTCCCAGCATGCACTGTGTTTGGCAATATGGGTCGGTGGCGTGGGCGAGTGGTTCCAAAGACTGTAGGTCTCTGCGGACAGCAGGTGAGTGGAAACAACCCTAAACAGCTTCCCAAAGTCCACGAGCGTGCCCCTGGGCCCCCTCCATACTGCCCAGCCATTTCTCTCCGGAATTCGTGCAGGTGGGGGCTGCCAAATGCGAGGCGTCATGCTCCATGGAGGTAAAATTTCTCCGTCTTCCTGATTCCTTCCGAGAGTCCTGGCGGTCTCTCTCTCTCTCTCTCTCTCTCTCTTCAGCGCCAGGATACTCCATGGAGTCGCAGTGCGCTTTACAAGTACACCCACATTTACATTTTATGTATATATATATATATATATATATATACATATATATATATATGAAACAATCTCCGCTTTCTCTCGCCTGGAGCCCAGTCACGGATACCAACGGCGCAGAAGAAGAGAGGAAACCCAGGTGCAGGTGAGCAGTAATTTATTCAATCGTGGGGAAGGCGCACCTCAGCATAATGTTTCGGCCTACACAGAGGCCTTGGTCACATGACGCATGCATGGGAGGAAGCGAAATTTAAAGTGCTAGTGCAAATCAATTTGTCACGACATTGGTTAAGTATGGTCACATGAGGTCATATTCAATGATAGACACAGAAGACAGATGTAAACATAAGTGCCTCGCATCTCGGGATAATCCCCTTAATCTAAACGGGCAATGTGCAAAAAGCATTGTGCAAAATTCAAGGTGCTAATAATATCAACCACAGAATTAAAATAGTCAATAAGTATCAATAACAAGTAATTGGTACACATCATGGTATTAAAATATTAAAATCAGAGTACATAAACGAAGTACATATACACTAATAATTAATATATATACACCAACCTTGAGTGACGCTATCTACACTGGGTACAATTATCATTGGATGTATTGCATGATTGCTTAAATGCAATTCACAAAGCCCATGTAGTCGCTACCTCCTTAAATCAACAACTATTTTGCACAAGCTAAAAATCTGTCTATATCATTGAGGTTAAAAGGGGAGGAGATAATCTTTGCTTGATTTCAATACATTATCGCAGCCTCCCCCACCTCTACATGTACTAGAATATACACGACCCATTAGATTATGCACTAGCTAAAGTGATAAGAACTGTGATATGTGCAAAGATATATATTTTTTTCTCTTTTTTAAAACCATTTTCCTTAAAAGTTTGTTTTCCTCTCATTAATCGTACAATTCGAAAAAGTAAATTCATCACTCCTGAATGCTGTGTACACACTTAGCCCAAGCCTGGGCTACGTTGCAAGAACTGGTCAGTAGACATGCATGACATAATCGGGACTTGGATTTGCTTGAGATACAGTTTTCACCAGCCCGATTGACTACTCAGGACAACAAAGCTGTATAGCGTATCAGATCAACCAGATATAACCAAAGGAAGTGCCACTTGATGGCCTTCCGGAATAAACAAGAGGAACCTAGACAGTTGACATATTTCAGAGACAGGTATAAAAATCCTCCGTGGAGTTTAACCCTCCCGGGGCTCTACTGTCCATTTCCAAAATATATCTAGTGTCCAATCTTCTCAGAGCACCCTCTCTATTCCCTCCTCTTCTCAGTGGGCCTACATCGTCTACAGCATAATATCTTAACAGGGTGCTATCGTTGCTGTGGCACTCCTTAAAATGGCGCGCTACTGGATAGGCCGGGTCACTGGTGTTGATGGCCCTTATGTGCTGGAGTATCCTTTTGTGCACCTGTAGCTTGGTGCTACCCACATATCGCAGGGCACACGGACACTCCAGCACATATACCACAAACTCACTTTTGCAAGTCAATTGTTTTTTGATCTTACGAGCACTGGGAGTAAATGGGACCACATATTCTGATTTATTAAGCCCATGCTGACAGGCTTTGCAGGAAGAGCACTTCCTGAAACCCTTGCTCTTGTCCAACCAGTTTCTGCGTGTTACAATCTCTGGGCTAGATTTAACAAGGGCATCTTGCATAGAATATGCCTTTCTATAGGTGATGCACGGTTTAGCTGGAAGTTTCTCACCTATGATTGGGTCACATTTACTTAAATCCCAGTGCTTAGTGATAATCCTCCTAAGTGCGCCATGTTGCCTGTTGTAAGGCCAGATCAGCCTAACAGACTGATCTAGGGAGATAGCAGGCCCAGAAGTGCCTTTACGTTGGAGAGACTGACTCTGTGATATGGCATTCGCTTTGGCAATAGCTTTATCAATTTGGATAGCCTTGTACCCTCTAGCCAGAAATCTAGTTTTGCTGGCCTCCTGTGCCAGGAGGCATTGAGCATTCGTACTGCTCAATCGTCTGATACGCAACATCTCCCCATAGGGGATGCTGCGTATGAGATGAGAAGGATGGTGGCTACTGGCATGGAGTACTGTATTGCCAGACGTGGGCTTCTTGTACAATCTGGTCTCAAGTTTGTCCTGATCAGTCAAAATTGTCATGTCCAGAAAATGCACCTGTACCTGACTTATATCTGAGGTGAACGAAAGATTATAGTTGTTACAGTTTAATGTCTCAATGAAATGCTCAGCTTCCAGACGTGTGCCTCTCCAAATAAAAAACACATCGTCTATATAACGATACCAGCGCACAATAGACCGCATTGCTGTAACAGAGTGTTCGCCATAGAGGACCTGTCTCTCCCAGTAGCCCATGTGCAAACAGGCATAGCTGGGAGAGAAACAGGCCCCCATGGCAACACCTCTAACCTGCTGATAGTATCTGTTATTAAACATAAAGAAATTGTGATGTAAACAGAATGAAATCATAGATAACAACATTCGATTGTGCTCGACCATCATGACCTGTCTCTGACCCAAATAAAATTCAATAGCCCGTAGACCATCTTTGTGGTTTATGCTGGTGTACAAAGATGTCACGTCCAACGTGATCAAAAACCAATCAGGATCCCACTCTATGTCCTCAATTTTACGCAAAAAATCATTGGAATCCTGGACAAATGACGGCAACCTTTGTACATGTTCTTGCAGGAATTAATCCACATAAATGGTAGTTTTTTCCAACAATCCCCCGCACGCTGCAATGATCGGTCTCCCTGGAGGATTGTCTGGATTTTTGTGCACCTTTGGGATCAGGTATAGGACTGGCATAATCGGATTGTCGTTTTTCAAATATTTCAGTTCATCCATGCTTATCAAGCCGTAAGACCTCCACCCCATCAACAGTGAGTAGAAGTCCCCCTGGGCTTTCTTAACCAAGCTAATGTCACTGTGTCTATAGCAATCTGAGTTATTAAGCTGAGTGAGGGCTTCATTCAAATATAATTGTCGCGGCCATAACACTATATTGCCCCCCTTATCAGATTGCCTAACAATGATGTTCTCATTTTGCTGGATTTTCTTGATAAGTTTTACATATTGATCATTCTGTATATATTTCCTCTGTTTAGTGCCGAGCATTTTAGAGTATAGCACCTTGATTTCCTTTGAAGTCGCATCATGGAAAATTTCAATGTTGTCATATAACATTACAGGAGAATATGTTGAGCGAGGTTTAAATGATGTTAGGCCCCCTATGTTATTAGCAGTCTGTTCCGATGTGTCTTGAGACATCGATTGTTCCAGTCTGAGTATTTCCATGTCCTGAAGACATGGGGCATCACGAGTCTGGAGCCCCTGGTTAACCACTTCCGTCCGCACTGATGTTTTGCGTGTTTTGCTGCCTGAAAAATGTTTCTGTAATTTCAATTTACGGATGAATTTATATAAATCTATCCTGATGTCTGCATAATTGAAATCACTGGGAGGGCAGAACGTCAGACCCATGGATAAAATACGTAATTCAGACTGAGTAAACACAATGTCAGTAAGGTTAATAACAGAGAGGGCAGTACCTGAAGTCACCAATGGATCGCTTACTTCCTGTTCCATTTCCTGGTGTTTCTCTTCTTTTTTTGCTGACTTTTGTCTTGCGTTGGCTTTTCGGCGTTGGTAAGGCTTGGCATTACAGATTTTGTTCCTGCAGATGCTTGACTTCTCGGACGTAAGGTCTCGCGTCTGTCCTTTCGTAAGCACTCGAGTTCCTCCGCCAACGTGAGTTTGGTAAACCCCAATTGTGAGGTCGTCTGAGAGGTGTTAGAGTCAGAGTCACTATTCATGCTAGAGCTTAGATTAGATTCCGAGGTGTTATCTGGCAATGCTGTCTCCACTCCTGATTTGAGAGTAGAACGGCCAGAGGTGGATGCTGACTTGAATCTTCTATTGGCTTTAATAGCTTCATATTTTTTGGCAAAAATAAAAATTCGCCCCTCAGCATAGTCCGCTTTGTCTCTTTGGAATTTGTAAGCTTTTCTCTTACTAATTGTTTCCTCTTCCTTTTGGAGTCTTACCATCATATCACCTCGTAGTTTGATGCATTCTGTCATAAGCTCACCACTCGACGATTCAATCTCTGTATTTAGTTCTTCTATTTTCGCCTGTGCTTTCTGACGATCACTCTCAGCATAGCGTACTAATAACTGTACCAACCCACGTGCGTGATCGAGATTCCACTCTGCCCACTCCCTGAGCATTTCAGGGTCAGGGTCCTCATAACTGGGGGCCAGCATCACTCGCAACCCCCGCGGTATTCTGTTGACCTCTAGATAGCGACTCAGGGAGCGGTGTTCCCACCATTTCGAAAGTTCACGCCTCATGAGTTTTTCCAATCTTTTAAACTTCTCTCGGGTGCTGGTCATTTAGCTCGCAGGTGCATCCTGTACTACTGACCCAGATGGTTCCCCAGCCGGGGAGTCATCAAACGCATTCAGGGCTTTCAATTCCCTTGCTTTAATTGCGTCTGCCGACATGTTGCCTTCCTTCGGTAATTCACGCTAAATGCGTGCTCACTGCCAAAAAGCGGTACTGCCAAATACACGCCGCCAGATGACTGGGCACAAACTTTTCTTACCGGCGCTATCTGGAATTACGACTTGAGAACTGTGGCCCGACTCCAGGTATCCCCGGGGAGAACAGAGCCCCTCCGTGTCCCTCGTCACGTCTGTGTAACTGTCGACGTCGTCCTCAGTGTCCGGGGGCTGGAGCAGTTTCTCCCCGACGGGAGATAACAAACGACTTCCAGGTTACCAGAGGTCTTGGCTTCCTATTGCTCCGCCGCTTGCAAGAAAAGGGGTCATCCACAAAAACCAGCGAAGCACAATGCCAGTTAGTAGAGATGAAACAATCTCAGCTTTCTCTCGCCTGGAGCCCAGTAACGGATACCAACGGCGCAGAAGAAGAGAGGAGACCCAGGTGCAGGTGAGCAGTAATTTATTCAATCGTGGGGAAGGCGCACCTCAGCATAACGTTTCGTCCTACACAGAGGCCTTGGTCACATGACGCATGCAGGGGAGGAAGCGAAATTTAAAGTGCTAGTGCAAATCAATTTGTCACGACATTGGTTAAGTATGGTCACATGAGGTCATATTCAATGATAGACACAGAAGACAGATGTAAACATAAGTGCCTCGCCACTCCCAGCGTGTAAACTCCGTTTAATTCAAGGATTGCGCAAGCCAGGCAAATGAACACAAATGTCAGCCAAACGCGTTTCGGGCGTGAAGCGCCCTTGATCACTGGCAAGGTAACAACAGCAGAGCAGTCTTTTGAGCACAATTAAATATCCCGCCCATATATATATATATATATATATATATATATATATATATATATATATATATATATACATAGATACATAGCAAGAACTTCGTCTCCACTTCCAATCTTCTGGACAAACAAAAACGGACCCAGGTAAACAATTTGCAGTAGTTTATTTCTTCAGTGTCCCATGTACCGCCATGACGCGTACATGGGACACTGAAGTGTATCGGGCCCAATGAGCCCTTGATCACATGACGTTGTACAAACAAGCCCCTACATTTAAAGTGTAACAGTGCATAGTACATGACCACCAGGCCAATGGACATAGAAAACAGATCGCCACATAATGCTATAAATATTGCATCAAAAAGTGTTGATATGCATACCATTGGCTAGTAAAAGAATCAGGAAACAGCGCCAACCTGATAACATAGTGAAAATAATTAAAATATGTGCAAATTACGCCAAAGTTGTGCAAATATCGCAATGTAAACTTGTAGTAGTGCAAATTTTGTAGAAATGTCAAAATACGCTACAACTGTGCAAAACCTGAAATATTGTAAATCATAATGTCTGTCTGGTACACACTATGAGATTAACAAGAGAATGGGGAGAAAGTAATCTCATCGCTTCTATGAATTTAATAAAAATCCTGATTAGGCATGCCATATTCGATAGAGGAACCCTGCTTGAGGAAATAAAAAAAATGAATGAAGAATTGGACAAACAAACGGACACTGACTTCAAATAGCTTATTTATAAAAGCCGCAAAGAAATTCAAGACAGACTAAAAAAACACGAGGAGAAAATCAAGTTGCGTAAAATAACCAAATTTGCTCGAGATCTCAATGACTATGAGACAGGCCGAATCTATACTTTCTCGCGTAAATTCGATCAAGCGAGAAAATTGTGACAGGCCAATAATCAAGAAAAATGTGGGCAACAAACGAGTGCAAACAATGAGCCAGGACCTTCAGTCCAATCTGATCCGGACTCTATTTCTTTATCCAGTACATGCAGTTCACTGGGGTCAAGTGGAAGTTCAGTTCAGGACAATGAGGCACATGTGGTCCTGAATTTAGGCGAAGAAATCGATTTTTTAGTCGAGGAGCGCCTGAAATCCCTGCGACCCAGAACTCGGAACACTGGTGCCACAAGCGGCGGAATGCAAGGCGCAAAGCAAGGAGAAAACGCGCCAAATCCGCCGCAATTCAGAAAAAAGCCATGGTACAACAAGAAGAACAAAAAGCAATAAGCATGGCTAGCACCATTACTAATCTGTCCAATTTGGCATTAACAACAGCGGAGCAACAAATTCTATCGCTGGGTTTAAACTACTGCCCAGAAAGCTCCTTTAATTACACGAACACCAGAGCGGATGTGTTTCTTTTTATCAGGAAACTAAAACTCAAAAAGTTTTTTGCGATCAAAACCAATGCTAAAGACACCAACAACAGAGACCGGGATGAAGGGAGCAATGATGCTCCTCTGGCTGTTGCCAGTGATGCAAAAATCTTATTAACTCTTTATGATCTAGGAACAGGATCTTCTACTTCCAATGATATTCAATCTACTAATTTACCCAATACTCAAGACCAACTTCGAGCTATGGGTGTGGCACAAAGAGGAGCTGGGGAGAGCCCCTTTAAAGTAAAGAGCAAATTTGTCCCCGTCATGCCTAAAGACGCGGTCAACATTTTTCATGAATGTGTGGTGGAAGATTTAAAAACACTGAACAGACGTATACACAGACAGAAATATGCCACCAATAACAAGAGAACGAGGAAAAAAGATTTTCAATCCATTCAATATGATCAATTAATGGACAAAATCAGCAAAAATCAAGAAATAGTAATCAATACATCCGACAAAGGAGGGAATATCGTCCTCTGGCAAAAGCAGGAATATATGACGGAGGCAATGAGACAATTGGGCGATAGCAACTGCTATGTCAGAAGCAGCGGCTTGGAGTACAAACGGGCCCGTGATACTTTAAAAAGAATGCTAATGTCATACAAGCGGAACAATTTGATCTCACCTGAGGAGTGTGCATTTTTGCAGGTAGACAATCCAGTGATGCCGCACCTATATTTGATACCCAAGGTGCACAAAATGAGACCTCCTACCCCAGGTAGACCGATCATATCCGCGATAAAAAGCATGGGCGAAAATGTTTCCCGCTACATTGACTATTTCTTGCAGAGTCACGCCCAGGGTCTTGCCAGTTACATCAAAGACACTGGTGATTTTTTGTCCAAACTTGGCACCATACAATGGCAGACCAACTGGTGCATAATAACACTTGACATCGAGTCATTGTATACTTGTATCGAACATTACAAAGGTATGGAAGCCATCAAACATTACTTGGGACAGAAATCTTGGGAGTACTATGGGCACAACCAAATAGTGTGCGACCTAGTGACGTGGTGTCTAAATAATAACTTTTTCATGTACGGCAAAGATGTTTGGAAACAAATCAGGGGTGTCGCTATGGGATCCTGCTTTTCCCCCAGCTACGCGTGTTTACACGTGGGCTGGTGGGAGGAGCGTGATCTCATCGCGGCACCAGGTTTTAGCAATGTTAAATATTGGATGCGTTTTATCGACGACATTTTTTGTATATGGGAGGGCGATATTTCGGATGCACAACAGTTTGTCCAAGCTTTAAACACCAACAGCAGCAATTTATTCTTTACATCCAATATAAGTAAACAAACAGCACAATTTTTGGATGTTCAGATTGATATTGAGGGAACCAAGGTCATAACCTCACTATACCGCAAACCCACTGCTGGCAACAGTATACTGCATGCCAGCAGTGGACATCCCGCCATGTAATTGAGAGTATACCTCTGGGGGAGCTCTTGCGTCTAAAACGCATCTGCAACACCACTGACAAGTTTGATGAGGGAGCAAAACTGATGTTAGAACGTCCCAGGGCCAGGGGATACAGTGAGTCTATTTTGTCTAGAGCGGTGTTACATACCAAGGAAAGATCTAGGGAATCTCTCCTCACACCTAAGCCCCCAGAAGTGGACATTGGTGAACAACCTCCTCGGTTGATCACCACGTACAGTCAGCAACAACGTCAGATAAAGTCCATAATAAACAAACATTGGTCCATCCTCAAAACTGATGGTGTGTTGAGCTCACAAGTTTCAGACAAACCCATCATTACTTTCAGAAAAGCCTTTAACATGCACAGCAAGTTGGTTAAACCTAGTCCTGAGCTGGTCAGTGGCAGTGACTGGCTGACCAGAAAGGGTTTCTACAAATGCAGCTCTTGCCGAGCATGCAAATTCGGGCAGAACACCACACACTATGTCAATCCCTTTTCAGGCACCAAAGTTGCAATCAAGGGTAATTATAGCTGCCGCACGGAGTTTGTTGTGTATGTCCTTACGTGCACCTGCGGCTTGTGCTATGTGGGAAGCACGAGATCGCAGGTTCACGTGAGGATTTTGCAGCATCTCCGTGCGATTGTGAACCATGATACAGCTTACCCTGTGGCGCGGCATTTTAACGCCACACACAACAGGGATCTGTCGTGTTTGAGTTATTATGTAATAGACTCAGTGCCCGCACAAAGGAGGGGAGGAGACAGGGACTAACTGTTACGAATATTAGAAACACAATATATTATCGCGTTGGATAGTAAACAGCCCTATGGGCTCAACGCGACTGAGGATCTCCACAACTTTCTCTAAACAGCACCTTTACATTGCCACTTGACAGACTTGATGTGATCAATATTCATTCTTTATTAGTCTTTTCTTAATTGATGTGTATGTCATAAACTAACTATCAACTTGTACTCAGTATACATTCCTTATCAAGCTACATTCAGGTACATATGAAGGGGGTGTATTATGAAATGAATAGACTAAACAAAGTATTGTACCTGCATAATGGATTTTTTTATCCCTTTTTTTGTAAATTCTGTAATTAGATTGTAAATTACATATTTTACAACAGCGTTTATTTTTACTTTTTGACAGATGGCTTTTTTTCCCTTTTTCTTGTAAAAAAATGTTTTTCTTTGGTGTTGTATCACTCACCAGTAAATACATGTACAGAAAAGCACTTAAATTTTGATTTTGAATATATGAACTGTAAATAGTATGAAATAGAAAATTCCAGGTTTGTGAATTTTTAATATTTAGGATATGAGCTTGTGGGTAACAGGGTGATATGTTTTCACGTACATGTTCAGTAGTTACATGATTTGACTGGCATTTTTTTTTCTTCATTTTTTCTTATATTGTCATTGTATATGAATCAGGATTGGTTACCTTATATACCTTTGGGGTCATGCATTTATGCAGTAAGAATACAGCTCCAGTAATTTGAGTAGTGCCATGACATCAGCATTTAGGCAGCTATGTACCAAACAAACCATATCCCGTTGAGAATATGCATTCATGCAGAAATGATGAAACACCAGTCACTTTAGCAGTTTCATGGGATCTGCATTCATGCAGGCATAATTTTACAAATGACAGCAATGAAAATCGTGCAATTTTTTAACAGGAATACAATTGTTGGATGTATTATTTTATTCATCTTAAAA